>NC_056766.1:21330000-21690000 GCF_018687715.1 Carya illinoinensis | reverse complement strand
TTGTGTCTTTGTGTGTATGTGTATGTTTGTGCGTGTATGAATGTATGTATATGTTCATCTGTGTATGTGTGTGTATGCATATATGTATGGATGTATGTATGCATGTATGTATGTATGTATGTATGTATGTATGTATGTATGTACAGATGTATGTATATATGTTGTATGTATGTATGTATGTATGTATGTAAGTGTATGTCTGTGTGCGCACGTGTTTGTATGTATATGTGTATGTTTGTGTTTATGTATTTGTGTGTGTATCGTTTATGGAATACAAAAGCCTAAGAGAGTGATTAATTTACTAACCTTGGATGAGTCATTCATTCCGCAACAATCGTCTTTCTGTTATAAATGACATTCGTTTCATTCATTTTAAAATATCGTTAGTATGAAACTTAAGAATTTAACTAAATGAGAGTACCAAAATATGTGTAGCAAAATACAAAAAAGTAAATAAATCGTAAGTAACTACTAACCTTGCAATGCATAGTTGAGTTGATTGAAATATATAAAGATATCGCCTTTCGTTCTGCTATCCAAAGTTTTTGCGATTAAATTGCCTCAACGCCTTGAAAAAATAACATCTATTAATATAAAAAACTTGGTAATAAGATAATATCTATAAATTCTAATATAATAAACAATATAAAAAAGTGCTTCTTTTGTAAGTGAAACAATTAAATTTAATGTTTCAGATTAATTGATAATATAAATCTCATTAAAGCTTCAATCATTGGAATTGTTGTAAAAAATTTAAAGAATCAAAATAGTTAACTACGGTAAAAAAATTTGAAATGAACTAGAATAAAGTCATAAGTTAAATTTGACCGGGACGGAGGATATACCTTAAATAGTAAGAGTGCAGAAGAGATGATAACATGAGACGGCAAAAGAAGCAAATGAAGAAGACAGAGAAACCAAAAAGCCTCGACTATTTGTCTGAAACTTAAAAAAAACAAAAAAATAAGTCATGTTTTCCAAAAAAAGTGAACCAAAAAAATATAACAATAACTCAAATATTTTTAAGATCATTACCTTTACTCCAATTTCCTCTTCTTCAAACTCAATGACGCATCCATATGTATACGTGCATGGGTGTAAATGCACATGTATTTATATATGTATGTTTGTGTCTTTGTGTGTATGTGTATGTTTGTGCGTGTATGAATGTATGTATATGTTCATCTGTGTATGTGTGTGTATGCATATATGTATGGATGTATGTATGCATGTATGTATGTATGTATGTATGTATGTATGTATGTATGTACAGATGTATGTATATATGTTGTATGTATGTATGTATGTATGTATGTATGTAAGTGTATGTCTGTGTGCGCACGTGTTTGTATGTATATGTGTATGTTTGTGTTTATGTATTTGTGTGTGTATCGTTTATGGAATACAAAAGCCTAAGAGAGTGATTAATTTACTAACCTTGGATGAGTCATTCATTCCGCAACAATCGTCTTTCTGTTATAAATGACATTCGTTTCATTCATTTTAAAATATCGTTAGTATGAAACTTAAGAATTTAACTAAATGAGAGTACCAAAATATGTGTAGCAAAATACAAAAAAGTAAATAAATCGTAAGTAACTACTAACCTTGCAATGCATAGTTGAGTTGATTGAAATATATAAAGATATCGCCTTTCGTTCTGCTATCCAAAGCTTTTGCGATTAAATTGCCTCAACGCCTTGAAAAAATAACATCTATTAATATAAAAAACTTGGTAATAAGATAATATCTATAAATTCTAATATAATAAACAATATAAAAAAGTGCTTCTTTTGTAAGTGAAACAATTAAATTTAATGTTTCAGATTAATTGATAATATAAATCTCATTAAAGCTTCAATCATTGGAATTGTTGTAAAAAATTTAAAGAATCAAAATAGTTAACTACGGTAAAAAAATTTGAAATGAACTAGAATAAAGTCATAAGTTAAATTTGACCGGGACGGAGGATATACCTTAAATAGTAAGAGTGCAGAAGAGATGATAACATGAGACGGCAAAAGAAGCAAATGAAGAAGACAGAGAAACCAAAAAGCCTCGACTATTTGTCTGAAACTTAAAAAAAACAAAAAAATAAGTCATGTTTTCCAGAAAAAGTGAACCAAAAAAATATAACAATAACTCAAATATTTTTAAGATCATTACCTTTACTCCAATTTCCTCTTCTTCAAACTCAATGACGCATCCATATGTATACGTGCATGGGTGTAAATGCACATGTATTTATATATGTATGTTTGTGTCTTTGTGTGTATGTGTATGTTTGTGCGTGTATGAATGTATGTATATGTTCATCTGTGTATGTGTGTGTATGCATATATGTATGGATGTATGTATGCATGTATGTATGTATGTATGTATGTATGTATGTATGTATGTACAGATGTATGTATATATGTTGTATGTATGTATGTATGTATGTATGTAAGTGTATGTCTGTGTGCGCACGTGTTTGTATGTATATGTGTATGTTTGTGTTTATGTATTTGTGTGTGTATCGTTTATGGAATACAAAAGCCTAAGAGAGTGATTAATTTACTAACCTTGGATGAGTCATTCATTCCGCAACAATCGTCTTTCTGTTATAAATGACATTCGTTTCATTCATTTTAAAATATCGTTAGTATGAAACTTAAGAATTTAACTAAATGAGAGTACCAAAATATGTGTAGCAAAATACAAAAAAGTAAATAAATCGTAAGTAACTACTAACCTTGCAATGCATAGTTGAGTTGATTGAAATATATAAAGATATCGCCTTTCGTTCTGCTATCCAAAGTTTTTGCGATTAAATTGCCTCAACGCCTTGAAAAAATAACATCTATTAATATAAAAAACTTGGTAATAAGATAATATCTATAAATTCTAATATAATAAACAATATAAAAAAGTGCTTCTTTTGTAAGTGAAACAATTAAATTTAATGTTTCAGATTAATTGATAATATAAATCTCATTAAAGCTTCAATCATTGGAATTGTTGTAAAAAATTTAAAGAATCAAAATAGTTAACTACGGTAAAAAAATTTGAAATGAACTAGAATAAAGTCATAAGTTAAATTTGACCGGGACGGAGGATATACCTTAAATAGTAAGAGTGCAGAAGAGATGATAACATGAGACGGCAAAAGAAGCAAATGAAGAAGACAGAGAAACCAAAAAGCCTCGACTATTTGTCTGAAACTTAAAAAAAACAAAAAAATAAGTCATGTTTTCCAAAAAAAGTGAACCAAAAAAATATAACAATAACTCAAATATTTTTAAGATCATTACCTTTACTCCAATTTCCTCTTCTTCAAACTCAATGACGCATCCATATGTATACGTGCATGGGTGTAAATGCACATGTATTTATATATGTATGTTTGTGTCTTTGTGTGTATGTGTATGTTTGTGCGTGTATGAATGTATGTATATGTTCATCTGTGTATGTGTGTGTATGCATATATGTATGGATGTATGTATGCATGTATGTATGTATGTATGTATGTATGTATGTATGTACAGATGTATGTATATATGTTGTATGTATGTATGTATGTATGTATGTATGTAAGTGTATGTCTGTGTGCGCACGTGTTTGTATGTATATGTGTATGTTTGTGTTTATGTATTTGTGTGTGTATCGTTTATGGAATACAAAAGCCTAAGAGAGTGATTAATTTACTAACCTTGGATGAGTCATTCATTCCGCAACAATCGTCTTTCTGTTATAAATGACATTCGTTTCATTCATTTTAAAATATCGTTAGTATGAAACTTAAGAATTTAACTAAATGAGAGTACCAAAATATGTGTAGCAAAATACAAAAAAGTAAATAAATCGTAAGTAACTACTAACCTTGCAATGCATAGTTGAGTTGATTGAAATATATAAAGATATCGCCTTTCGTTCTGCTATCCAAAGCTTTTGCGATTAAATTGCCTCAACGCCTTGAAAAAATAACATCTATTAATATAAAAAACTTGGTAATAAGATAATATCTATAAATTCTAATATAATAAACAATATAAAAAAGTGCTTCTTTTGTAAGTGAAACAATTAAATTTAATGTTTCAGATTAATTGATAATATAAATGTCATTAAAGTTTCAATCATTGGAATTGTTGTAAAAAATTTAAAGAATCAAAATAGTTAACTACGGTAAAAAAATTTGAAATGAACTAGAATAAAGTCATAAGTTAAATTTGACCGGGACGGAGGATATACCTTAAATAGTAAGAGTGCAGAAGAGATGATAACATGAGACGGCAAAAGAAGCAAATGAAGAAGACAGAGAAACCAAAAAGCCTCGACTATTTGTCTGAAACTTAAAAAAAACAAAAAAATAAGTCATGTTTTCCAGAAAAAGTGAACCAAAAAAATATAACAATAACTCAAATATTTTTAAGATCATTACCTTTACTCCAATTTCCTCTTCTTCAAACTCAATGACGCATCCATATGTATACGTGCATGGGTGTAAATGCACATGTATTTATATATGTATGTTTGTGTCTTTGTGTGTATGTGTATGTTTGTGCGTGTATGAATGTATGTATATGTTCATCTGTGTATGTGTGTGTATGCATATATGTATGGATGTATGTATGCATGTATGTATGTATGTATGTATGTATGTATGTATGTACAGATGTATGTATATATGTTGTATGTATGTATGTATGTATGTATGTAAGTGTATGTCTGTGTGCGCACGTGTTTGTATGTATATGTGTATGTTTGTGTTTATGTATTTGTGTGTGTATCGTTTATGGAATACAAAAGCCTAAGAGAGTGATTAATTTACTAACCTTGGATGAGTCATTCATTCCGCAACAATCGTCTTTCTGTTATAAATGACATTCGTTTCATTCATTTTAAAATATCGTTAGTATGAAACTTAAGAATTTAACTAAATGAGAGTACCAAAATATGTGTAGCAAAATATAAAAAAGTAAATAAATCGTAGGTAACTACTAACCTTGCAATGCATAGTTGAGTTGATTGAAATATATAAAGATATCGCCTTTCGTTCTGCTATCCAAAGCTTTTGCGATTAAATTGCCTCAACGCCTTGAAAAAATAACATCTATTAATATAAAAAACTTGGTAATAAGATAATATCTATAAATTCTAATATAATAAACAATATAAAAAAGTGCTTCTTTTGTAAGTGAAACAATTAAATTTAATGTTTCAGATTAATTGATAATATAAATCTCATTAAAGCTTCAATCATTGGAATTGTTGTAAAAAATTTAAAGAATCAAAATAGTTAACTACGGTAAAAAAATTTGAAATGAACTAGAATAAAGTCATAAGTTAAATTTGACCGGGACGGAGGATATACCTTAAATAGTAAGAGTGCAGAAGAGATGATAACATGAGACGGCAAAAGAAGCAAATGAAGAAGACAGAGAAACCAAAAAGCCTCGACTATTTGTCTGAAACTTAAAAAAAACAAAAAAATAAGTTATGTTTTCCAGAAAAAGTGAACCAAAAAAATATAACAATAACTCAAATATTTTTAAGATCATTACCTTTACTCCAATTTCCTCTTCTTCAAACTCAATGACGCATCCATATGTATACGTGCATGGGTGTAAATGCACATGTATTTATATATGTATGTTTGTGTCTTTGTGTGTATGTGTATGTTTGTGCGTGTCTGAATGTATGTATATGTTCATCTGTGTATGTGTGTGTATGCATATATGTATGGATGTATGTATGCATGTATGTATGTATGCATGTATGTATGTATGTACAGATGTATGTATATATGTTGTATGTATGTATGTATGTATGTATGTATGTAAGTGTATGTCTGTGTGCGCACGTGTTTGTATGTATATGTGTATGTTTGTGTTTATGTATTTGTGTGTGTATCGTTTATGGAATACAAAAGCCTAAGAGAGTGATTAATTTACTAACCTTGGATGAGTCATTCATTCCGCAACAATCGTCTTTCTGTTATAAATGACATTCGTTTCATTCATTTTAAAATATCGTTAGTATGAAACTTAAGAATTTAACTAAATGAGAGTACCAAAATATGTGTAGCAAAATACAAAAAAGTAAATAAATCGTAAGTAACTACTAACCTTGCAATGCATAGTTGAGTTGATTGAAATATATAAAGATATCGCCTTTCGTTCTGCTATCCAAAGCTTTTGCGATTAAATTGCCTCAACGCCTTGAAAAAATAACATCTATTAATATAAAAAACTTGTTATAAGATAATATCTATTAATTCTAATATAGTAAACAATATAAAAAAGTGCTTCTTTTGTAAGTGAAACAATTAAATTTAATGTTTCAGATTAATTGATAATATAAATCTCATTAAAGTTTCAATCATTTGAATTATTGTAAAAAATTTAAAGAATTAAAACAGTTAACTATGGTATTAAAATTTGAAATGAACTAGAATAAACTACCAAGTTAAATTTGTCAGGGACGGAGGATATACCTTAAGTAGTAACAGTGCAGAAGAGATGATAACATGAGACGGCAAAAGAAGCAAATGAAGAAGACAGAGAAACCAAAAAGCCTCGACTATTTGTCTGAAACTTAAAAAAAACAAAAAAATAAGTCATGTTTTCCAGAAAAAGTGAACCAAAAAAATATAACAATAACTCAAATATTTTAAAGATCTTTACCTTTACTCCAATTTCCTCTTCTTCAAACTCAATGACGCATCCATATGTATACGTGCATGGGTGTAAATGCACATGTATTTATATATGTATGTTTGTGTCTTTGTGTGTATGTGTATGTTTGTGCGTGTATGAATGTATGTATATGTTCATCTGTGTATGTGTGTGTATGCATATATGTATGGTTGTATGTATGCATGTATGTATGTATGTATGTATGTATGTATGTACAGATGTATGTATATATGTTGTATGTATGTATGTATGTATGTATGTAAGTGTATGTCTGTGTGCGCACGTGTTTGTATGTATATGTGTATGTTTGTGTTTATGTATTTGTGTGTGTATCGTTTATGGAATACAAAAGCCTAAGAGAGTGATTAATTTACTAACCTTGGATGAGTCATTCATTCCGCAACAATCGTCTTTCTGTTATAAATGACATTCGTTTCATTCATTTTAAAATATCGTTAGTATGAAACTTAAGAATTTAACTAGATGAGAGTACCAAAATATGTGTAGCAAAATACAAAAAAGTAAATAAATCGTAAGTAACTACTAACCTTGCAATGCATAGTTGAGTTGATTGAAATATATAAAGATATCGCCTTTCGTTCTGCTATCCAAAGCTTTTGCGATTAAATTGCCTCAACGCCTTGAAAAAATAACATCTATTAATATAAAAAACTTGGTAATAAGATAATATCTATTAATTCTAATATAATAAACAATATAAAAAAGTGCTTCTTTTGTAAGTGAAACAATTAAATTTAATGTTTCAGATTAATTGATAATATAAATCTCATTAAAGCTTCAATCATTTGAATTATTGTAAAAAATTTAAAAAATCAAAATAGTTAACTACGGTAAAAAAATTTGAAATGAACTAAAATAAACTCATAAGTTAAATTTGACCGAGACGGAGGATATACCTTAAATAGTAATAGTGCAGAAGAGATGATAACATGAGACGGCAAAAGAAGCAAATGAAGAAGACAGAGAAACCAAAAAGCCTCGACTATTTGTCTGAAACTTAAAAAAAACAAAAAAATAAGTCATGTTTTCCAGAAAAAGTGAACCAAAAAAATATAACAATAACTCAAATATTTTTAAGATCATTACCTTTACTCCAATTTCCTCTTCTTCAAACTCAATGACGCATCCATATGTATACGTGCATGGGTGTAAATGCACATGTATTTATATATGTATGTTTGTGTCTTTGTGTGTATGTGTATGTTTGTGCGTGTATGAATGTATGTATATGTTCATCTGTGTTTGTGTGTGTATGCATATATGTATGGATGTATGTTTGCATGTATGTATGTATATATGTATGTATGTATGTACAGATGTATGTATATATGTTGTATGTATGTATGTATGTATGTATGTATGTAAGTGTATGTCTGTGTGCGCTCGTGCTTGTATGTATATGTGTATGTTTGTGTTTATGTATTTGTGTGTGTATCGTTTATGGAATACAAAAGCCTAAGAGAGTGATTAATTTACCAACATTGGATGAGTCATTCATTCCGCAACAATCGTCTTTCTGTTGTAAATGACATTCGTTTCATTCATTTAAAAATATCGTTAGTATGAAACTTAAGAATTGAATTAGATGGGAGTACAAAAATATGTGTAGCAAGATAGAACAAAATAAAAAAATCGTAAGTAACTACTAACCTTGCGATGCAAAGTTCAGTTGATTGAAATATATATAGACACCGCCTTTCGTTCTGCTATCCAAAGCTTTTGCGATTAAATTGCCTCAACGCCTTGAAAAAATAACATCTATTAATATAAAAAACTTGTTATAAGATAATATCTATTAATTCTAATATAGTAAACAATATAAAAAAGTGCTTCTTTTGTAAGTGAAACAATTAAATTTAATGTTTCAGATTAATTGATAATATAAATCTCATTAAAGTTTCAATCATTTGAATTATTGTAAAAAATTTAAAGAATTAAAACAGTTAACTATGGTATTAAAATTTGAAATGAACTAGAATAAACTACCAAGTTAAATTTGTCAGGGACGGAGGATATACCTTAAGTAGTAACAGTGCAGAAGAGATGATAACATGAGACGGCAAAAGAAGCAAATGAAGAAGACAGAGAAACCAAAAAGCCTCGACTATTTGTCTGAAACATAAAAAAAAACAAAAAAATAAGTCATGTTTACCCGAAAAAGTGAACCAAAAAAATATAACAATAACTCAAATATTTTTGAGATCATTACCTTTACTCCAATTTCCTCTTCTTCAAACTTAATCACGCATCCATATGTATTTGTGTATGTGTGTATACGCACAAGTATTTATATATGTATGTTTGTGTCTGTGTGTGTATGTGTATGTTTGTGCGTCCATGAATGTATGTATATGTTCATCTGTGTATGTGTGTGTATGCATACATGTATGGATGTATGTATGCATGTTTGCATGGATGTATGTATGTACAGATGTATGTATATATGTTGTATGTATGTAAGTGTATGTGTGTGTGCGCGCGTGTTTCTATGTATATGTGTATGTCTGTGTTTATGTATTTGTGTGTGTATCGTTTATGGAATACAAAAGTTTAAGAGAGTGATTAATTTACTAACCTTGGATGAGTCATTCATTCCGCAGCAATCGTCTTTCTGTTGTAAATGACATTCGTTTCATTCATTTAAAAATATCGTTAGTGTGAGAAACTTAAGAATTGAATTAGATGGGAGTACAAATATATGTGTAGCAAGATAGAACAAAATAAAAAAATCGTAAGTAACTACTAACCTTGCGATGCAAAGTTCAGTTGATTGAAATATATAAAGACACCGCCTTTCATTCTGCTATCCAAAGCTTTTGCGATTAAATTGCCTCAACGCCTTGAAAAAATAACATCTATTAATATAAATCTCATTAAAGTTTCAATCATTTGAATTATTGTAAAAAATTTAAAGAATTAAAACAGTTAACTATGGTATTAAAATTTGAAATGAACTAGAATAAACTACCAAGTTAAATTTGTCCGGGACGGAGGATATACCTTAAGTATTAACAGTGCAGAAGAGATGATTACATGAGACGGCAAAAGAAGCAAATGAAGAAGACAGAGAAACCAAAAGGCCTCGACTATTTGTCTGAAACTTTAAAAAAACAAAAAAAGAAGTCATGTTTTCTATAAAAAGTGAACCAAAAAAATATAACAATAACTCAAATATTTTTAAGATCATTACCTTTACTCCAATTTCCTCCTCTTCAAACTCAATCACGCATCCATATGTATATGTGTATGTGTGTGTATGCACATGTATTTATATATGTATGTTTGTGTATGTGTGTGTATGTGTATGCAAGAGTCTATGTATGTTTGTGCGTGTATGAATGTATGTATATGTTCACATGTGTATGTGTGTGTATGCATATATGTATGGATGTATGCATGTGTGTGTGTAAGTATGTATGCACAGATGTATGTATATATGTTGTATGTATGTATGTATGTATGTATGTAAGTGTATGTCTGTGTGCGCGCGTGTTTGTATGTATATGTGTTTGTTTGTGTTTATGTATTTGTGTGTGTATCGTTTATGGAATACAAAAGCCTAAGAGAGTGATTAATTTACTAACCTTGGATGAGTCATTCATTCCGCAACAATCGTCTTTCTGTTATAAATGACATTCGTTTAATTCATTTTAAAATATCGTTAGTATGAAACTTAAGAATTGAATTAGATGGGAGTACAAAAATATGTGTAGCAAGATAGAACAAAGTAAAAAAATCGTAAGTAACTACTAACCTTGCGATGCAAAGTTCAGTTGATTGAAATATATATAGACACCGCCTTTCGTTCTGCTATCCAAAGCTTTTGTGATTAAATTGCATCAACGCCTTGAAAAAATAACATCTATTAATATAAAAAACTAGGTAATAAGATAATATCTATAAATTCTAATATAATAAACAATATAAAAAAGTGCTTCTTTTGTAAGTGAAACAATTAAATTTAATGTTTCAGATTAATTGATAATATAAATCTCATTAAAGCTTCAATCATTGGAATTATTGTAAAAAATTTAAAGAATCAAAATAGTTAACTACGGTAAAAAAATTTGAAATGAACTAGAATAAACTCATAAGTTAAATTTGACCGGGACGGAGGATATACCTTAAATAGTAATAGTGCAGAAGAGATGATAACATGAGACGGCAAAATAAGCAAATGAAGAAGACAGAAAAACCAAAAAGCCTCGACTATTTGTCTGAAACTTAAAAAAAAAACAAAAAAATAAGTCATGTTTTCCAGAAAAAGTGAACCAAAAAAATATAACAATAACTCAAATATTTTTAAGATCATTACCTTTACTCCAATTTCCTCTTCTTCAAACTCAATGACACATCCATATGTATACGTGCATGGGTGTAAATGCACATGTATTTATATATGTATGTTTGTGTCTTTGTGTGTATGTGTATGTTTGTGCGTGTATGAATGTATGTATATGTTCATCTGTGTATGTGTGTGTATGCATATATGTATGGATGTATGCATGTGTGTGTGTAAGTATGTATGCACAGATGTATGTATATATGTTGTATGTATGTATGTATGTATCTAAGTGTATGTGTGTGTGTGAGCATGTTTGTATGTATATGTGTATGTTTGTGTTTATGTATTTGTGTGTGTATCGTTTATGGAATACAAAAGTCTAAGAGAGTGATTAATTTACTAACCTTGGATGAGTCATTCATTCCGCAGCAATCGTCTTTCTGTTGTAAATGACATCCGTTTCATTCATTTTAAAATATCGTTAATATGAAACTTAATAATTGAATTAGATGAGAGTACCAAAATATGTGTAGCAAAATAGAAAAAAGTAAATAAATCATAAGTAACTACTCACCCTGCAATGCGTAGTGTAGTTGATTGAAATATATAAAGATATCGCCTTTCATTCTGCTATCCAAAGCTTTTGCGATTAAATTGCCTCAACGCCTTGAAAAAATAACATCTATTAATATAAAAAACTTGTTATAGGATAATATCTATAAATTCTAATATAATAAACAATATAAAAAAGTGCTTCTTTTATAAGTGAGACAATTAAATTTAATGTTTCAGATTAATTGATAATATAAATCTCATTAAAGTTTCAATCATTTGAATTATTGTAAAAAATTTAAAGAATAAAAATAGTTAACTATGGTAAAAAAATTTGAAATGAACTAGAATAAACTACTAAGTTAAATTTGTCCGGGACGGATGATATACCTTAAATAGTAATAGTGCAGAAGAGATGATGATAACATGAGACGGCAAAAGAAGCAAATGAAGAAGACAGAGAAACCAAAAAGCCTCGACTATTTGTCTGAAACTTAAAAAAAAACAAAAAAATAAGTCATGTTTTCCAGAAAAAGTAAACCAAAAAAATATAACAATAACTCAAATATTTTTAAGATCATTACCTTTACTCCAATTTCCTCCTCTTCAAACTCAATCACGCATCCATATGTATATGTGTATGTGTGTGTATGCACATGTATTTATATATGTATGTTTGTGTATGTGTGTGTATGTGTATGCAAGAGTCTATGTATGTTTGTGCGTGTATGAATGTATGTATATGTTCACATGTGTATGTGTGTGTATGCATATATGTATGGATGTATGCATGTGTGTGTGTAAGTATGTATGCACAGATGTATGTATATATGTTGTATGTATGTATGTATGTATGTATGTAAGTGTATGTCTGTGTGCGCGCGTGTTTGTATGTATATGTGTATGTTTGTGTTTATGTATTTGTGTGTGTATCGTTTATGGAATACAAAAGCCTAAGAGAGTGATTAATTTACTAACCTTGGATGAGTCATTCATTCCGCAACAATCGTCTTTCTGTTACAAATGACATTCGTTTCATTCATTTTAAAATATCGTTAGTATGAAACTTAAGAATTGAATTAGATGGGAGTACAAAAATATGTGTAGCAAGATAGAACAAAGTAAAAAAATCGTAAGTAACTACTAACCTTGCAATGCAAAGTTCAGTTGATTGAAATATATATAGACACCGCCTTTCGTTCTGCTATCCAAAGCTTTTGCGATTAAATTGCATCAACGCCTTGAAAAAATAACATCTATTAATATAAAAAACTTGGTAATAAGATAATATCTATAAATTCTAATATAATAAACAATATAAAAAAGTGCTTCTTTTGTAAGTGAAACAATTAAATTTAATGTTTCAGATTAATTGATAATATAAATCTCATTAAAACTTCAATCATTGGAATTATTGTAAAAAATTTAAAGAATCAAAATAGTTAACTACGGTAAAAAAATTTGAAATGAACTAGAATAAACTCATAAGTTAAATTTGACCGGGACGGAGGATATACCTTAAATAGTAATAGTGCAGAAGAGATGATAACATGAGACGGCAAAAGAAGCAAATGAAGAAGACAGAGAAACCAAAAAGCCTCGACTATTTGTCTGAAACTTAAAAAAAACAAAAAAATAAGTCATGTTTTCCAGAAAAAGTGAACCAAAAAAATATAACAATAACTCAAATATTTTTAAGATCATTACCTTTACTCCAATTTCCTCTTCTTCAAACTCAATGACGCATCCATATGTATACGTGCATGGGTGTAAATGCACATGTATTTATATATGTATGTTTGTGTCTTTGTGTGTATGTGTATGTTTGTGCGTGTATGAATGTATGTATATGTTCATCTGTGTATGTGTGTGTATGCATATATGTATGGATGTATGCATGTGTGTGTGTAAGTATGTATGCACAGATGTATGTATATATGTTGTATGTATGTATGTATGTATGTATGTATGTATCTAAGTGTATGTGTGTGTGTGAGCATGTTTGTATGTATATGTGTATGTTTGTGTTTATGTATTTGTGTGTGTATCGTTTATGGAATACAAAAGTCTAAGAGAGTGATTAATTTACTAACCTTGGATGAGTCATTCATTCCGCAGCAATCGTCTTTCTGTTGTAAATGACATCCGTTTCATTCATTTTAAAATATCGTTAATATGAAACTTAATAATTGAATTAGATGAGAGTACCAAAATATGTGTAGCAAAATAGAAAAAAGTAAACAAATCATAAGTAACTACTCACCCTGCAATGCGTAGTGTAGTTGATTGAAATATATAAAGATATCGCCTTTCATTCTGCTATCCAAAGCTTTTGCGATTAAATTGCCTCAACGCCTTGAAAAAATAACATCTATTAATATAAAAAACTTGTTATAGGATAATATCTATAAATTCTAATATAATAAACAATATAAAAAAGTGCTTCTTTTATAAGTGAGACAATTAAATTTAATGTTTCAGATTAATTGATAATATAAATCTCATTAAAGTTTCAATCATTTGAATTATTGTAAAAAATTTAAAGAATAAAAATAGTTAACTATGGTAAAAAAATTTGAAATGAACTAGAATAAACTACTAAGTTAAATTTGTCCGGGACGGATGATATACCTTAAATAGTAATAGTGCAGAAGAGATGATGATAACATGAGACGGCAAAAGAAGCAAATGAAGAAGACAGAGAAACCAAAAAGCCTCGACTATTTGTCTGAAACTTAAAAAAAAACAAAAAAATAAGTCATGTTTTCCAGAAAAAGTGAACCAAAAAAATATAACAATAACTCAAATATTTTTAAGATCATTACCTTTACTCCAATTTCCTATTCTTCAAACTCAATGACGCATCCATATGTATACGTGCATGGGTGTAAATGCACATGTATTTATATATGTATGTTTGTGTCTTTGTGTGTATGTGTATGTTTGTGCGTGTATGAATGTATGTATATGTTCATCTGTGTATGTGTGTGTATGCATATATGTATGGATGTATGTATGCATGTATGTATGTATGTAAGTATGTACAGATGTATGTATATATGTTGTATGTATGTATGTATGTATGTATGTATGTATGTATGTAAGTGTATGTCTGTGTGCGCGCGTGTTTGTATGTATATGTGTATGTTTGTGTTTATGTATTTGTGTGTGTATCGTTTATGGAATACAAAAGCCTAAGAGAGTGATTAATTTACTAACCTTGGATGAGTCATTCATTCCGCTAGGGCTGAGCACCGATTGAACCGGAGTCGGATTTGGCATCCTCCGACTCCGACTCCGACTTTGTCGGAGGCCGAATCCGACCTCCGACTCCGACTCCGCTTACACCCTACTCCGCTCCGACTCCGACTCCGACTTGTCGGAGCGGAGTCGGAGTTGGGCTTTTTGTTGGGCTTTTTTATTGGGCCTTTTTTTAGACTTTTTTCTTTAACCCAATTAACATTTCAATTTTACAATTTCCAACTCTAATCGGATTTGGACTTCTATATCAATTTTTTTTTTAAAATATAATTTGAGATTTCTAATTTATCTAACCAAAATCATCACATTAGAAAATAAAACTAAATTCAAAATCTATCACTATAAAAAATAAAACTAAATTCAAATGTGCAACTAAAATTAAAAACTAAATTAAAACTAAATACACACATTAAAATTACATAACCAAAATTACAAAATGTTAATTAAAAAATACATAACCAAAATTAAAACTTAAAATTAAAAATACATAACCAAAAGTCCAAAATTACAACCTAAAATTAAAAATACATAACCAAAGGTCCAAAAAATGTAATTTTTCAACTTGTGCCTGAAAAAAAAAAAAAAAATTAGTGAAGAAATAAGATATCATATAAATTTATAAAAATAAAGAAAGCAAAATTGAAATAAGATACCAGAAACAAGATTGTCAATCCTCTTCACGGAGTATGTTGGCCATAGAATTGGCTAATTCTGCATTAAGATGTTAAAGTATAGGAAATTAGTATTACAAAATGTTAAAATCAACTCATATAACAACTTAAAAAAAATCTCTAAATACATTACCTGAGTCTAGCTTATAACTCTCTGCATCATCAATGGCTTCAGAATAATTTTGACTCAAGCATATGGGAGTAGACTTCAACCAATTTTGCGAGCACACGAGAGCTTCTACAGTTCTAGGAGCCAAAGAGCTCCTAAACGGATCCAGGACACGGCCTCCTGTGCTAAATGCTGACTCAGATGCAACGGTGGTGATAGGAATGGCCAAGATATCTCTTGCCATTAGAGCAAGAACTGGATACTTGGTAGAGTTGACTTTCCACCAAATTAAAATATCGAAACTCCCCGTAGGAATCTCAATATTCTCCAACAAATACCGCTCTAACTCTGACTTACAATCCATCAAAGATGCTGTATGCTCTTTATGGAACTCCCTCAAAAAATCCAATGGATCATAGTCTGTAACTGTACTACTACTCCCCATTGATGCACTAGCTTCACCGCTTTGAGTTTTGTTAGCACCAGTTACGCACCCACCACCAAACTCTACATATGCCTCATACAAATATTCCATATCCCTCTTGAGGAGTGCAACAAATTCCTCACCCTTCGCCTCACCCAATGTTTTCTTGAACCAATAAGCTTGAGTAACCAATTTAAACCGCGGATCAAGAATAGCAGCAATAAACAACAACCGATTTATTTTTTCAAGATCACCCCAATATTTATTATACTTTGTCTTCATTCTGAAAGCCATTGAACTCAAACGTCGATTACTATTGTCACAAAAATTATTCAAGTGTTTATGAATGGCAATAAGCTCCTGGACATAATTATTTGATGTGACATATAGTGTACCAGAAATGCGCAATGTAACACCATAAAATATTTGAAGAAACTTCGAAAAGTTTCTTATGGTCTCCCAATCATCCGGCCCAGGAGCTCCTAGACCCTTTCTCCCATGTCCATCCTCAGACAAATAAACTCGTGAGTAGGGATCTTCATCAAGCAAAAGTTGGAAGGCTTTTTGATACTTCTCAGCCACGTCCAACATAAGAAAAGTCGAATTCCATCTAGTAGGCACGTCAAGAGTCAAAAAACTAGAGCATTGAACTTTTGATCTATCAACACAAGACTTGAAAGTGGCAAGTCTTTGGGGAGAAGACTTCACATACTTAATCAGATTTCGGACCCTTACAATTGAGTCATCAACATCTTTCAAACCTTCACTCACAATAAGGTTTAAGATGTGTGCCGTACACCTCATGTGAATAAACTCGTGATTTGCTATACAATCCGCACTTCCTATTTCCCTTGTTCTCAACCAATCAATAGCAGAGTCGTTAGAGGTAGCATTATCCACTGTAATTGTGAGGATTTTGTCAATGCCCCAATCAAGCATACACTCCTCCAACTCCCTCCCAATCGTTGCCCCCTTATGGTCGCTAATCCGAACAAATGAAATGATCCGCTTATGCAACTTCCAATTATTATCAATAAAGTGAGCGGTCACACACATGTAATTAATATTTTGGATAGAAGTCCAAGTGTCGGTGGTTAGGCATACTCTTTGTTTGGTGGTCAAAAACATTTTCTTCAAGCTATCCTTCTCTCTCAAGAATACCCTCATACAGTCACGCATTACGGTAAATCGAGAAGGAATAGGAAACCTTGGATCAAGGGCTTTAACAAATTCCCGAAACCCTTCTCCCTCAACACATCTAAATGGTAGCTCATCCACTATCACCATCCTAGCAAGGGCAGCTCGTATTTTTTTCTCATTATATTTGGCCATCCCTAAGGTTTTCTCCCCTTCCCCTCCTTCACTTCTTGCTTCCGGGACCAAGAATGTTTGACTCTTATCCAATTTACTCTTACGGTTTTTGGGGCAAAGTTGGATGTGTGTTTTCATGGCCGAAGTGCCTTGCCTTTTGGGATGGCATTTCCATTGCCTATGACAATGATTACAAGTAGCTATAGGCTCTTCGGGATCACAATCGGGCACTCTTGTGAAGTGGGACCATACCTCAGACCTATTCTTAATATTTCTACTACCAGGTGGAGGGCGAGGGGTAGAATGAAAGGCACTAGGAGTACCTACTGAAGAGCCTATTGGTCCGCTAGACTCATCAACTATTGGAATGGGAATATCAATCGGTTGTTCTGGGGCTGGAATGCCAGGACAAGATGCACCTGTGGATGTAGGAGTGTTTGTGCCTTCCATATCCATTATTTAATAACTAGAACTGTAGAGCACAACAAATAAGATAAACATAAAGAAAATAAATTCATGAACTAATGTAAAGATTACTCAAGTAACTTATATCATATACATATATACTTATATAGTAGTAATGAGAAAAAATGTCCTAGGAATCTATAAATGTGGTTGCATCGCTCGACCCTCGCTCGACACTTCGCTCGAGCGAATTCAGGCAGAGTGTGCCGCTCGACCCTCGCTCGACACTGAGCTCGAGCGAATTCAGGCAGAGTGTGCCGCTCAACCCTCGCTCGACACTGAGCTCGAGCGATTTCAGGCAGAGTGTGCCGCTCGACCCTCGCTCGACACTTCGCTCAAGCGATTTCAGGCAGAGTGTGCCGCTCGACCCTCGCTCGACACTGAGCTCGAGCGAATTCAGGCAGAGTGTGCCGCTCAACCCTCGCTCGACACTGAGCTCGAGCGAATTCAGGCAGAGTGTGCCGCTCGACCCTCGCTCGACACTTCGCTCGAGCGAACTCAGTGCTTACTGGGTTAAAAGCTTCTGCGAATCTGCTTAAACCCATGACCCCCATCCATCTCTCATGAAGAAAACCCATGGCCTTTCATAAATAGCACACAACAATCCTAAAATCCACAACTATCCAACGATTCCAGCACACAAACAAACCTAATATCCACAACTATTTCGAAAATGAACAAAAATAATGCAAAAATAGTTAAGATATACAAATTATAGAGAGAGAAAGAGAGAGAGAGAGAGGCACCTCGGTTTTGCAAAGAATGGGCTTTCAGAGGAGTGACGGAGGTCGGAGGGGCGACGGCACGGCACCGGTTCAGATGAGAGGTGAGGCACTGAGGAGTGAGGAAGAAAATGACTTGTGAAGGCAGTGGGCACTAAACTGTCTAAACACTGAAAGTCTGAAGGGGGAGGGGAGGGAATCGGGGGGGGGGGGGGGGGGGGGGGGGGGGGAAAGGGGAGGGAATCGGGGGGGGGGGGGGGGGGGAAATGAAAAGTGAAAACCCTAATGGGTTAGGCTGAAACGGCGCCGTTTCAGCCTAACCCATTAGGGTTTTCCACTTTTCACTTTTAAAAAATTGAAAAAAAAAAAGTTAAAATACAAATTATTAATTTAGTAAAAATAAATTAATAAGTTAGTAAAAATATATTTAAGTTAGTAAAAATGTATACTAATAAATATATTATATATTAGTAATATACTAATACTAATACTATTAGTCTATTAATATATAGTAAATTAGTAATATTTATTAACTTATTTACTATAGTCTAATAACTAGATAGTCTAGATGTAATAACTACTAACTAGTAACTAATAATATGTCCATAACACTAGTTACACTAGTACTAATAGATAATAACTTAAAGATATATATTTAATATATATAATAACTTAAAGTTATAACTAATAACTAGTATATTACTAATTTACTATAAGTATATAAGTATAACTATATATATATATATTATATAAGTATAGTTAATTAGTAAGTTAATATATAACTATATATATTATAGTATATAAGTATAACTATATATATATATATATACTATAAGTATAGTTAATTAGTAAGTTAATATATAACTATATATATATATATTATATAAGTATAGTTAATTAGTAAGTTAATATATAACTATATATATTATATTATATAAGTACTCCTCCAATATATTATATAAATATAGTTAATTAGTAAGTTAATATATAACTATATATATTCTAGTATATAAGTACTCCTCCAATATAGTATAGTTAATTACTAAGTTAATATATAACTATATATATTATATTATATAAGTATAACTATATATATTATATAAATATAGTTAATTAGTAAGTTAATATATAACTATATATATTATATTATATAAGTATAACTATATATATTATATAAGTATAGTTAGTTAATTACTATACATAGTATAGTAACTATATACTATACAAGCCCTTAATATATATAGTATATATATAACTATATATTATATATTGACTTATAGTAAACTAGTAATGTAAAATATAAAATAAGCTATAGTAACTTATATAGTAACTTATAGTAAATTAGTAATGTAAATTAACTATATAAGGTATAGTAACTTATATAGTAACTTATAGTAAATTAGTAATGTAAATTAACTATATAAGGTATGGTAACTTATATAGTAACTATATTAACTTATAGTAACTTATAGTAACTTATAGTAAATTAGTAATGTAAATTAACTATATAAGGTATAGTAATTAGTAACTTATAGTGTAACTAATAACTATATTAACTTATAGTATCTTACTAACTTATAGTAAATTAGTAATGTAAATTAACTTATAGTAACTATATTAACTTATATTATTCATTATAATGTTTATAGATTATTATTTATTAGATGTTAATATATTATTGATAACAAATATTTTTATAAAATATGCACAATATCGGAGTCGGAGTCGGAGTAGAAGTCGGAGTCGGAGTCGGATTGGAAGTCGGAGTCGGAGTCGGAGTCGGATTGGAAGTCGGAGTCGGAGTCGGAGTCGGAGTCGGAGTCGGGACACCTCTGCCTCCGACTCCGACTCCGACTCCGACTTCCAGGGGGAAAAAAACTCCGACTCCGACTCCGACAAGTCGGAGTCGGAGCGGAGTCGGAGCGGAGCCGGATCGGAGTCGGAGTCGAAGTCGGATTTTCGGATTTCTGCTCAGCCCTACATTCCGCAGCAATCGTCTTTCTGTTGTAAATGACATCCGTTTCATTCATTTTAAAATATCGTTAATATGAAACTTAATAATTGAATTAGATGAGAGTACCAAAATATGTGTAGCAAAATAGAAAAAAGTAAATAAATCATAAGTAACTACTCACCCTGCAATGCGTAGTCAAGTTGATTGAAATATATAAAGATATCGCCTTTCGTTCTGCTATCCAAAGCTTTTGCGATTAAATTGCCTCAACGCCTTGAAAAAATAACATCTATTAATATAAAAAACTTGTTATAGGATAATATCTATAAATTCTAATATAATAAACAATATAAAAAAGTGCTTCTTTTGTAAGTGAGACAATTAAATTTAATGTTTCAGATTAATTGATAATATCAATCTCATTAAAGTTTCAATCATTTGAATTATTGTAAAAAATTTAAAGAATAAAAATAGTTAACTAGTGTAAAAAAATTTGAAATGAACTAAAATAAACTACTAAGTTAAATTTGTCCGGGACGGAGGATATACCTTAAATAGTAATAGTGCAGAAGAGATGATAACATGAGACGGCAAAAGAAGCAAATCAAGAAGACAGAGAAACCAAAAAGCCTCGACTATTTGTCTGAAACTTAAAAAAAAACAAAAAAATTAGTCATGTTTTCCCGAAAAAGTGAACCAAAAAAATATAACAATAACTCTAATATTTTTAAGATCATTACCTTTACTCCAATTTCCTCTTCTTCAAACTCAATCACGCATCCATATGTATATGTGTATGTATGTGTATGCACATGTATTTATATATGTATGTTTGTGTCTGTGTGTGTATGTGTATGTTTGTGCGTGTATGAATGTATGTATATGTTCATCTGTGTATGTGTGTGTATGCATATATGTATGGATGTATGCATGTGTGTGTGTAAGTATGTATGCACAGATGTATGTATATATGTTGTATGTATGTATGTATGTATGTATGTATGTATGTATGTATGTATGTAAGTGTATGTGTGTGTGTGAGCGTGTTTGTATGTATATGTGTATGTTTGTGTTTATGTATTTGTGTGTGTATCGTTTATGGAATACGAAAGTCTAAGAGTGTGATTAATTTACTAACCTTGGATGAGTCATTCATTCCGCAGCAATCGTCTTTCTGTTGTAAATGACATTCGTTTCATTCATTTTAAAATATCGTTAGTATGAAACTTAATAATTGAATTAGATGAGAGTACCAAAATATGTGTAGCAAAATAGAAAAAAGTAAATAAATCATAAGTAACTACTCACCCTGCAATGCGTAGTTGAGTTGATTGAAATATATAAAGATATCGCCTTTCGTTCTGCTATCCAAAGCTTTTGCGATTAAATTGCCTCAACGCTTTGAAAAAATAACATCTATTAATATAAAAAACTTGTTATAGGATAATATCTATAAATTCTAATATAATAAACAATATAAAAAAGTGCTTCTTTTGTAAGTGAAACAATTAAATTTAATGTTTCAGATTAATTAATAATATAAATCTCATTAAAGCTTCAATCATTTGAATTATTGTAAAAAATTTAAAGAATCAAAATAGTTAACTACGGTAAAAAAATTTGAAATGAACTAGAATAAACTACTAAATTAAATTTGTCCGGGACGGAGGATATACCTTAAATAGTAATAGTGCAGAAGAGATGATAACATGAGACGGCAAAAGAAGCAAATGAAGAAGGCAGAGAAACCAAAAAGCCTCGACTATTTGTCTGAAACTTAAAAAAACAAAAAGATAAGTCATGTTTTCCAGAAAAAGTGAACCAAAAAAATATAACAATAACTCAAATATTTTAAAGATCATTACCTTTACTCCAATTTCCTCTTCTTCAAACTCAATGACGCATCCATATGTATACGTGCATGGGTGTAAATGCACATGTATTTATATATGTATGTTTGTGTCTTTGTGTGTATGTGTATGTTTGTGCGTGTATGAATGTATGTATATGTTCATCTGTGTATGTGTGTGTATGCATATATGTATGGATGTATGTATGCATGTATGTATGTATGTAAGTATGTACAGATGTATGTATATATGTTGTATGTATGTATGTATATATGTATGTATGTATGTATGTAAGTGTATGTCTGTGTGCGCGCGTGTTTGTATGTATATGTGTATGTTTGTGTTTATGTATTTGTGTGTGTATCGTTTATGGAATACAAAAGCCTAAGAGAGTGATTAATTTACTAACCTTGGATGAGTCATTCATTCCGCAACAATCGTCTGTCTGTTGTAAATGACATTCGTTTCATTCATTTTAAAATATCGTTAGTATGAAACTTAAGAATTTAACTAGATGAGAGTACCAAAATATGTGTAGCAAAATACAAAAAAGTAAATAAATCGTAAGTAACTACTAACCTTGCAATGCATAGTTCAGTTGGTTGAAATATATAAAGATATCGCCTTTCGTTCTGCTATCCAAAGCTTTTGCGATTAAATTGCCTCAACGCCTTGAAAAAATAACATCTATTAATATAAAAACTTGTTATAAGACAATATCTATTAATTCTAATATAGTAAATAATATAAAAAAGTGCTTCTTTTGTAAGTGAAACAATTAAATTTAATGTTTCAGATTAATTGATAATATAAATCTCATTAAAGTTTCAATCATTTGAATTATTGTAAAAAATTTAAAGAATTAAAATAGTTAACTATGGTATTAAAATTTGAAATGAACTAGAATAAACTACCAAGTTAAATTTGTCCGGGACGGAGGATATACCTTAAGTAGTAACAGTGCAGAAGAGATTATAACATGAGACGGCAAAAGAAGCAAATGAAGAAGACAGAGAAACCAAAAGGCCTCGACTATTTGTCTGAAACTTTAAAAAAACAAAAAAAGAAGTCATGTTTTCTATAAAAAGTGAACCAAAAAAATATAACAATAACTCAAATATTTTTAAGATCATTACCTTTACTCCAATTTCCTCCTCTTCAAACTCAATCACGCATCCATATGTATATGTGTATGTGTGTGTATGCACATGTATTTATATATGTATGTTTGTGTATGTGTGTGTATGTGTATGCAAGAGTCTATGTATGTTTGTGCGTGTATGAATGTATGTATATGTTCACATGTGTATGTGTGTGTATGCATATATGTATGGATGTATGCATGTGTGTGTGTAAGTATGTATGCACAGATGTATGTATATATGTTGTATGTATATGTATGTATGTATGTATGTAAGTGTATGTCTGTGTGCGCGCGTGTTTGTATGTATATGTGTATGTTTGTGTTTATGTATTTGTGTGTGTATCGTTTATGGAATACAAAAGCCTAAGAGAGTGATTAATTTACTAACCTTGGATGAGTCATTCATTCCGCAACAATCGTCTTTCTGTTATAAATGACATTCGTTTCATTCATTTTAAAATATCGTTAGTATGAAACTTAAGAATTTAACTAGATGAGAGTACCAAAATATGTGTAGCAAAATACAAAAAAGTAAATAAATCATAAGTAACTACTCACCCTGCAATGCGTAGTGTAGTTGATTGAAATATATAAAGATATCGCCTTTCATTCTGCTATCCAAAGCTTTTGCGATTAAATTGGCTCAACGCCTTGAAAAAATAATATCTATTAATAGAAAAAACTTGTTATAGGATAATATCTATAAATTCTAATATAATAAACAATATAAAAAAGTGCTTCTTTTGTAAGTGAGACAATTAAATTTAATGTTTCAGATTAATTGATAATATAAATCTCATTAAAGTTTCAATCATTTGAATTATTGTAAAAAATTTAAAGAATACAAATAGTTAACTATGGTAAAAAAATTTGAAATGAACTAGAATAAACTACTAAGTTAAATTTGTCCGGGACGGATGATATACCTTAAATAGTAATAGTGCAGAAGAGATGATGATAACATGAGACGGCAAAAGAAGCAAATGAAGAAGACAGAGAAACCAAAAAGCCTCGACTATTTGTCTGAAACTTAAAAAAAAACAAAAAAATAAGTCATGTTTTCCAGAAAAAGTGAACCAAAAAAATATAACAATAACTCAAATATTTTTAAGATCATTACCTTTACTCCAATTTCCTCTTCTTCAAACTCAATGACGCATCCATATGTATACGTGCATGGGTGTAAATGCACATGTATTTATATATGTATGTTTGTGTCTTTGTGTGTATGTGTATGTTTGTGCGTGTATGAATGTATGTATATGTTCATCTGTGTATGTGTGTGTATGCATATATGTATGGATGTATGCATGTGTGTGTGTAAGTATGTATGCACAGATGTATGTATATATGTTGTATGTATGTATGTATGAATGTATGTATGTATCTAAGTGTATGTGTGTGTGTGAGCATGTTTGTATGTATATGTGTATGTTTGTGTTTATGTATTTGTGTGTGTATCGTTTATGGAATACAAAAGTCTAAGAGAGTGATTAATTTACTAACCTTGGATGAGTCATTCATTCCGCAGCAATCGTCTTTCTGTTGTAAATGACATCCGTTTCATTCATTTTAAAATATCGTTAATATGAAACTTAATAATTGAATTAGATGAGAGTACCAAAATATGTGTAGCAAAATAGAAAAAAGTTAATAAATCATAAGTAACTACTCACCCTGCAATGCGTAGTGTAGTTGATTGAAATATATAAAGATATCGCCTTTCATTCTGCTATCCAAAGCTTTTGCGATTAAATTGCCTCAACGCCTTGAAAAAATAACATCTATTAATATAAAAAACTTGTTATAGGATAATATCTATAAATTCTAATATAATAAACAATATAAAAAAGTGCTTCTTTTGTAAGTGAGACAATTAAATTTAATGTTTCAGATTAATTGATAATATAAATCTCATTAAAGTTTCAATCATTTGAATTATTGTAAAAAATTTAAAGAATAAAAATAGTTAACTATGGTAAAAAAATTTGAAATGAACTAGAATAAACTACTAAGTTAAATTTGTCCGGGACGGATGATATACCTTAAATAGTAATAGTGCAGAAGAGATGATGATAACATGAGACGGCAAAAGAAGCAAATGAAGAAGACAGAGAAACCAAAAAGCCTCGACTATTTGTCTGAAACTTAAAAAAAAACCAAAAAATAAGTCATGTTTTCCAGAAAAAGTGAACCAAAAAAATATAACAATAACTCAAATATTTTTAAGATCATTACCTTTACTCCAATTTCCTCTTCTTCAAACTCAATGACGCATCCATATGTATACGTGCCTGGGTGTAAATGCACATGTATTTATATATGTATGTTTGTGTCTTTGTGTGTATGTGTATGTTTGTGCGTGTATGAATGTATGTATATGTTCATCTGTGTATGTGTGTGTATGCATATATGTATGGATGTATGTATGCATGTCTGTATGTATATTTGTATGTATGTATGTACAGATGTATGTATATATGTTGTACGTATGTATGTATATATGTATGTAAGTGTATGTCTGTGTGAGCGCGTGTTTGTATGTATATGTGTGTGTTTGTGTTTATGTATTTGTGTGTGTATCGTTTATGGAATACAAAAGCCTAAGAGAGTGATTAATTTACTAACCTTGGATGAGTCATTCATTCCGCAGCAATCGTCTTTCTGTTGTAAATGACATTCGTTTCATTCATTTTAAAATATCGTTAGTATGAAACTTAAGAATTGAATTAGATGAGAGTACCAAAATATGTGTAGCAAAATACAAAAAAGTAAATAAATCGTAAGTAACTACTAACCTTGCAATGCATAGTTGAGTTGATTGAAATATATAAAGATATCGCCTTTCGTTCTGCTATCCAAAGCTTTTGCGATTAAATTGCCTCAACGCCTTGAAAAAATAACATCTATTAATATAAAAAACTTGTTATAGGATAATATCTATAAATTCTAATATAATAAACAATATAAAAAAGTGCTTCTTTTGTAAGTGAGACAATTAAATTTAATGTTTCAGATTAATTGATAATATAAATCTCATTAAAGTTTCAATCATTTGAATTATTGTAAAAAATTTAAAGAATAAAAATAGTTAACTATGGTAAAAAAATTTGAATTGAACTAGAAATAAACTACTAAGTTAAATTTGTCCGGGACGGATGATATACCTTAAATAGTAATAGTGCAGAAGAAATGATAACATGAGACGGCAAAAGAAGCAAATGAAGAAGACAGAGAAACCAAAAAGCCTCGACTATTTGTCTGAAACTTAAAAAAAACAAAAAAATAAGTAACGTCTTCTATAAAAAGTGAACCAAAAAAATATAACAATAACTCAAATATTTTTAAGATCATTACCTTTACTCCAATTTCCTCCTCTTCAAACTCAATCACCCATCCATATGTATATGTGTATGTGTGTGTATGCACATGTATTTATATATGTATGTTTGTGTATGTGTTTGTATGTGTATGCAAGAGTTTATGTATGTTTGTGCGTGTATGAATGTATGTATATGTTCACATGTGTATGTGTGTGTATGCATATATGTATGGATGTATGCATGTTTGTGTGTAAGTATGTATGCACAGATGTATGTATATAGGTTGTATGTATGTATGTATGTATGTATGTATGTATGTAAGTTATGTGTGTGTGTGAGCGTGTTTGTATGTATATGTGTATGCTTGTGTTTATGTATTTGTGTGTGTATCGTTTATGGAATACAAAAGTCTAAGAGAGTGATTAATTTACTAACCTTGGATGAGTCATTCATTCCGCAGCAATCGTCTTTCTGTTGTAAATGACATCCGTTTCATTCATTTTAAAATATCGTTAATATGAAACTTAATAATTGAATTAGATGAGAGTACCAAAATATGTGTAGCAAAATAGAAAAAAGTTAATAAATCATAAGTAACTACTCACCCTGCAATGCGTAGTGTAGTTGATTGAAATATATAAAGATATCGCCTTTCGTTCTGCTATCCAAAGCTTTTGCGATTAAATTGCCTCAACGCCTTGAAAAAATAACATCTATTAATATAAAAAACTTGTTATAGGATAATATCTATAAATTCTAATATAATAAACAATATAAAAAAGTGCTTCTTTTGTAAGTGAGACAATTAAATTTAATGTTTCAGATTAATTGATAATATAAATCTCATTAAAGTTTCAATCATTTGAATTATTGTAAAAAATTTCAAGAATAAAAATAGTTAACTATGGTAAAAAAATTTGAAATGAACTAGAATAAACTACTAAGTTAAATTTGTCCGGGACGGAGGATATACCTTAAATAGTAATAGTGCAGAAGAGATGATAACATGAGACGGCAAAAGAAGCAAATGAAGAAGACAGAGAAACCAAAAAGCCCCGACTATTTGTCTGAAACTTAAAAAAAAACAAAAAAATTAGTCATGTTTACCCGAAAAAGTGAACCAAAAAAATATAACAATAACTCTAATATTTTTAAGATCATTACCTTTACTCCAATTTCCTCTTCTTCAAACTCAATCACGCATCCATATGTATATGTGTATGTATGTGTATGCACATGTATTTATATATGTATGTTTGTGTCTGTGTGTGTATGTGTATGTTTGTGCGTGTATGAATGTATGTATATGTTCATCTGTGTATGTGTGTGTATGCATATATGTATGGATGTATGCATTTGTGTGTGTAAGTATGTATGCACATATGTATGTATATATGTTGTATGTATGTATGTATGTATGTATGTATGTATGTGTATGTGTGTGTGTGAGCGTGTTTGTATGTGTATCGTTTATGGAATACGAAAGTCTAAGAGAGTGATTAATTTACTAACCTTGGATGAGTCATTCATTCCGCAGCAATCGTCTTTCTGTTGTAAATGACATTCGTTTCATTCATTTTAAAATATCGTTAGTATGAAACTTAATAATTGAATTAGATGAGAGTACCAAAATATGTGTAGCAAAATAGAAAAAAGTAAATAAATCATAAGTAACTACTCACCCTGCAATGCGTAGTTGAGTTGATTGAAATATATAAAGATATTGCCTTTCGTTCTGCTATCCAAAGCTTTTGCGACTAAATTGCCTCAACGCTTTGAAAAAATAACATCTATTAATCTAAAAAACTTGTTATAGGATAATATCTATAAATTCTAATATAATAAACAATATAAAAAAGTGCTTCTTTTGTAAGTGAAACAATTAAATTTAATGTTTCAGATTAATTGATAATATAAATCTCATTAAAGCTTCAATCATTTGAATTATTGTAAAAAATTTAAAGAATCAAAATAGTTAACTACGGTAAAAAAATTTGAAATGAACTAGAATAAACTACTAAGTTAAATTTGTCCGGGACGGAGGATATACCTTAAATAGTAATAGTGCAGAACAGATGATAACATGAGACGGCAAAAGAAGCAAATGAAGAAGACAGAGAAACCAAAAAGCCTCGACTATTTGTCTGAAACTTAAAAAAACAAAAAGATAAGTCATGTTTTCCAGAAAAAGTGAACCAAAAAAATATAACAATAACTCAAATATTTTAAAGATCATTACCTTTACTCCAATTTCCTCTTCTTCAAACTCAATGACGCATCCATATGTATACGTGCATGGGTGTAAATGCACATGTATTTATATATGTATGTTTGTGTCTTTGTGTGTATGTGTATGTTTGTGCGTGTATGAATGTATGTATATGTTCATCTGTGTATGTGTGTGTATGCATATATGTATGGATGTATGTATGCATGTATGTATGTATGTAAGTATGTACAGATGTATGTATATATGTTGTATGTATGTATGTATGTATGTATGTATGTATGTGTATGTGTGTGTGTGAGCGTGTTTGTATGTATATGTGTATGTTTGTGTTTATGTATTTGTGTGTGTATCGTTTATGGAATACGAAAGTCTAAGAGAGTGATTAATTTACTAACCTTGGATGAGTCATTCATTCCGCAGCAATCGTCTTTCTGTTGTAAATGACATTCGTTTCATTCATTTTAAAATATCGTTAGTATGAAACTTAATAATTGAATTAGATGAGAGTACCAAAATATGTGTAGCAAAATAGAAAAAAGTATATAAATCATAAGTAACTACTCACCCTGCAATGCGTAGTGTAGTTGATTGAAATATATAAAGATATCGCCTTTCGTTCTGCTATCCAAAGCTTTTGCGATTAAATTGCCTCAACGCCTTGAAAAAATAACATCTATTAATATAAAAAACTTGTTATAGGATAATATCTATAAATTCTAATATAATAAACAATATAAAAAAGTGCTTCTTTTGTAAGTGAGACAATTAAATTTAATGTTTCAGATTAATTGATAATATAAATCTCATTAAAGTTTCAATCATTTGAATTATTGTAAAAAATTTAAAGAATAAAAATAGTTAACTATGGTAAAAAAATTTGAAATGAACTAGAATAAACTACTAAGTTAAATTTGTCCGGGACGGAGGATATACCTTAAATAGTAATAGTGCAGAAGAGATGATAACATGAGACGGCAAAAGAAGCAAATGAAGAAGACAGAGAAACCAAAAAGCCTCGACTATTTGTCTGAAACTTAAAAAAAAACAAAAAAATTAGTCATGTTTACCCGAAAAAGTGAACCAAAAAAATATAACAATAACGCTAATATTTTTAAGATCATTACCTTTACTCCAATTTCCTCTTCTTCAAACTCAATCACGCATCCATATGTATATGTGTATGTATGTGTATGCACATGTATTTATATATGTATGTTTGTGTCTGTGTGTGTATGTGTATGTTTGTGCGTGTATGAATGTATGTATATGTTCATTTGTGTATGTGTGTGTATGCATATATGTATGGATGTATGCATGTGTGTGTGTAAGTATGTATGCACAGATGTATGTATATATGTTGTATGTATGTATGTATGTATGTATGTATGTATGTGTATGTGTGTGTGTGAGCGTGTTTGTATGTATATGTGTATGTTTGTGTTTATGTATTTGTGTGTGTATCGTTTATGGAATACGAAAGTCTAAGAGAGTGATTAATTTACTAACCTTGGATGAGTCATTCATTCCGCAGCAATCGTCTTTCTGTTGTAAATGACATTCGTTTCATTCATTTTAAAATATCGTTAGTATGAAACTTAATAATTGAATTAGATGAGAGTACCAAAATATGTGTAGCAAAATAGAAAAAAGTAAATAAATCATAAGTAACTACTCACCCTGCAATGCGTAGTTGAGTTGATTGAAATATATAAAGATATTGCCTTTCGTTCTGCTATCCAAAGCTTTTGCGATTAAATTGCCTCAACGCTTTGAAAAAATAACATCTATTAATCTAAAAAACTTGTTATAGGATAATATCTATAAATTCTAATATAATAAACAATATAAAAAAGTGCTTCTTTTGTAAGTGAAACAATTAAATTTAATGTTTCAGATTAATTGATAATATAAATCTCATTAAAGCTTCAATCATTTGAATTATTGTAAAAAATTTAAAGAATCAAAATAGTTAACTACGGTAAAAAAATTTGAAATGAACTAGAATAAACTACTAAGTTAAATTTGTCCGGGACGGAGGATATACCTTAAATAGTAATAGTGCAGAACAGATGATAACATGAGACGGCAAAAGAAGCAAATGAAGAAGACAGAGAAACCAAAAAGCCTCGACTATTTGTCTGAAACTTAAAAAAACAAAAAGATAAGTCATGTTTTCCAGAAAAAGTGAACCAAAAAAATATAACAATAACTCAAATATTTTAAAGATCATTACCTTTACTCCAATTTCCTCTTCTTCAAACTCAATGACGCATCCATATGTATACGTGCATGGGTGTAAATGCACATGTATTTATATATGTATGTTTGTGTCTTTGTGTGTATGTGTATGTTTGTGCGTGTATGAATGTATGTATATGTTCATCTGTGTATGTGTGTGTATGCATATATGTATGGATGTATGTATGCATGTATGTATGTATGTAAGTATGTACAGATGTATGTATATATGTTGTATGTATGTATGTATGTATGTATGTATGTATGTATGTGTATGTGTGTGTGGGAGCGTGTTTGTATGTATATGTGTATGTTTGTGTTTATGTATTTGTGTGTGTATCGTTTATGGAATACGAAAGTCTAAGAGTGTGATTAATTTACTAACCTTGGATGAGTCATTCATTCCGCAGCAATCGTCTTTCTGTTGTAAATGACATTCGTTTCATTCATTTTAAAATATCGTTAGTATGAAACTTAATAATTGAATTAGATGAGAGTACCAAAATATGTGTAGCAAAATAGAAAAAAGTAAATAAATCATAAGTAACTACTCACCCTGCAATGCGTAGTTGAGTTGATTGAAATATATAAAGATATCGCCTTTCGTTCTGCTATCCAAAGCTTTTGCGATTAAATTGCCTCAACGCTTTGAAAAAATAACATCTATTAATATAAAAAACTTGTTATAGGATAATATCTATAAATTCTAATATAATAAACAATATAAAAAAGTGCTTCTTTTGTAAGTGAAACAATTAAATTTAATGTTTCAGATTAATTAATAATATAAATCTCATTAAAGCTTCAATCATTTGAATTATTGTAAAAAATTTAAAGAATCAAAATAGTTAACTACGGTAAAAAAATTTGAAATGAACTAGAATAAACTACTAAATTAAATTTGTCCGGGACGGAGGATATACCTTAAATAGTAATAGTGCAGAAGAGATGATAACATGAGACGGCAAAAGAAGCAAATGAAGAAGGCAGAGAAACCAAAAAGCCTCGACTATTTGTCTGAAACTTAAAAAAACAAAAAGATAAGTCATGTTTTCCAGAAAAAGTGAACCAAAAAAATATAACAATAACTCAAATATTTTAAAGATCATTACCTTTACTCCAATTTCCTCTTCTTCAAACTCAATGACGCATCCATATGTATACGTGCATGGGTGTAAATGCACATGTATTTATATATGTATGTTTGTGTCTTTGTGTGTATGTGTATGTTTGTGCGTGTATGAATGTATGTATATGTTCATCTGTGTATGTGTGTGTATGCATATATGTATGGATGTATGTATGCATGTATGTATGTATGTAAGTATGTACAGATGTATGTATATATGTTGTATGTATGTATGTATATATGTATGTATGTATGTATGTAAGTGTATGTCTGTGTGCGCGCGTGTTTGTATGTATATGTGTATGTTTGTGTTTATGTATTTGTGTGTGTATCGTTTATGGAATACAAAAGCCTAAGAGAGTGATTAATTTACTAACCTTGGATGAGTCATTCATTCCGCAACAATCGTCTGTCTGTTGTAAATGACATTCGTTTCATTCATTTTAAAATATCGTTAGTATGAAACTTAAGAATTTAACTAGATGAGAGTACCAAAATATGTGTAGCAAAATACAAAAAAGTAAATAAATCGTAAGTAACTACTAACCTTGCAATGCATAGTTCAGTTGGTTGAAATATATAAAGATATCGCCTTTCGTTCTGCTATCCAAAGCTTTTGCGATTAAATTGCCTCAACGCCTTGAAAAAATAACATCTATTAATATAAAAACTTGTTATAAGACAATATCTATTAATTCTAATATAGTAAATAATATAAAAAAGTGCTTCTTTTGTAAGTGAAACAATTAAATTTAATGTTTCAGATTAATTGATAATATAAATCTCATTAAAGTTTCAATCATTTGAATTATTGTAAAAAATTTAAAGAATTAAAATAGTTAACTATGGTATTAAAATTTGAAATGAACTAGAATAAACTACCAAGTTAAATTTGTCCGGGACGGAGGATATACCTTAAGTAGTAACAGTGCAGAAGAGATTATAACATGAGACGGCAAAAGAAGCAAATGAAGAAGACAGAGAAACCAAAAGGCCTCGACTATTTGTCTGAAACTTTAAAAAAACAAAAAAAGAAGTCATGTTTTCTATAAAAAGTGAACCAAAAAAATATAACAATAACTCAAATATTTTTAAGATCATTACCTTTACTCCAATTTCCTCCTCTTCAAACTCAATCACGCATCCATATGTATATGTGTATGTGTGTGTATGCACATGTATTTATATATGTATGTTTGTGTATGTGTGTGTATGTGTATGCAAGAGTCTATGTATGTTTGTGCGTGTATGAATGTATGTATATGTTCACATGTGTATGTGTGTGTATGCATATATGTATGGATGTATGCATGTGTGTGTGTAAGTATGTATGCACAGATGTATGTATATATGTTGTATGTATATGTATGTATGTATGTATGTAAGTGTATGTCTGTGTGCGCGCGTGTTTGTATGTATATGTGTATGTTTGTGTTTATGTATTTGTGTGTGTATCGTTTATGGAATACAAAAGCCTAAGAGAGTGATTAATTTACTAACCTTGGATGAGTCATTCATTCCGCAACAATCGTCTTTCTGTTATAAATGACATTCGTTTCATTCATTTTAAAATATCGTTAGTATGAAACTTAAGAATTTAACTAGATGAGAGTACCAAAATATGTGTAGCAAAATACAAAAAAGTAAATAAATCATAAGTAACTACTCACCCTGCAATGCGTAGTGTAGTTGATTGAAATATATAAAGATATCGCCTTTCATTCTGCTATCCAAAGCTTTTGCGATTAAATTGGCTCAACGCCTTGAAAAAATAATATCTATTAATAGAAAAAACTTGTTATAGGATAATATCTATAAATTCTAATATAATAAACAATATAAAAAAGTGCTTCTTTTGTAAGTGAGACAATTAAATTTAATGTTTCAGATTAATTGATAATATAAATCTCATTAAAGTTTCAATCATTTGAATTATTGTAAAAAATTTAAAGAATACAAATAGTTAACTATGGTAAAAAAATTTGAAATGAACTAGAATAAACTACTAAGTTAAATTTGTCCGGGACGGATGATATACCTTAAATAGTAATAGTGCAGAAGAGATGATGATAACATGAGACGGCAAAAGAAGCAAATGAAGAAGACAGAGAAACCAAAAAGCCTCGACTATTTGTCTGAAACTTAAAAAAAAACAAAAAAATAAGTCATGTTTTCCAGAAAAAGTGAACCAAAAAAATATAACAATAACTCAAATATTTTTAAGATCATTACCTTTACTCCAATTTCCTCTTCTTCAAACTCAATGACGCATCCATATGTATACGTGCATGGGTGTAAATGCACATGTATTTATATATGTATGTTTGTGTCTTTGTGTGTATGTGTATGTTTGTGCGTGTATGAATGTATGTATATGTTCATCTGTGTATGTGTGTGTATGCATATATGTATGGATGTATGCATGTGTGTGTGTAAGTATGTATGCACAGATGTATGTATATATGTTGTATGTATGTATGTATGAATGTATGTATGTATCTAAGTGTATGTGTGTGTGTGAGCATGTTTGTATGTATATGTGTATGTTTGTGTTTATGTATTTGTGTGTGTATCGTTTATGGAATACAAAAGTCTAAGAGAGTGATTAATTTACTAACCTTGGATGAGTCATTCATTCCGCAGCAATCGTCTTTCTGTTGTAAATGACATCCGTTTCATTCATTTTAAAATATCGTTAATATGAAACTTAATAATTGAATTAGATGAGAGTACCAAAATATGTGTAGCAAAATAGAAAAAAGTTAATAAATCATAAGTAACTACTCACCCTGCAATGCGTAGTGTAGTTGATTGAAATATATAAAGATATCGCCTTTCATTCTGCTATCCAAAGCTTTTGCGATTAAATTGCCTCAACGCCTTGAAAAAATAACATCTATTAATATAAAAAACTTGTTATAGGATAATATCTATAAATTCTAATATAATAAACAATATAAAAAAGTGCTTCTTTTGTAAGTGAGACAATTAAATTTAATGTTTCAGATTAATTGATAATATAAATCTCATTAAAGTTTCAATCATTTGAATTATTGTAAAAAATTTAAAGAATAAAAATAGTTAACTATGGTAAAAAAATTTGAAATGAACTAGAATAAACTACTAAGTTAAATTTGTCCGGGACGGATGATATACCTTAAATAGTAATAGTGCAGAAGAGATGATGATAACATGAGACGGCAAAAGAAGCAAATGAAGAAGACAGAGAAACCAAAAAGCCTCGACTATTTGTCTGAAACTTAAAAAAAAACCAAAAAATAAGTCATGTTTTCCAGAAAAAGTGAACCAAAAAAATATAACAATAACTCAAATATTTTTAAGATCATTACCTTTACTCCAATTTCCTCTTCTTCAAACTCAATGACGCATCCATATGTATACGTGCCTGGGTGTAAATGCACATGTATTTATATATGTATGTTTGTGTCTTTGTGTGTATGTGTATGTTTGTGCGTGTATGAATGTATGTATATGTTCATCTGTGTATGTGTGTGTATGCATATATGTATGGATGTATGTATGCATGTCTGTATGTATATTTGTATGTATGTATGTACAGATGTATGTATATATGTTGTACGTATGTATGTATATATGTATGTAAGTGTATGTCTGTGTGAGCGCGTGTTTGTATGTATATGTGTGTGTTTGTGTTTATGTATTTGTGTGTGTATCGTTTATGGAATACAAAAGCCTAAGAGAGTGATTAATTTACTAACCTTGGATGAGTCATTCATTCCGCAGCAATCGTCTTTCTGTTGTAAATGACATTCGTTTCATTCATTTTAAAATATCGTTAGTATGAAACTTAAGAATTGAATTAGATGAGAGTACCAAAATATGTGTAGCAAAATACAAAAAAGTAAATAAATCGTAAGTAACTACTAACCTTGCAATGCATAGTTGAGTTGATTGAAATATATAAAGATATCGCCTTTCGTTCTGCTATCCAAAGCTTTTGCGATTAAATTGCCTCAACGCCTTGAAAAAATAACATCTATTAATATAAAAAACTTGTTATAGGATAATATCTATAAATTCTAATATAATAAACAATATAAAAAAGTGCTTCTTTTGTAAGTGAGACAATTAAATTTAATGTTTCAGATTAATTGATAATATAAATCTCATTAAAGTTTCAATCATTTGAATTATTGTAAAAAATTTAAAGAATAAAAATAGTTAACTATGGTAAAAAAATTTGAATTGAACTAGAAATAAACTACTAAGTTAAATTTGTCCGGGACGGATGATATACCTTAAATAGTAATAGTGCAGAAGAAATGATAACATGAGACGGCAAAAGAAGCAAATGAAGAAGACAGAGAAACCAAAAAGCCTCGACTATTTGTCTGAAACTTAAAAAAAACAAAAAAATAAGTAACGTCTTCTATAAAAAGTGAACCAAAAAAATATAACAATAACTCAAATATTTTTAAGATCATTACCTTTACTCCAATTTCCTCCTCTTCAAACTCAATCACCCATCCATATGTATATGTGTATGTGTGTGTATGCACATGTATTTATATATGTATGTTTGTGTATGTGTTTGTATGTGTATGCAAGAGTTTATGTATGTTTGTGCGTGTATGAATGTATGTATATGTTCACATGTGTATGTGTGTGTATGCATATATGTATGGATGTATGCATGTTTGTGTGTAAGTATGTATGCACAGATGTATGTATATAGGTTGTATGTATGTATGTATGTATGTATGTATGTATGTAAGTTATGTGTGTGTGTGAGCGTGTTTGTATGTATATGTGTATGCTTGTGTTTATGTATTTGTGTGTGTATCGTTTATGGAATACAAAAGTCTAAGAGAGTGATTAATTTACTAACCTTGGATGAGTCATTCATTCCGCAGCAATCGTCTTTCTGTTGTAAATGACATCCGTTTCATTCATTTTAAAATATCGTTAATATGAAACTTAATAATTGAATTAGATGAGAGTACCAAAATATGTGTAGCAAAATAGAAAAAAGTTAATAAATCATAAGTAACTACTCACCCTGCAATGCGTAGTGTAGTTGATTGAAATATATAAAGATATCGCCTTTCGTTCTGCTATCCAAAGCTTTTGCGATTAAATTGCCTCAACGCCTTGAAAAAATAACATCTATTAATATAAAAAACTTGTTATAGGATAATATCTATAAATTCTAATATAATAAACAATATAAAAAAGTGCTTCTTTTGTAAGTGAGACAATTAAATTTAATGTTTCAGATTAATTGATAATATAAATCTCATTAAAGTTTCAATCATTTGAATTATTGTAAAAAATTTAAAGAATAAAAATAGTTAACTATGGTAAAAAAATTTGAAATGAACTAGAATAAACTACTAAGTTAAATTTGTCCGGGACGGAGGATATACCTTAAATAGTAATAGTGCAGAAGAGATGATAACATGAGACGGCAAAAGAAGCAAATGAAGAAGACAGAGAAACCAAAAAGCCTCGACTATTTGTCTGAAACTTAAAAAAAAACAAAAAAATTAGTCATGTTTACCCGAAAAAGTGAACCAAAAAAATATAACAATAACTCTAATATTTTTAAGATCATTACCTTTACTCCAATTTCCTCTTCTTCAAACTCAATCACGCATCCATATGTATATGTGTATGTATGTGTATGCACATGTATTTATATATGTATGTTTGTGTCTGTGTGTGTATGTGTATGTTTGTGCGTGTATGAATGTATGTATATGTTCATTTGTGTATGTGTGTGTATGCATATATGTATGGATGTATGCATGTGTGTGTGTAAGTATGTATGCACAGATGTATGTATATATGTTGTATGTATGTATGTATGTATGTATGTATGTATGTGTATGTGTGTGTGTGAGCGTGTTTGTATGTATATGTGTATGTTTGTGTTTATGTATTTGTGTGTGTATCGTTTATGGAATACGAAAGTCTAAGAGAGTGATTAATTTACTAACCTTGGATGAGTCATTCATTCCGCAGCAATCGTCTTTCTGTTGTAAATGACATTCGTTTCATTCATTTTAAAATATCGTTAGTATGAAACTTAATAATTGAATTAGATGAGAGTACCAAAATATGTGTAGCAAAATAGAAAAAAGTAAATAAATCATAAGTAACTACTCACCCTGCAATGCGTAGTTGAGTTGATTGAAATATATAAAGATATTGCCTTTCGTTCTGCTATCCAAAGCTTTTGCGATTAAATTGCCTCAACGCTTTGAAAAAATAACATCTATTAATCTAAAAAACTTGTTATAGGATAATATCTATAAATTCTAATATAATAAACAATATAAAAAAGTGCTTCTTTTGTAAGTGAAACAATTAAATTTAATGTTTCAGATTAATTGATAATATAAATCTCATTAAAGCTTCAATCATTTGAATTATTGTAAAAAATTTAAAGAATCAAAATAGTTAACTACGGTAAAAAAATTTGAAATGAACTAGAATAAACTACTAAGTTAAATTTGTCCGGGACGGAGGATATACCTTAAATAGTAATAGTGCAGAACAGATGATAACATGAGACGGCAAAAGAAGCAAATGAAGAAGACAGAGAAACCAAAAAGCCTCGACTATTTGTCTGAAACTTAAAAAAACAAAAAGATAAGTCATGTTTTCCAGAAAAAGTGAACCAAAAAAATATAACAATAACTCAAATATTTTAAAGATCATTACCTTTACTCCAATTTCCTCTTCTTCAAACTCAATGACGCATCCATATGTATACGTGCATGGGTGTAAATGCACATGTATTTATATATGTATGTTTGTGTCTTTGTGTGTATGTGTATGTTTGTGCGTGTATGAATGTATGTATATGTTCATCTGTGTATGTGTGTGTATGCATATATGTATGGATGTATGTATGCATGTATGTATGTATGTAAGTATGTACAGATGTATGTATATATGTTGTATGTATGTATGTATGTATGTATGTATGTATGTATGTGTATGTGTGTGTGGGAGCGTGTTTGTATGTATATGTGTATGTTTGTGTTTATGTATTTGTGTGTGTATCGTTTATGGAATACGAAAGTCTAAGAGAGTGATTAATTTACTAACCTTGGATGAGTCATTCATTCCGCAGCAATCGTCTTTCTGTTGTAAATGACATTCGTTTCATTCATTTTAAAATATCGTTAGTATGAAACTTAATAATTGAATTAGATGAGAGTACCAAAATATGTGTAGCAAAATACAAAAAAGTAAATAAATCGTAAGTAACTACTAACCTTGCAATGCATAGTTGAGTTGATTGAAATATATAAAGATATCGCCTTTCGTTCTGCTATCCAAAGCTTTTGCGATTAAATTTCCTCAACGCCTTGAAAAAATAACATCTATTAATATAAAAACTTGTTATAAGATAATATCTATTAATTCTAATATAGTAAATAATATAAAAAAGTGCTTCTTTTGTAAGTGAAACAATTAAATTTAATGTTTCAGATTAATTGATAATATAAATCTCATTAAAGTTTCAATCATTTGAATTATTGTAAAAAATTTAAAGAATTAAAACAGTTAACTATGGTATTAAAATTTTAAATGAACTAGAATAAACTACCAAGTTAAATTTGTCCGGGACGGAGGATATACCTTAAGTAGTAACAGTGCATAAGAGATGATAACATGAGACGGCAAAAGAAGCAAATGAAGAAGACAGAGAAACCAAAAAGCCTCGACTATTTGTCTGAAACTTAAAAAAAACAAAAAAAGAAGTCATGTTTTCTATAAAAAGTGAACCAAAAAAATATAACAATAACTCAAGTATTTTAAAGATCATTACCTTTACTCCAATTTCCTATTCTTCAAACTCAATGACGCATCCATACGTATACGTGCATGGGTGTAAATGCACATGTATTTATATATGTATGTTTGTGTCTTTGTGTGTATGTGTATGTTTGTGCGTGTATGAATGTATGTATATGTTCATCTGTGTATGTGTGTGTATGCATACATGTATGGATGTATGTATGCATGTATGTATGTATGTATGTACAGATGTATGTATATATGTTGTATGTATGTATGTATGTATGTATGTAAGTGTATGTCTGTGCGCGCGCGTGTTTGTATGTATATGTGTATGTTTGTGTTTATGTATTTGTGTGCGTATCGTTTATGGAATACAAAAGCCTAAGAGAGTGATTAATTTACTAACCTTGGATGAGTCATTCATTCCGCAACAATCGTCTTTCTGTTCTAAATGACATTCGTTTCATTCATTTTAAAATATCGTTAGTATGAAACTTAAGAATTTAACTAGATGAGAGTACCAAAATATGTGTAGCAAAATACAAAAAAGTAAATAAATCGTAAGTAACTACTAACCTTGCAATGCATAGTTGAGTTGATTGAAATATATAAAGATATCGCCTTTCCTTCTGCTATCCAAAGCTTTTGCGATTAAATTGCCTCAACACCTTGAAAAAATAACATCTATTAATATAAAAAACTTGTTATAGGATAATATCTATAAATTCTAATATAATAAACAATATAAAAAAGTGCTTCTTTTGTAAGTGAGACAATTAAATTTAATGTTTCAGATTAATTGATAATATAAATCTCATTAAAGTTTCAATCATTTGAATTATTGTAAAAAGTTTAAAGAATAAAAATAGTTAACTATGGTAAAAAAATTTGAAATGAACTAGAATAAACTACTAAGTTAAATTTGTCCGGGACGGATGATATACCTTAAATAGTAATAGTGCAGAAGAGATGATAACATGAGACGGCAAAAGAAGCAAATGAAGAAGACAGAGAAACCAAAAAGCCTCGACTATTTGTCTGAAACTTAAAAAAAAACAAAAAAATAAGTCATGTTTACCAGAAAAAGTGAACCAAAAAAATATAACAATAACTCAAATATTTTTAAGATCATTACCTTTACTCCAATTTCCTCTTCTTCAAATTTAATCACGCATCCATATGTATATGTGTATGTGTGTATATGCACATGTATTTATATATGTATGTTTGTGTCTGTGTGTGTATGTGTATGTTTGTGCGTGTATGAATGTATGTATATGTTCATTTGTGTATGTGTGTCTATGCATACATGTATGGATGTATGTATGCATGTTTGTATGGATGTATGTATGTACAGATGTATGTATATATGTTGTATGTATGTAAGTGTATGTGTGTGTGCGCGCGTGTTTGTATGTATATGTGTATGTCTGTGTTTATGTATTTGTGTGCGTATTGTTTATGGAATACAAAAGTTTAAGAGAGTGATTAATTTACTAGCCTTGGATGAGTCATTCATTCCGCTGCAATCGTCTTTCTGTTGTAAATGACATTCGTTTCATTCATTTAAAAATATCGTTAGTATGAAACTTAAGAATTGAATTAGATGGGAGTACAAAAATATGTGTAGCAAGATAGAACAAAATAAAAAAAATCGTAAGTAACTACTCACCCTGCAATGCGTAGTGTAGTTGATTGAAATATATAAAGATATCGCCTTTCATTCTGCTATCCAAAGCTTTTGCGATTAAATTGCCTCAACGCCTTGAAAAAATAACATCTATTAATATAAAAAACTTGTTATAGGATAATATCTATAAATTCTAATATAATAAACAATATAAAAAAGTGCTTCTTTTGTAAGTGAGACAATTAAATTTAATGTTTCAGATTAATTGATAATATAAATCTCATTAAAGTTTCAATCATTTGAATTATTGTAAAAAATTTAAAGAATCCAAATAGTTAACTATGGTAAAAAAATTTGAAATGAACTAGAATAAACTACTAAGTTAAATTTGTCCGGGACGGATGATATACCTTAAATAGTAATAGTGCAGAAGAGATGATGATAACATGAGACGGCAAAAGAAGCAAATGAAGAAGACAGAGAAACCAAAAAGCCTCGACTATTTGTCTGAAACTTAAAAAAAAACAAAAAAATAAGTCATGTTTTCCAGAAAAAGTGAACCAAAAAAATATAACAATAACTCAAATATTTTTAAGATCATTACCTTTACTCCAATTTCCTCTTCTTCAAACTCAATGACGCATCCATATGTATACGTGCCTGGGTGTAAATGCACATGTATTTATATATGTATGTTTGTGTCTTTGTGTGTATGTGTATGTTTGTGCGTGTATGAATGTATGTATATGTTCATCTGTGTATGTGTGTGTATGCATATATGTATGGATGTATGTATGCATGTCTGTATGTATATATGTATGTATGTATGTACAGATGTATGTATATATGTTGTACGTATGTATGTATATATGTATGTAAGTGTATGTCTGTGTGAGCGCGTGTTTGCATGTATATGTGTGTGTTTGTGTTTATGTATTTGTGTGCGTATCGTTTATGGAATACAAAAGCCTAAGAGAGTGATTAATTTACTAACCTTGGATGAGTCATTCATTCCGCAGCAATCGTCTTTCTGTTGTAAATGACATTCGTTTCATTCATTTTAAAATATCGTTAGTATGAAACTTAAGAATTGAATTAGATGAGAGTACCAAAATATGTGTAGCAAAATACAAAAAAGTAAATAAATCGTAAGTAACTACTAACCTTGCAATGCATAGTTGAGTTGATTGAAATATATAAAGATATCGCCTTTCGTTCTGCTATCCAAAGCTTTTGCGATTAAATTGCCTCAACGCCTTGAAAAAATAACATCTATTAATATAAAAAACTTGTTATAGGATAATATCTATAAATTCTAATATAATAAACAATATAAAAAAGTGCTTCTTTTGTAAGTGAGACAATTAAATTTAATGTTTCAGATTAATTGATAATATAAATCTCATTAAAGTTTCAATCATTTGAATTATTGTAAAAAATTTAAAGAATAAAAATAGTTAACTATGGTAAAAAAATTTGAATTGAACTAGAAATAAACTACTAAGTTAAATTTGTCCGGGACGGATGATATACCTTAAATAGTAATAGTGCAGAAGAAATGATAACATGAGACGGCAAAAGAAGCAAATGAAGAAGACAGAGAAACCAAAAAGCCTCGACTATTTGTCTGAAACTTAAAAAAAACAAAAAAATAAGTAACGTCTTCTATAAAAAGTGAACCAAAAAAATATAACAATAACTCAAATATTTTTAAGATCATTACCTTTACTCCAATTTCCTCCTCTTCAAACTCAATCACCCATCCATATGTATATGTGTATGTGTGTGTATGCACATGTATTTATATATGTATGTTTGTGTATGTGTTTGTATGTGTATGCAAGAGTCTATGTATGTTTGTGCGTGTATGAATGTATGTATATGTTCACATGTGTATGTGTGTGTATGCATATATGTATGGATGTATGCATGTGTGTGTGTAAGTATGTATGCACAGATGTATGTATATAGGTTGTATGTATGTATGTATGTATGTATGTATGTATGTATGTAAGTTATGTGTGTGTGTGAGCGTGTTTGTATGTATATGTGTATGCTTGTGTTTATGTATTTGTGTGTGTATCGTTTATGGAATACAAAAGTCTAAGAGAGTGATTAATTTACTAACCTTGGATGAGTCATTCATTCCGCAGCAATCGTCTTTCTGTTGTAAATGACATCCGTTTCATTCATTTTAAAATATCGTTAATATGAAACTTAATAATTGACTTAGATGAGAGTACCAAAATATGTGTAGCAAAATAGAAAAAAGTATATAAATCATAAGTAACTACTCACCCTGCAATGCGTAGTGTAGTTGATTGAAATATATAAAGATATCGCCTTTCGTTCTGCTATCCAAAGCTTTAGCGATTAAATTGCCTCAACGCCTTGAAAAAATAACATCTATTAATATAAAAAACTTGTTATAGGATAATATCTATAAATTCTAATATAATAAACAATATAAAAAAGTGCTTCTTTTGTAAGTGAGACAATTAAATTTAATGTTTCAGATTAATTGATAATATAAATCTCATTAAAGTTTCAATCATTTGAATTATTGTAAAAAATTTAAAGAATAAAAATAGTTAACTATGGTAAAAAAATTTGAAATGAACTAGAATAAACTACTAAGTTAAATTTGTCCGGGACGGAGGATATACCTTAAATAGTAATAGTGCAGAAGAGATGATAACATGAGACGGCAAAAGAAGCAAATGAAGAAGACAGAGAAACCAAAAAGCCTCGACTATTTGTCTGAAACTTAAAAAAAAACAAAAAAATTAGTCATGTTTACCCGAAAAAGTGAACCAAAAAAATATAACAATAACTCTAATATTTTTAAGATCATTACCTTTACTCCAATTTCCTCTTCTTCAAACTCAATCACGCATCCATATGTATATGTGTATGTATGTGTATGCACATGTATTTATATATGTATGTTTGTGTCTGTGTGTGTATGTGTATGTTTGTGCGTGTATGAATGTATGTATATGTTCATCTGTGTATGTGTGTGTATGCATATATGTATGGATGTATGCATGTGTGTGTGTAAGTATGTATGCACAGATGTATGTATATATGTTGTATGTATGTATGTATGTATGTATGTATGTATGTGTATGTGTGTGTGTGAGCGTGTTTGTATGTATATGTGTATGTTTGTGTTTATGTATTTGTGTGTGTATCGTTTATGGAATACGAAAGTCTAAGAGAGTGATTAATTTACTAACCTTGGATGAGTCATTCATTCCGCAGCAATCGTCTTTCTGTTGTAAATGACATTCGTTTCATTCATTTTAAAATATCGTTAGTATGAAACTTAATAATTGAATTAGATGAGAGTACCAAAATATGTGTAGCAAAATAGAAAAAAGTAAATAAATCATAAGTAACTACTCACCCTGCAATGCGTAGTTGAGTTGATTGAAATATATAAAGATATTGCCTTTCGTTCTGCTATCCAAAGCTTTTGCGATTAAATTGCCTCAACGCTTTGAAAAAATAACATCTATTAATCTAAAAAACTTGTTATAAGATAATATCTATTAATTCCAATATAGTAAATAATATAAAAAAGTGCTTCTTTTGTAAGTGAAACAATTAAATTTAATGTTTCAGATTAATTGATAATATAAATCTCATTAAAGTTTCAATCATTTGAATTATTGTAAAAAATTTAAAGAATTAAAACAGTTAACTATGGTATTAAAATTTTAAATGAACTAGAATAAACTACCAAGTTAAATTTGTCCGGGACGGAGGATATACCTTAAGTAGTAACAGTGCAGAAGAGATGATAACATGAGACGGCAAAAGAAGCAAATGAAGAAGACAGAGAAACCAAAAAGCCTCGACTATTTGTCTGAAACTTAAAAAAAACAAAAAAAGAAGTCATGTTTTCCAGAAAAAGTGAACCAAAAAAATATAACAATAACTCAAATATTTTAAAGATCATTACCTTTACTCCAATTTCCTCTTCTTCAAACTCAATGACGCATCCATATGTATACGTGCATGGGTGTAAATGCACATGTATTTATATATGTATGTTTGTGTCTTTGTGTGTATGTGTATGTTTGTGCGTGTATGAATGTATGTATATGTTCATCTGTGTATGTGTGTGTATGCATACATGTATGGATGTATGCATGCATGTATGTATGTATGTATGTACAGATGTATGTATATATGTTGTATGTATGTATGTATGTATGTATGTAAGTGTATGTCTGTGCGCGCGCGTGTTTGTATGTATATATGTGTATGTTTGTGTTTATGTATTTGTGTGCGTATCGTTTATGGAATACAAAAGCCTAAGAGAGTGATTAATTTACTAACCTTGGATGAGTCATTCATTCCGCAACAATCGTCTTTCTGTTGTAAATGACATTCGTTTCATTCATTTTAAAATATCGTTAGTATGAAACTTAAGAATTTAACTAGATGAGAGTACCAAAATATGTGTAGCAAAATACAAAAAAGTAAATAAATCGTAAGTAACTACTAACCTTGCAATGCATAGTTGAGTTGATTGAAATATATAAAGATATCGCCTTTCGTTCTGCTATCCAAAGCTTTTGCGATTAAATTGCCTCAACACCTTGAAAAAATAACATCTATTAATATAAAAAACTTGTTATAGGATAATATCTATAAATTCTAATATAATGAACAATATAAAAAAGTGCTTCTTTTGTAAGTGAGACAATTAAATTTAATGTTTCAGATTAATTGATAATATAAATCTCATTAAAGTTTCAATCATTTGAATTATTGTAAAAAGTTTAAAGAATAAAAATAGTTAACTATGGTAAAAAAATTTGAAATGAACTAGAATAAACTACTAAGTTAAATTTGTCCGGGACGGATGATATACCTTAAATAGTAATAGTGCAGAAGAAATGATAACATGAGACGGCAAAAGAAGCAAATGAAGAAGACAGAGAAACCAAAAAGCCTCGACTATTTGTCTGAAACTTAAAAAAAAACAAAAAAATAAGTCATGTTTACCAGAAAAAGTGAACCAAAAAAATATAACAATAACTCAAATATTTTTAAGATCATTACCTTTACTCCAATTTCCTCTTCTTCAAATTTAATCACGCATCCATATGTATATGTGTATGTGTGTATATGCACATGTATTTATATATGTATGTTTGTGTCTGTGTGTGTATGTGTATGTTTGTGCGTGTATGAATGTATGTATATGTTCATTTGTGTATGTGTGTGTATGCATACATGTATGGACGTATGTATGCATGTTTGTATGGATGTATGTATGTACAGATGTATGTATATATGTTGTATGTATGTAAGTGTATGTGTGTGTGCGCGCGTGTTTGTATGTATATGTGTATGTCTGTGTTTATGTATTTGTGTGCGTATCGTTTATGGAATACAAAAGTTTAAGAGAGTGATTAATTTACTAGCCTTGGATGAGTCATTCATTCCGCTGCAATCGTCTTTCTGTTGTAAATGACATTCGTTTCATTCATTTAAAAATATCGTTAGTGTGAAACTTAAGAATTGAATTAGATGGGAGTACAAAAATATGTGTAGCAAGATAGAACAAAATAAAAAAAATCGTAAGTAACTACTAACCTTGCGATGCAAAGTTCAGTTGATTGAAATATATATAGACACCGCCTTTCGTTCTGCTATCCAAAGCTTTTGCGATTAAATTGCCTCAACGCTTTGAAAAAATAACATCTATTAATATAAAAAACTTGTTATAAGATAATATCTATTAATTCTAATATAGTAAATAATATAAAAAAGTGCTTCTTTTGTAAGTGAAACAATTAAATTTAATGTTTCAGATTAATTGATAATATAAATCTCATTAAAGTTTCAATCATTTGAATTATTGTAAAAAATTTAAAGAATCAAAATAGTTAACTATAGTAAAAAAATTTGAAATGAACTAGAATAAACTACTAAGTTAAATTTGTCCGGGACGGATGATATACCTTAACTAGTAATAGTGCAGAAGAGATGATAACATGAGACGGCAAAAGAAGCAAATGAAGAAGACAGAGAAACCAAAAAGCCTCGACTATTTGTCTGAAACTTAAAAAAAAACAGAAAAATAAGTCATGTTTACCAGAACAAGTGAACCAAAAAAATATAACAATAACTCTAATATTTTTAAGATCATTACCTTTACTCCAATTTCCTCTTCTTCAAACTCAATCACGCATCCATATGTATATGTGTATGTATGTGTATGCACATGTATTTATATATGTATGTTTGTGTCTGTGTGTGTATGTGTATGTTTGTGCGTGTATGAATGTATGTATATGTTCATCTGTGTATGTGTGTGTATGCATATATGTATGGATGTATGCATGTGTGTGTGTAAGTATGTATGCACAGATGTATGTATATATGTTGTATGTATGTATGTATGTATGTATGTATGTATGTGTATGTGTGTGTGTGAGCGTGTTTGTATGTATATGTGTATGTTTGTGTTTATGTATTTGTGTGTGTATCGTTTATGGAATACGAAAGTCTAAGAGAGTGATTAATTTACTAACCTTGGATGAGTCATTCATTCCGCAGCAATCGTCTTTCTGTTGTAAATGACATTCGTTTCATTCATTTTAAAATATCGTTAGTATGAAACTTAATAATTGAATTAGATGAGAGTACCAAAATATGTGTAGCAAAATAGAAAAAAGTAAATAAATCATAAGTAACTACTCACCCTGCAATGCGTAGTTGAGTTGATTGAAATATATAAAGATATTGCCTTTCGTTCTGCTATCCAAAGCTTTTGCGATTAAATTGCCTCAACGCTTTGAAAAAATAACATCTATTAATCTAAAAAACTTGTTATAAGATAATATCTATTAATTCCAATATAGTAAATAATATAAAAAAGTGCTTCTTTTGTAAGTGAAACAATTAAATTTAATGTTTCAGATTAATTGATAATATAAATCTCATTAAAGTTTCAATCATTTGAATTATTGTAAAAAATTTAAAGAATTAAAACAGTTAACTATGGTATTAAAATTTTAAATGAACTAGAATAAACTACCAAGTTAAATTTGTCCGGGACGGAGGATATACCTTAAGTAGTAACAGTGCAGAAGAGATGATAACATGAGACGGCAAAAGAAGCAAATGAAGAAGACAGAGAAACCAAAAAGCCTCGACTATTTGTCTGAAACTTAAAAAAAACAAAAAAAGAAGTCATGTTTTCCAGAAAAAGTGAACCAAAAAAATATAACAATAACTCAAATATTTTAAAGATCATTACCTTTACTCCAATTTCCTCTTCTTCAAACTCAATGACGCATCCATATGTATACGTGCATGGGTGTAAATGCACATGTATTTATATATGTATGTTTGTGTCTTTGTGTGTATGTGTATGTTTGTGCGTGTATGAATGTATGTATATGTTCATCTGTGTATGTGTGTGTATGCATACATGTATGGATGTATGCATGCATGTATGTATGTATGTATGTACAGATGTATGTATATATGTTGTATGTATGTATGTATGTATGTATGTAAGTGTATGTCTGTGCGCGCGCGTGTTTGTATGTATATATGTGTATGTTTGTGTTTATGTATTTGTGTGCGTATCGTTTATGGAATACAAAAGCCTAAGAGAGTGATTAATTTACTAACCTTGGATGAGTCATTCATTCCGCAACAATCGTCTTTCTGTTGTAAATGACATTCGTTTCATTCATTTTAAAATATCGTTAGTATGAAACTTAAGAATTTAACTAGATGAGAGTACCAAAATATGTGTAGCAAAATACAAAAAAGTAAATAAATCGTAAGTAACTACTAACCTTGCAATGCATAGTTGAGTTGATTGAAATATATAAAGATATCGCCTTTCGTTCTGCTATCCAAAGCTTTTGCGATTAAATTGCCTCAACACCTTGAAAAAATAACATCTATTAATATAAAAAACTTGTTATAGGATAATATCTATAAATTCTAATATAATGAACAATATAAAAAAGTGCTTCTTTTGTAAGTGAGACAATTAAATTTAATGTTTCAGATTAATTGATAATATAAATCTCATTAAAGTTTCAATCATTTGAATTATTGTAAAAAGTTTAAAGAATAAAAATAGTTAACTATGGTAAAAAAATTTGAAATGAACTAGAATAAACTACTAAGTTAAATTTGTCCGGGACGGATGATATACCTTAAATAGTAATAGTGCAGAAGAAATGATAACATGAGACGGCAAAAGAAGCAAATGAAGAAGACAGAGAAACCAAAAAGCCTCGACTATTTGTCTGAAACTTAAAAAAAAACAAAAAAATAAGTCATGTTTACCAGAAAAAGTGAACCAAAAAAATATAACAATAACTCAAATATTTTTAAGATCATTACCTTTACTCCAATTTCCTCTTCTTCAAATTTAATCACGCATCCATATGTATATGTGTATGTGTGTATATGCACATGTATTTATATATGTATGTTTGTGTCTGTGTGTGTATGTGTATGTTTGTGCGTGTATGAATGTATGTATATGTTCATTTGTGTATGTGTGTGTATGCATACATGTATGGACGTATGTATGCATGTTTGTATGGATGTATGTATGTACAGATGTATGTATATATGTTGTATGTATGTAAGTGTATGTGTGTGTGCGCGCGTGTTTGTATGTATATGTGTATGTCTGTGTTTATGTATTTGTGTGCGTATCGTTTATGGAATACAAAAGTTTAAGAGAGTGATTAATTTACTAGCCTTGGATGAGTCATTCATTCCGCTGCAATCGTCTTTCTGTTGTAAATGACATTCGTTTCATTCATTTAAAAATATCGTTAGTGTGAAACTTAAGAATTGAATTAGATGGGAGTACAAAAATATGTGTAGCAAGATAGAACAAAATAAAAAAAATCGTAAGTAACTACTAACCTTGCGATGCAAAGTTCAGTTGATTGAAATATATATAGACACCGCCTTTCGTTCTGCTATCCAAAGCTTTTGCGATTAAATTGCCTCAACGCTTTGAAAAAATAACATCTATTAATATAAAAAACTTGTTATAAGATAATATCTATTAATTCTAATATAGTAAATAATATAAAAAAGTGCTTCTTTTGTAAGTGAAACAATTAAATTTAATGTTTCAGATTAATTGATAATATAAATCTCATTAAAGTTTCAATCATTTGAATTATTGTAAAAAATTTAAAGAATCAAAATAGTTAACTATAGTAAAAAAATTTGAAATGAACTAGAATAAACTACTAAGTTAAATTTGTCCGGGACGGATGATATACCTTAACTAGTAATAGTGCAGAAGAGATGATAACATGAGACGGCAAAAGAAGCAAATGAAGAAGACAGAGAAACCAAAAAGCCTCGACTATTTGTCTGAAACTTAAAAAAAAACAGAAAAATAAGTCATGTTTACCAGAACAAGTGAACCAAAAAAATATAACAATAACTCAAATATTTTTAAGATCATTACCTTTACTCCAATTTCCTCTTCTTCAAACTTAATCACGCATCCATATGTATATGTGTATGTGTGTATATGCACATGTATTTATATATGTATGTTTGTGTCTGTGTGTGTATGTGTATGTTTGTGCGTGTATGAATGTATGTATACGTTCATCTGTGTATGTGTGTGTATGCATATATGTATGGATGTGTGTATGCATGTATGTATGTATGTATGTATGTACAGATGTATGTATATATGTTGTATGTATGTATGTATGTATGTATGTAAGTGTATGTGTGTGTGTGAGCGTGTTTGTATGTATATGTGTATGCTTGTGTTTATGTATTTGTGTATGTATCGTTTACGGAATACAAAAGTCTAAGAGAGTGATTAATTTACTAACCTTGGATAAGTCATTCATTCTACAGCAATCGTTTTTCTGTTGTAAATGACATCCGTTTCATTCATTTTAAAATATCGTTAATATGAAACTTAATAATTGAATTAGATGAGAGTACCAAAATATGTGTAGCAAAATACAAAAAAGTAAATAAATCATAAGTAACTACTCACCCTGCAATGCATAGTGTAGTTGATTGAAATATATAAAGATATCGCCTTTCGTTCTGCTATCCAAAGTTTTTACAATTAAATTGCCTCAACGCCTTGAAAAAATAACATCTATTAATATAAAAAACTTGTTATAGGATAATATCTATAAATTCTAATATAATAAACAATATAAAAAAGTGCTTCTTTTGTAAGTGAGACAATTAAATTTAATGTTTCAGATTAATTGATAATATAAATCTCATTAAAGTTTCAATCATTTGAATTATTGTAAAAAATTTAAAGAATAAAAATAGTTAACTATGGTAAAAAAATTTGAAATGAACTAGAATAAACTACTAAGTTAAATTTATACGGCACGGATGATATACCTTAAATAGTAATAGTGCAGAAGAGATTATAACATGAGACGGCAAAAGAAGCAAATGAAGAAGACAGAGAAACCAAAAACCCTCGACTATTTGTCTGAAACTTAAAAAAAAACAAAAAAATAAGTCATGTTTACCCGAAAAAGTGAACCAAAAAAATATAACCATAACTCAAATATTTTTAAGATCATTACCTTTACTCCAATTTCCTCTTCTTCAAACTTAATCACGCATCCATATGTATATGTGTATGTGTGTATATGCACATGTATTTATATATGTATGTTTGTGTCTGTGTGTATGTGTATGTTTGTGCGTGTATGAATGTATGTATATGTTCATCTGTGTATGTGTGTGTATGCATACATGTATGGATGTATGTATGCATGTTTGTATGGATGTATGTATGTACAGATGTATGTATATATGTTGTATGTATGTAAGTGTATGTGTGTGTGCGCGCGTGTTTGTATGTATATGTGTATGTCTGTGTTTATGTATTTGTGTGTGTATCGTTTATGGAATACAAAAGTTTAAGAGAGTGATTAATTTACTAACCTTGGATGAGTCATTCCTTCCGCAGCAATCGTCTTTCTGTTGTAAATGACATTCGTTTCATTTATTTAAAGATATCGTTAGTATGAAACTTAAGAATTGAATTAGATGAGAGTACCAAAATATGTGTAGCAAAATACAAAAAAGTAAATAAATCGTAAGTAACTACTAACCTTGCAATGCATAGTTGAGTTGATTGAAATATATAAAGATATCGCCTTTCGTTCTGCTATCCAAAGCTTTTGCAATTAAATTGCCTCAACGCCTTGAAAAAATAACATCTATTAATATAAAAAACTTCTTATAAGATAATATCTATTAATTCTAATATAGTAAACAATATAAAAAAGTGCTTCTTTTGTAAGTGAAACAATTAAATTTAATGTTTCAGATTAATTGATAATATAAATCTCATTAAAGTTTCAATCATTTGAATTATCGTAAAAAATTTAAAGAATTAAAACAGTTAACTATGGTATTAAAATTTGAAATGAACTAGAATAAACTACCAAGTTAAATTTGTCCGGGACGGAGGATATACCTTAAGTAGTAACAGTGCAGAAGAGATGATAACAAGAGACAGCAAAAGAAGCAAATGAAGAAGACAGAGAAACCAAAAAGCCTCGACTATTTGTCTGAAACTTAAAAAAAACAAAAAAATAAGTCATGTTTTCTATAAAAAGTGAACCAAAAAAATATAACAATAACTCAAATATTTTTAAGATCATTACCTTTACTCCAATTTCCTCCTCTTCAAACTCAATCACGCATCTATATGTATATGTGTATGTGTGTGTATGCACATGTATTTATATATGTATGTTTTTGTATGTGTGTGTATGTGTATGCAAGAGTCTATGTATGTTTGTGCGTGTATGAATGTATGTATATGTTCACATGTGTATGTGTGTGTATGCATATATGTATGGATGTATGCATGTGTGTGTGTAAGTATGTATGCACAGATGTATGTATATATGTTGTATGTATGTATCTATGTATGTAAGTGTATGTGTGTGTGTGAGCGTGTTTGTATGTATATGTGTATGCTTGTGTTTATGTATTTGTGTGTGTATCATTTATGGAATACAAAAGTCTAAGAGAGTGATTAATTTACTAACCTTGGATGAGTCATTCATTCCGCAGCAATCGTCTTTCTGTTGTAAATGACATCCGTTTCATTCATTTTAAAATATCGTTAATATGAAACTTAATAATTGAATTAGGTGAGAGTACCAAAATATGTGTAGCAAAATAGAAAAAAGTAAATAACTCATAAGTAACTACTCACCCTGCAATGCGTAGTGTAGTTGATTGAAATATATAAAGATATCGCCTTTCGTTCTGCTATCCAAAGCTTTTACAATTAAATTGCCTCAACGCCTTGAAAAAATAACATCTATTAATATAAAAAACTTGTTATAGGATAATATCTATAAATTCTAATATAATAAACAATATAAAAAAGTGCTTTTGTAAGTGAGACAATTAAATTTAATGTTTCAGATTAATTGATAATATAAATCTCATTAAAGTTTCAATCATTTGAATTATTGTAAAAAATTTAAAGAATAAAAATAGTTAACTATGGTAAAAAAATTTGAAATGAACTAGAATAAACTACTAAGTTAAATTTATCCGGCACAGATGATATACCTTAAATAGTAATAGTGCAGAAGAGATTATAACATGAGACGGCAAAAGAAGCAAATGAAGAAGACAGAGAAACCAAAAAGCCTCGACTATTTGTCTGAAACTTAAAAAAAAACAAAAAAATAAGTCATGTTTACCCGAAAAAGTGAACCAAAAAAATATAACAACAACTCAAATATTTTTAAGATCATTACCTTTACTCCAATTTCCTCTTCTTCAAACTTAATCACGCATCCATATGTATATGTGTATGTGTGTATATGCACATGTATTTATATATGTATGTTTGTGTCTGTGTGTATGTGTATGTTTGTGCGTGTATGAATGTATGTATATGTTCATCTGTGTATGTGTGTGTATGCATATATGTATGGATGTATGTATGCATGTTTGTATGGATGTATGTATGTACAGATGTATGTATATATGTTGTATGTATGTAAGTGTATGTGTGTGTGCGCGCGTGTTTGTATGTATATGTGTATGTCTGTGTTTTTGTATTTGTGTGTGTATCGTTTATGGAATACAAAAGTTTAAGAGAGTGATTAATTTACTAACCTTGGATGAGTCATTCATTCCGCAGCAATCGTCTTTCTGTTGTAAATGACATTCGTTTCATTCATTTAAAGATATCGTTAGTATGAAACTTAAGAATTGAATTAGATGAGAGTACCAAAATATGTGTAGCAAATTACAAAAAAGTAAATAAATCGTAAGTAACTACTAACCTTGCAATGCATAGTTGAGTTGATTGAAATATATAAAGATATCGCCTTTCGTTCTACTATCCAAAGCTTTTGCGATTAAATTGCCTCAACGCCTTGAAAAAATAACATCTATTAATATAAAAAACTTCTTATAAGATAATATCTATTAATTCTAATATAGTAAACAATATAAAAAAGTGCTTCTTTTGTAAGTGAAACAATTAAATTTAATGTTTCAGATTAATTGATAATATAAATCTCATTAAAGTTTCAATCATTTGAATTATTGTAAAAAATTTAAAGAATTAAAACAGTTAACTATGGTATTAAAATTTGAAATGAACTAGAATAAACTACCAAGTTAAATTTGTCCGGGACGGAGGATATACCATAAGTAGTAACAGTGCAGAAGAGATGATAACAAGAGACAGCAAAAGAAGCAAATGAAGAAGACAGAGAAACCAAAAAGCCTCGACTATTTGTCTGAAACTTAAAAAAAACAAAAAAATAAGTCATGTTTTCTATAAAAAGTGAACCAAAAAAATATAACAATAACTCAAATATTTTTAAGATCATTACCTTTACTCCAATTTCCTCCTCTTCAAACTCAATCACGCATCTATATGTATATGTGTATGTGTGTGTATGCACATGTATTTATATATGTATGTTTGTGTATGTGTGTGTATGTGTTTGCAAGAGTCTATGTATGTTTGTGCGTGTATGAATGTATGTATATGTTCACATGTGTATGTGTGTGTATGCATATATGTATGGATGTATGCATGTGTGTGTGTAAGTATGTATGCACAGATGTATGTATATATGTTGTATGTATGTATGTATGTATGTATGTATGTATGTAAGTGTATGTGTGTGTGTGAGCGTGTTTGTATGTATATGTGTATGCTTGTGTTTATGTATTTGTGTGTGTATCGTTTATGGAATACAAAAGTCTAAGAGAGTGATTAATTTACTAACCTTGGATGAGTCATTCATTCCGCAGCAATCGTCTTTCTGTTGTAAATGACATCCGTTTCATTCATTTTAAAATATCGTTAATATGAAACTTAATAATTGAATTAGGTGAGAGTACCAAAATATGTGTAGCAAAATAGAAAAAAGTAAATAAATCATAAGTAACTACTCACCCTGCAATGCGTAGTGTAGTTGATTGAAATATATAAAGATATCGCCTTTCGTTCTGCTATCCAAAGCTTTTACAATTAAATTGCCTCAACGCCTTGAAAAAATAACATCTATTAATATAAAAAACTTGTTATAGGATAATATCTATAAATTCTAATATAATAAACAATATAAAAAAGTGCTTTTGTAAGTGAGACAATTAAATTTAATGTTTCAGATTAATTGATAATATAAATCTCATTAAAGTTTCAATCATTTGAATTATTGTAAAAAATTTAAAGAATAAAAATAGTTAACTATGGTAAAAAAATTTGAAATGAACTAGAATAAACTACTAAGTTAAATTTATCCGCCACAGATGATATACCTTAAATAGTAATAGTGCAGAAGAGATTATAACATGAGACGGCAAAAGAAGCAAATGAAGAAGACAGAGAAACCAAAAAGCCTCGACTATTTGTCTAAAACTTAAAAAAAAAACAAAAAAATAAGTCATGTTTACCCGAAAAAGTGAACCAAAAAAATATAACAATAACTCAAATATTTTTAAGATCATTACCTTTACTCCAATTTCCTCTTCTTCAAACTTAATCACGCATCCATATGTATATGTGTATGTGTGTATATGCACATGTATTTATATATGTATGTTTGTGTCTGTGTGTATGTGTATGTTTGTGCTTGTATGAATGTATGTATATGTTCATCTGTGTATGTGTGTGTATGCATATATGTATGGATGTATGTATGCATGTTTGTATGGATGTATGTATGTACAGATGTATGTATATATGTTGTATGTATGTAAGTGTATGTGTGTGTGCGCGCGTGTTTGTATGTATATGTGTATGTCTGTGTTTTTGTATTTGTGTGTGTATCGTTTATGGAATACAAAAGTTTAAGAGAGTGATTAATTTACTAACCTTGGATGAGTCATTCATTCCGCAGCAATCGTCTTTCTGTTGTAAATGACATTCGTTTCATTCATTTAAAGATATCGTTAGTATGAAACTTAAGAATTGAATTTGATGAGAGTACCAAAATATGTGTAGCAAAATACAAAAAAGTAAATAAATCGTAAGTAACTACTAACCTTGCAATGCATAGTTGAGTTGATTGAAATATATAAAGATATCGCCTTTCGTTCTGCTATCCAAAGCTTTTGCGATTAAATTGCCTCAACGCCTTGAAAAAATAACATCTATTAATATAAAAAACTTCTTATAAGATAATATCTATTAATTCTAATATAGTAAACAATATAAAAAAGTGCTTCTTTTGTAAGTGAAACTATTAAATTTAATGTTTCAGATTAATTGATAATATAAATCTCATTAAAGTTTCAATCATTTGAATTATTGTAAAAAATTTAAAGAATCAAAATAGTTTACTACGGTAAAAAAATTTGAAATGAACTAGAATAAACTCATAAGTTAAATTTGACCGGGACGGAGGATATACCTTAAATAGTAATAGTGCAGAAGAGATGATAACATGAGACGGCAAAAGAAGCAAATGAAGAAGACAGAGAAACCAAAAAGCCTCGACTATTTGTCTGAAACTTAAAAAAAACAAAAAAATAAGTCATGTTTTCCAGAAAAAGTGAACCAAAAAAATATAACAATAATTCAAATATTTTAAAGATCATTACCTTTACTCCAATTTCCTCTTCTTCAAACTCAATGACGCATCCATATGTATACGTACATGGGTGTAAATGCACATGTATTTATATATGTATGTTTGTGTCTTTGTGTGTATTTGTATGTTTGTGCGTGTATGAATGTATGTATATGTTCATCTGTGTATATGTGTGTGTATGCATATATGTATGGATGTATGTATGTATGTATGTATGTAAGTATGTATGTATGTACAGATGTATGTATATATGTTGTATGTATGTATGTATGTATTTATGTAAGTGTATGTCTGTGTGCGCGCGTGTTTATATGTATATGTGTATGTTTGTGTTTATGTATTTGTGTGTGTATCGTTTATGGAATACAAAAGCCTAAGAGAGTGATTAATTTACTAACCTTGGATGAGTCATTCATTCCGCAACAATCGTCTTTCTATTATAAATGACATTCGTTTCATTCATTTTAAAATATCGTTAATATGAAACTTAATAATTGAATTAGATGAGAGTACCAAAATATGTGTAGCAAAATACAAAAAAGTAAATAAATCGTAAGTAACTACTAACCTTGCAATGCATAGTTGAGTTGATTGAAATATATAAAGATATCGCCTTTCGTTCTGCTATCCAAAGCTTTTGCGATTAAATTGCCTCAACGCCTTGAAAAAATAACGTCTATTAATATAAAAAACTTGTTATAAGATAATATCTATTAATTCTAATATAGTAAAAAATATAAAAAAGTGCTTCTTTTGTAAGTGAAACAATTAAATTTAATGTTTCAGATTAATTGATAATATAAATCTCATTAAAGTTTCAATCATTTGAATTATTGTAAAAAATTTAAAGAATTAAAACAGTTAACTATGGTATTAAAATTTGAAATGAACTAGAATAAACTACCAAGTTAAATTTGTCCGGGACGGAGGATATACCATAAGTAGTAACAGTGCAGAAGAGATGATAACAAGAGACAGCAAAAGAAGCAAATGAAGAAGACAGAGAAACCAAAAAGCCTCGACTATTTGTCTGAAACTTAAAAAAAACAAAAAAATAAGTCATGTTTTCTATAAAAAGTGAACCAAAAAAATATAACAATAACTCAAATATTTTTAAGATCATTACCTTTACTCCAATTTCCTCCTCTTCAAACTCAATCACGCATCTATATGTATATGTGTATGTGTGTGTATGCACATGTATTTATATATGTATGTTTGTGTATGTGTGTGTATGTGTTTGCAAGAGTCTATGTATGTTTGTGCGTGTATGAATGTATGTATATGTTCACATGTGTATGTGTGTGTATGCATATATGTATGGATGTATGCATGTGTGTGTGTAAGTATGTATGCACAGATGTATGTATATATGTTGTATGTATGTATGTATGTATGTATGTATGTATGTAAGTGTATGTGTGTGTGTGAGCGTGTTTGTATGTATATGTGTATGCTTGTGTTTATGTATTTGTGTGTGTATCGTTTATGGAATACAAAAGTCTAAGAGAGTGATTAATTTACTAACCTTGGATGAGTCATTCATTCCGCAGCAATCGTCTTTCTGTTGTAAATGACATCCGTTTCATTCATTTTAAAATATCGTTAATATGAAACTTAATAATTGAATTAGGTGAGAGTACCAAAATATGTGTAGCAAAATAGAAAAAAGTAAATAAATCATAAGTAACTACTCACCCTGCAATGCGTAGTGTAGTTGATTGAAATATATAAAGATATCGCCTTTCGTTCTGCTATCCAAAGCTTTTACAATTAAATTGCCTCAACGCCTTGAAAAAATAACATCTATTAATATAAAAAACTTGTTATAGGATAATATCTATAAATTCTAATATAATAAACAATATAAAAAAGTGCTTTTGTAAGTGAGAGAATTAAATTTAATGTTTCAGATTAATTGATGATATAAATCTCATTAAAGTTTCAATCATTTGAATTATTGTAAAAAATTTAAAGAATAAAAATAGTTAACTATGGTAAAAAAATTTGAAATGAACTAGAATAAACTACTAAGTTAAATTTATCCGGCACACATGATATACCTTAAATAGTAATAGTGCAGAAGAGATTATAACATGAGACGGCAAAAGAAGCAAATGAAGAAGACAGAGAAACCAAAAAGCCTCGACTATTTGTCTAAAACTTAAAAAAAAAACAAAAAAATAAGTCATGTTTACCCGAAAAAGTGAACCAAAAAAATATAACAATAACTCAAATATTTTTAAGATCATTACCTTTACTCCAATTTCCTCTTCTTCAAACTTAATCACGCATCCATATGTATATGTGTATGTGTGTATATGCACATGTATTTATATATGTATGTTTGTGTCTGTGTGTATGTGTATGTTTGTGCTTGTATGAATGTATGTATATGTTCATCTGTGTATGTGTGTGTATGCATATATGTATGGATGTATGTATGCATGTTTGTATGGATGTATGTATGTACAGATGTATGTATATATGTTGTATGTATGTAAGTGTATGTGTGTGTGCGCGCGTGTTTGTATGTATATGTGTATGTCTGTGTTTTTGTATTTGTGTGTGTATCGTTTATGGAATACAAAAGTTTAAGAGAGTGATTAATTTACTAACCTTGGATGAGTCATTCATTCCGCAGCAATCGTCTTTCTGTTGTAAATGACATTCGTTTCATTCATTTAAAGATATCGTTAGTATGAAACTTAAGAATTGAATTTGATGAGAGTACCAAAATATGTGTAGCAAAATACAAAAAAGTAAATAAATCGTAAGTAACTACTAACCTTGCAATGCATAGTTGAGTTGATTGAAATATATAAAGATATCGCCTTTCGTTCTGCTATCCAAAGCTTTTGCGATTAAATTGCCTCAACGCCTTGAAAAAATAACATCTATTAATATAAAAAACTTCTTATAAGATAATATCTATTAATTCTAATATAGTAAACAATATAAAAAAGTGCTTCTTTTGTAAGTGAAACTATTAAATTTAATGTTTCAGATTAATTGATAATATAAATCTCATTAAAGTTTCAATCATTTGAATTATTGTAAAAAATTTAAAGAATCAAAATAGTTTACTACGGTAAAAAAATTTGAAATGAACTAGAATAAACTCATAAGTTAAATTTGACCGGGACGGAGGATATACCTTAAATAGTAATAGTGCAGAAGAGATGATAACATGAGACGGCAAAAGAAGCAAATGAAGAAGACAGAGAAACCAAAAAGCCTCGACTATTTGTCTGAAACTTAAAAAAAACAAAAAAATAAGTCATGTTTTCCAGAAAAAGTGAACCAAAAAAATATAACAATAATTCAAATATTTTAAAGATCATTACCTTTACTCCAATTTCCTCTTCTTCAAACTCAATGACGCATCCATATGTATACGTACATGGGTGTAAATGCACATGTATTTATATATGTATGTTTGTGTCTTTGTGTGTATTTGTATGTTTGTGCGTGTATGAATGTATGTATATGTTCATCTGTGTATGTGTGTGTATGCATATATGTATGGATGTATGTATGTATGTATGTATGTAAGTATGTATGTATGTACAGATGTATGTATATATGTTGTATGTATGTATGTATGTATTTATGTAAGTGTATGTCTGTGTGCGCGCGTGTTTATATGTATATGTGTATGTTTGTGTTTATGTATTTGTGTGTGTATCGTTTATGGAATACAAAAGCCTAAGAGAGTGATTAATTTACTAACCTTGGATGAGTCATTCATTCCGCAACAATCGTCTTTCTATTATAAATGACATTCGTTTCATTCATTTTAAAATATCGTTAATATGAAACTTAATAATTGAATTAGATGAGAGTACCAAAATATGTGTAGCAAAATACAAAAAAGTAAATAAATCGTAAGTAACTACTAACCTTGCAATGCATAGTTGAGTTGATTGAAATATATAAAGATATCGCCTTTCGTTCTGCTATCCAAAGCTTTTGCGATTAAATTGCCTCAACGCCTTGAAAAAATAACGTCTATTAATATAAAAAACTTGTTATAAGATAATATCTATTAATTCTAATATAGTAAAAAATATAAAAAAGTGCTTCTTTTGTAAGTGAAACAATTAAATTTAATGTTTCAGATTAATTGATAATATAAATCTCATTAAAGTTTCAATCATTTGAATTATTGTAAAAAATTTAAAGAATTAAAATAGTTAACTATGGTATTAAAATTTGAAATGAACTAGAATAAACTACTAAGTTAAATTTGTCCGGGAGGGAGGATATACCTTAAGTAGTAACAGTGCAGAAGAGATGATAACATGAGACGGCAAAAGAAGCAAATGAAGAAGACAGAGAAACCAAAAAGCCTCGACTATTTGTCTGAAACTTAAAAAAAACAAAAAAATAAGTCATGTTTTCTATAAAAAGTGAACCAAAAAAATATAACAATAACTCAAATATTTTTAAGATCATTACCTTTACTCCAATTTCCTCCTCTTCAAACTCAATCACGCATCCATATGTATATGTGTATGTGTGTATATGCACATGTATTTATATATGTATGTTTGTGTATGTGTGTGTATGTGTATGCAAGAGTCTATGTATGTTTGTGCGTGTATGAATGTATGTATATGTTCATCTGTGTATGTGTGTGTATGCATATATGTATGGATGTATGTATGCATATATGTATGGATGTATGTATGCATGTGTGTGTGTAAGTATGTATGCACAGATGTATGTATATTTGTTGTATGTATGTATGTATGTAAGTGTATGTGTGTGTGCGAGCGTGTTTGTATGTATGTGTATGTTTGTGTTTATGTATTTGTGTGTGTATCGTTTATGGAATACAAAGGTTATGAGAGTGATTAATTTACTAACCTTGGATGAGTCATTCATTCCGCAGCAATCGTCTTTCTGTTGTAAATGACATTCGTTTCATTCATTTTAAAATATCGTTAGTATGAAACTTAAGAATTGAATTAGATGCGAGTACCAAAATATGTGTAGCAAAATAGAAAAAAGTAAATAATTCGTAAGTAACTACTAACCTTGCAATACATAGTTGAGTTGATTGAAATATATAAAGATATCGCCTTTCGTTCTGCTATCCAAAACTTTTTCGATTAAATTGCCTCAACACCTTGAAAAAATAATATCTATTAATATAAAAAACTTGGTAATAAGATAATATCTATTAATTCTAATATGATAAACAATATAAAAAAGTGCTTCTTTTGTAAGTGAAACGATTAAATTTAATATTTCAGATTAATTGATAATATAAATCTCATTAAAGTTTCAATCATTTGAGTTATTTTAAAAAATTTAAAGAATTAAAATAGTTAACTATGGTAAAAAAATTTGAAATGAACTAGAATAAACTACTAAGTTAAATTTGTCCGGAACGGAGAATATACCTTAAATAGTAATAGTGCAGAAGAGATGATAACATGAGACGGCAAAAGAAGCAAATGAAGAAGACAGAGAAACCAACAAAACCTCGACTATTTGTCTGAAACGTAAAAAAAACAAAAAAATATGTCATGTTTTCCATAAAAAGTGAACCAAGAAAATATAACAATAACTCAAATATTTTTAAGATAATTACCTTTACTCCAATTTCCTCTTCTTCAAACTCAATAACGCATCCATATGTATACGTGTATGTGTGTATATACACATGTATTTATATATGTATGTTTGTGTCTGTGTGTGTATGTGTATGCAAGAGTCTGGGTATGTTTGTGCGTGTATGAATGTATGTATATGTTCATCTGTGTATGTGTGTGTATGCATATATGTATGGATGTATGTATGCATGTATGTATGTATGTATGTATGTACAAATGTATGTATATATGTTGTATGTATGTATGTATGTATGTATGTAAGTGTATGTGTGAGTGCGCGCGTGTTTGTATGTATATGTGTATGTTTGTGTTTATGTATTTGTGTGTGTATCGTTTATGGAATACAAAGGTCTAAGAGAGTGATTAATTTACTAACCTTGGATGAGTGATTCATTCCGCAGCAATCGTCTTTCTGTTCTGAATGACATTCCTTTCATTCATTTTAAAATATCATTAGTATGAAATTTAATAATTGAATTAGATGAGAGTACCAAAATATGTGTAGCAAAATAGAATAAAGTAAATAAATCGTAAGTAACTACTAACCTTGCAATGCATAGTTGAGTTGATTGAAATATATAAAGATATCGCCTTTCGTTCTGCTATCCAAAGCTTTTGTGATTAAATTGCCTCAACGCCTTGAAAAAATAACATCTATTAATATAAAAAACTTGGTAATAAGATAATATCTATTAATTCTAATATAATAAACAATATAAAAAAGTGCTTTTGTAAGTGAAACAATTCAATTAAATGTTTCAGATTAATTGATAATATAAATCTCATTAAAGTTTCAATCATTTGAATTATTGTAAAAAATTTAAAGAATTAAAATAGTTAACTATGGTAAAAAAATTTGAAATGAACTAGAATAAACTACTAAGTTAAATTTGTCCGGGACGAAGGATATACCTTAAATAGTAATAGTGCAGAAGAGATGATAACATGAGACGACAAAAGAAGCAAATGAAGAAGACAGAGAAACCAAAAAGCCTCGACTATTTGTCTGAAACTTAAAAAAAACAAAAAAATAAGTCATGTTTTCCAGAAAAAGTGAACCAAAAAAATATAACAATAACTCAAATATTTTTAAGATCATTACCTTTACTCCAATTTCCTCTTCTTCAAACTCAATCACGCATCCATATGTATATGTGTATGTGTGTATATGCGCATGTATTTATATATGTATGTTTGTGTCTATGTGTGTATGTGTATGTTTGTGCGTGTATGAATGTATGTATATGTTCATCTGTGTATGTGTGTGTATGCATATATGTATGGATGTATGTATGCATGTATGTATGGATGTATGTATGTACAGATGTATGTATATATGTTGTATGTATGTATGTATATAAGTGTATGTGTGTGTGCGCGCGTGTTTGTATGTATATGTGTATGTTTGTGTTTATGTATTTGTGTGTGTATCGTTTATGGAATACAAAAGTTTAAGAAAGTGATTAATTTACTAACCTTGGATGAGTCATTCATTCCGCAGCAATCGTCTTTCTGTTGTAAATAACATTCGTTTCATTCATTTTAAAATATCGTTAGTATTGAGTTGATTGAAATATATAAAGATATCGCCTTTCGTTCTGCTATCCAAAGCTTTTGCGATTAAATTGCCTCAACGCCTTGAAAAAATAACATCTATTAATATAAAAAACTTCTTATAAGATAATATCTATTAATTCTAATATAGTAAACAATATAAAAAAGTGCTTCTTTTGTAAGTGAAACTATTAAATTTAATGTTTCAGATTAATTGATAATATAAATCTCATTAAAGTTTCAATCATTTGAATTATTGTAAAAAATTTAAAGAATCAAAATAGTTTACTACGGTAAAAAAATTTGAAATGAACTAGAATAAACTCATAAGTTAAATTTGACCGGGACGGAGGATATACCTTAAATAGTAATAGTGCAGAAGAGATGATAACATGAGACGGCAAAAGAAGCAAATGAAGAAGACAGAGAAACCAAAAAGCCTCGACTATTTGTCTGAAACTTAAAAAAAACAAAAAAATAAGTCATGTTTTCCAGAAAAAGTGAACCAAAAAAATATAACAATAATTCAAATATTTTAAAGATCATTACCTTTACTCCAATTTCCTCTTCTTCAAACTCAATGACGCATCCATATGTATACGTACATGGGTGTAAATGCACATGTATTTATATATGTATGTTTGTGTCTTTGTGTGTATTTGTATGTTTGTGCATGTATGAATGTATGTATATGTTCATCTGTGTATGTGTGTGTATGCATATATGTATGGATGTATGTATGTATGTATGTATGTAAGTATGTATGTATGTACAGATGTATGTATATATGTTGTATGTATGTATGTATGTATTTATGTAAGTGTATGTCTGTGTGCGCGCGTGTTTATATGTATATGTGTATGTTTGTGTTTATGTATTTGTGTGTGTATCGTTTATGGAATACAAAAGCCTAAGAGAGTGATTAATTTACTAACCTTGGATGAGTCATTCATTCCGCAACAATCGTCTTTCTATTATAAATGACATTCGTTTCATTCATTTTAAAATATCGTTAATATGAAACTTAATAATTGAATTAGATGAGAGTACCAAAATATGTGTAGCAAAATACAAAAAAGTAAATAAATCGTAAGTAACTACTAACCTTGCAATGCATAGTTGAGTTGATTGAAATATATAAAGATATCGCCTTTCGTTCTGCTATCCAAAGCTTTTGCGATTAAATTGCCTCAACGCCTTGAAAAAATAACGTCTATTAATATAAAAAACTTGTTATAAGATAATATCTATTAATTCTAATATAGTAAAAAATATAAAAAAGTGCGTCTTTTGTAAGTGAAACAATTAAATTTAATGTTTCAGATTAATTGATAATATAAATCTCATTAAAGTTTCAATCATTTGAATTATTGTAAAAAATTTAAAGAATTAAAACAGTTAACTATGGTATTAAAATTTGAAATGAACTAGAATAAACTACCAAGTTAAATTTGTCCGGGACGGAGGATATACCATAAGTAGTAACAGTGCAGAAGAGATGATAACAAGAGACAGCAAAAGAAGCAAATGAAGAAGACAGAGAAACCAAAAAGCCTCGACTATTTGTCTGAAACTTAAAAAAAACAAAAAAATAAGTCATGTTTTCTATAAAAAGTGAACCAAAAAAATATAACAATAACTCAAATATTTTTAAGATCATTACCTTTACTCCAATTTCCTCCTCTTCAAACTCAATCACGCATCTATATGTATATGTGTATGTGTGTGTATGCACATGTATTTATATATGTATGTTTGTGTATGTGTGTGTATGTGTTTGCAAGAGTCTATGTATGTTTGTGCGTGTATGAATGTATGTATATGTTCACATGTGTATGTGTGTGTATGCATATATGTATGGATGTATGCATGTGTGTGTGTAAGTATGTATGCACAGATGTATGTATATATGTTGTATGTATGTATGTATGTATGTATGTATGTATGTAAGTGTATGTGTGTGTGTGAGCGTGTTTGTATGTATATGTGTATGCTTGTGTTTATGTATTTGTGTGTGTATCGTTTATGGAATACAAAAGTCTAAGAGAGTGATTAATTTACTAACCTTGGATGAGTCATTCATTCCGCAGCAATCGTCTTTCTGTTGTAAATGACATCCGTTTCATTCATTTTAAAATATCGTTAATATGAAACTTAATAATTGAATTAGGTGAGAGTACCAAAATATGTGTAGCAAAATAGAAAAAAGTAAATAAATCATAAGTAACTACTCACCCTGCAATGCGTAGTGTAGTTGATTGAAATATATAAAGATATCGCCTTTCGTTCTGCTATCCAAAGCTTTTACAATTAAATTGCCTCAACGCCTTGAAAAAATAACATCTATTAATATAAAAAACTTGTTATAGGATAATATCTATAAATTCTAATATAATAAACAATATAAAAAAGTGCTTTTGTAAGTGAGACAATTAAATTTAATGTTTCAGATTAATTGATAATATAAATCTCATTAAAGTTTCAATCATTTGAATTATTGTAAAAAATTTAAAGAATAAAAATAGTTAACTATGGTAAAAAAATTTGAAATGAACTAGAATAAACTACTAAGTTAAATTTATCCGGCACAGATGATATACCTTAAATAGTAATAGTGCAGAAGAGATTATAACATGAGACAGCAAAAGAAGCAAATGAAGAAGACAGAGAAACCAAAAAGCCTCGACTATTTGTCTAAAACTTAAAAAAAAAACAAAAAAATAAGTCATGTTTACCCGAAAAAGTGAACCAAAAAAATATAACAATAACTCAAATATTTTTAAGATCATTACCTTTACTCCAATTTCCTCTTCTTCAAACTTAATCACGCATCCATATGTATATGTGTATGTGTGTATATGCACATGTATTTATATATGTATGTTTGTGTCTGTGTGTATGTGTATGTTTGTGCTTGTATGAATGTATGTATATGTTCATCTGTGTATGTGTGTGTATGCATATATGTATGGATGTATGTATGCATGTTTGTATGGATGTATGTATGTACAGATGTATGTATATATGTTGTATGTATGTAAGTGTATGTGTGTGTGCGCGCGTGTTTGTATGTATATGTGTATGTCTGTGTTTTTGTATTTGTGTGTGTATCGTTTATGGAATACAAAAGTTTAAGAGAGTGATTAATTTACTAACCTTGGATGAGTCATTCATTCCGCAGCAATCGTCTTTCTGTTGTAAATGACATTCGTTTCATTCATTTAAAGATATCGTTAGTATGAAACTTAAGAATTGAATTTGATGAGAGTACCAAAATATGTGTAGCAAAATACAAAAAAGTAAATAAATCGTAAGTAACTACTAACCTTGCAATGCATAGTTGAGTTGATTGAAATATATAAAGATATCGCCTTTCGTTCTGCTATCCAAAGCTTTTGCGATTAAATTGCCTCAACGCCTTGAAAAAATAACATCTATTAATATAAAAAACTTCTTATAAGATAATATCTATTAATTCTAATATAGTAAACAATATAAAAAAGTGCTTCTTTTGTAAGTGAAACTATGAAATTTAATGTTTCAGATTAATTGATAATATAAATCTCATTAAAGTTTCAATCATTTGAATTATTGTAAAAAATTTAAAGAATCAAAATAGTTTACTACGGTAAAAAAATTTGAAATGAACTAGAATAAACTCATAAGTTAAATTTGACCGGGACGGAGGATATACCTTAAATAGTAATAGTGCAGAAGAGATGATAACATGAGACGGCAAAAGAAGCAAATGAAGAAGACAGAGAAACCAAAAAGCCTCGACTATTTGTCTGAAACTTAAAAAAAACAAAAAAATAAGTCATGTTTTCCAGAAAAAGTGAACCAAAAAAATATAACAATAATTCAAATATTTTAAAGATCATTACCTTTACTCCAATTTCCTCTTCTTCAAACTCAATGACGCATCCATATGTATACGTACATGGGTGTAAATGCACATGTATTTATATATGTATGTTTGTGTCTTTGTGTGTATTTGTATGTTTGTGCGTGTATGAATGTATGTATATGTTCATCTGTGTATGTGTGTGTATGCATATATGTATGGATGTATGTATGTATGTATGTATGTAAGTATGTATGTATGTACAGATGTATGTATATATGTTGTATGTATGTATGTATGTATTTATGTAAGTGTATGTCTGTGTGCGCGCGTGTTTATATGTATATGTGTATGTTTGTGTTTATGTATTTGTGTGTGTATCGTTTATGGAATACAAAAGCCTAAGAGAGTGATTAATTTACTAACCTTGGATGAGTCATTCATTCCGCAACAATCGTCTTTCTATTATAAATGACATTCGTTTCATTCATTTTAAAATATCGTTAATATGAAACTTAATAATTGAATTAGATGAGAGTACCAAAATATGTGTAGCAAAATACAAAAAAGTAAATAAATCGTAAGTAACTACTAACCTTGCAATGCATAGTTGAGTTGATTGAAATATATAAAGATATCGCCTTTCGTTCTGCTATCCAAAGCTTTTGCGATTAAATTGCCTCAACGCCTTGAAAAAATAACGTCTATTAATATAAAAAACTTGTTATAAGATAATATCTATTAATTCTAATATAGTAAAAAATATAAAAAAGTGCTTCTTTTGTAAGTGAAACAATTAAATTTAATGTTTCAGATTAATTGATAATATAAATCTCATTAAAGTTTCAATCATTTGAATTATTGTAAAAAATTTAAAGAATTAAAATAGTTAACTATGGTATTAAAATTTGAAATGAACTAGAATAAACTACTAAGTTAAATTTGTCCGGGAGGGAGGATATACCTTAAGTAGTAACAGTGCAGAAGAGATGATAACATGAGACGGCAAAAGAAGCAAATGAAGAAGACAGAGAAACCAAAAAGCCTCGACTATTTGTCTGAAACTTAAAAAAAACAAAAAAATAAGTCATGTTTTCTATAAAAAGTGAACCAAAAAAATATAACAATAACTCAAATATTTTTAAGATCATTACCTTTACTCCAATTTCCTCCTCTTCAAACTCAATCACGCATCCATATGTATATGTGTATGTGTGTATATGCACATGTATTTATATATGTATGTTTGTATATGTGTGTGTATGTGTATGCAAGAGTCTATGTATGTTTGTGCGTGTATGAATGTATGTATATGTTCATCTGTGTATGTGTGTGTATGCATATATGTATGGATGTATGTATGCATATATGTATGGATGTATGTATGCATGTGTGTGTGTAAGTATGTATGCACAGATGTATGTATATTTGTTGTATGTATGTATGTATGTAAGTGTATGTGTGTGTGCGAGCGTGTTTGTATGTATGTGTATGTTTGTGTTTATGTATTTGTGTGTGTATCGTTTATGGAATACAAAGGTTATGAGAGTGATTAATTTACTAACCTTGGATGAGTCATTCATTCCGCAGCAATCGTCTTTCTGTTGTAAATGACATTCGTTTCATTCATTTTAAAATATCGTTAGTATGAAACTTAAGAATTGAATTAGATGCGAGTACCAAAATATGTGTAGCAAAATAGAAAAAAGTAAATAATTCGTAAGTAACTACTAACCTTGCAATACATAGTTGAGTTGATTGAAATATATAAAGATATCGCCTTTCGTTCTGCTATCCAAAACTTTTTCGATTAAATTGCCTCAACACCTTGAAAAAATAATATCTATTAATATAAAAAACTTGGTAATAAGATAATATCTATTAATTCTAATATGATAAACAATATAAAAAAGTGCTTCTTTTGTAAGTGAAACGATTAAATTTAATATTTCAGATTAATTGATAATATAAATCTCATTAAAGTTTCAATCATTTGAGTTATTTTAAAAAATTTAAAGAATTAAAATAGTTAACTATGGTAAAAAAATTTGAAATGAACTAGAATAAACTACTAAGTTAAATTTGTCCGGAACGGAGAATATACCTTAAATAGTAATAGTGCAGAAGAGATGATAACATGAGACGGCAAAAGAAGCAAATGAAGAAGACAGAGAAACCAACAAAACCTCGACTATTTGTCTGAAACGTAAAAAAAACAAAAAAATATGTCATGTTTTCCATAAAAAGTGAACCAAGAAAATATAACAATAACTCAAATATTTTTAAGATAATTACCTTTACTCCAATTTCCTCTTCTTCAAACTCAATAACGCATCCATATGTATACGTGTATGTGTGTATATACACATGTATTTATATATGTATGTTTGTGTCTGTGTGTGTATGTGTATGCAAGAGTCTGGGTATGTTTGTGCGTGTATGAATGTATGTATATGTTCATCTGTGTATGTGTGTGTATGCATATATGTATGGATGTATGTATGCATGTATGTATGTATGTATGTATGTACAAATGTATGTATATATGTTGTATGTATGTATGTATGTATGTATGTAAGTGTATGTGTGAGTGCGCGCGTGTTTGTATGTATATGTGTATGTTTGTGTTTATGTATTTGTGTGTGTATCGTTTATGGAATACAAAGGTCTAAGAGAGTGATTAATTTACTAACCTTGGATGAGTGATTCATTCCGCAGCAATCGTCTTTCTGTTCTGAATGACATTCCTTTCATTCATTTTAAAATATCATTAGTATGAAATTTAATAATTGAATTAGATGAGAGTACCAAAATATGTGTAGCAAAATAGAATAAAGTAAATAAATCGTAAGTAACTACTAACCTTGCAATGCATAGTTGAGTTGATTGAAATATATAAAGATATCGCCTTTCGTTCTGCTATCCAAAGCTTTTGTGATTAAATTGCCTCAACGCCTTGAAAAAATAACATCTATTAATATAAAAAACTTGGTAATAAGATAATATCTATTAATTCTAATATAATAAACAATATAAAAAAGTGCTTTTGTAAGTGAAACAATTCAATTAAATGTTTCAGATTAATTGATAATATAAATCTCATTAAAGTTTCAATCATTTGAATTATTGTAAAAAATTTAAAGAATTAAAATAGTTAACTATGGTAAAAAAATTTGAAATGAACTAGAATAAACTACTAAGTTAAATTTGTCCGGGACGAAGGATATACCTTAAATAGTAATAGTGCAGAAGAGATGATAACATGAGACGACAAAAGAAGCAAATGAAGAAGACAGAGAAACCAAAAAGCCTCGACTATTTGTCTGAAACTTAAAAAAAACAAAAAAATAAGTCATGTTTTCCAGAAAAAGTGAACCAAAAAAATATAACAATAACTCAAATATTTTTAAGATCATTACCTTTACTCCAATTTCCTCTTCTTCAAACTCAATCACGCATCCATATGTATATGTGTATGTGTGTATATGCGCATGTATTTATATATGTATGTTTGTGTCTATGTGTGTATGTGTATGTTTGTGCGTGTATGAATGTATGTATATGTTCATCTGTGTATGTGTGTGTATGCATATATGTATGGATGTATGTATGCATGTATGTATGGATGTATGTATGTACAGATGTATGTATATATGTTGTATGTATGTATGTATATAAGTGTATGTGTGTGTGCGCGCGTGTTTGTATGTATATGTGTATGTTTGTGTTTATGTATTTGTGTGTGTATCGTTTATGGAATACAAAAGTTTAAGAAAGTGATTAATTTACTAACCTTGGATGAGTCATTCATTCCGCAGCAATCGTCTTTCTGTTGTAAATAACATTCGTTTCATTCATTTTAAAATATCGTTAGTATGAAACTTAAGAATTGAATTAGATGAGAGTACCAAAATATGTGTAGCAAAATAGAAAAAAGTAAATAAATCGTAAGTAACTACTAACCTTGCAATGCATAGTTGAGTTGATTAAAATATATACAGATACCGTAAGTTATTTTGCCTCCTATCCCAGGTGCCACCTTTAGCCATTGTCCTTCCACCCCGCTGACCGCACAGGCAAATTGGTACCATCACAATCCGGCCAGCCCGTCCAGCCATTAGATCCAAAAAATCCCACATCTTTCAACCCTTCACAAATAACCCGTCACAAACACGCAACAACTTCATCTGAGCTAAAAACATCCAAATTTGAGTCTCACAATCACCAAATCAAAACAACCAAAAAACCAAAGCTGAGACCTACGGCCTCTCAAAACAACCAAATAACCATTTGAGACCCACGGCCATGCAACCATATTTAAAAGTCACAGCTGCAGCCGTGGCTCTCAAAACAACCAAAAATAAATAAATCTGAGACCCAAGGTTGTGGTCATGGCTCTCAAAGCAACCAAAAAATCAAAGCCAAGACCCAGGTTCCACGGTCATGGGTTGTGACGCCCCCAAAATCCCCACGCCTGAACACGGGGAAATTGAGACGTCCGGATGGTGACACCCCGGGTCACCATCCCATCGACGGGTGCCGAGTGTGTGCAAGGCAGCAATTGTGTACAGAGAGGCACGCAGCGGATAAGAAAGTCATAACTAAGTACCAGAATTTTTCTTAACGTAGTACAAGCTGTTTAAAACATACATAGATAAAATATTACATATATCACAAATACAGTTTTAAACAAATAAAAAGATAACATCAGCAACCCGGCGGAGCCGCATCCTCGGGCTCAGCCTCTTCCTCCTCAACCTCATCTCCTGCACCAAAAGCTACGGGACCACGAATGGTACCGCAGGTAAGTAAAACCCAAACACTACCAGATAAAAACACATATAACTCAAACAAGATGCATGAAACATGCCCAATGCACAAACCCGTAAAACACAAGTTTTCCACGCACGCCAAAAGACACATTTGACATCTCAAACCATTATCCAATTTTAACCGTATGCACCATGACCTCCCCTAGGGGTCATCCGCACACCCTGGCTCCAGTGTCACACCGCAGAGTACCGCCACGCATGTGACACCCAACGAGCGATGCCCAGTTCCGCGCCCTGCGCGTGCGTAGCCAAGCATCCTCTAGCCCTCGCCAGCGAAGGGCCACGGAGTCGGTGAGTAGGCCGATGCCCGGTTCCGCGCCCGGCGCGTTCGTAGCCAAGCACCCCCTAGTCCCGCTCCCATTATCGCTTTCGATAACTCAGGGGACATCACTCAGTTTATTCCGCTCCCGAGTGACCAGAGGAGCTCCACCGAGATAATAACCCATCCCGGCTTGGGTTCGTGATACCCACGCACCCGCAACACACTCACGCCAAAACACAGGCTTTTCACACAAATCCCACAAACACATGTGCATGCACCATGAAATGCCATATCAATGCACAATAAAATAATCCAACAATCATAAATCAAATAAACAAGCAACTCCGTCCTCCATCCATCCGACCCCCGAAACTCCTCGGACTCAGTCCGGAATCAACAACCAACAACAAATATTTATTGAAAGAGCAATATATATTTAAATCTGTAAATAGGGTTTGGAAAATACTTACAGCGCTATACGGCAATTTTAGAAAACACGAGGCGTTGCAAACGGCGGAAAAACAGCAACGTCACAGTGAAAATTCACTGTGGCCGTGGGTCCGAAAAACCCACTTTTGAACGGGGACAAACTAGGTCACGAAATTGATAGGGAAAGGTCTAGAGGTGGTTGTGAAGCTATTGGAAGTGACGGACGGCCGTGGGTGGCGGCGGAATGGCCGGAAATGGCCGAAAAGGGCAAATCGGAAAACAAGCTCGTGGGAGCTGCTCCGGTGGTCGATGGAGGCCGGAAATGGGTGGGTTAGGACGGCAAGAGGTCGGTGATGAAGTGGTGAAGAAATGGTGGCCGGAGGTGGAGCGACGGCGGCGGATCGGGCTGAAAACCGTGCGGCCTTTGGAGGGCTTTTCCGGCCAAACGGCCGGCCGGATGGGGGAGGAAACCGGTGGGGAGGTGCGCCGGAGGTGGACGAAGAGGATGGTGGGGGAGGTGTCGCCCACGGTGGCCGGACGGCACTGGGTCGACGGTGGGAAGGGGTTCGGCCGTGGGTGAGGAGAGAGAAGAGAGAGAGAGCACGGGGGGGGGGGGGTATCCGGGTCGAGCGGGAGGGAGGAGAGAGAAAAGAAAGAGAAAAAAGAAAAAGAAGAAAAAAGAAAAGAAGGGAAAAGAAAAAAGGAAAAAGAGAAAAAGAAAAAAAAAAAAAAAAAAAAAAAAAGATGTAAAAAGAAATGAGGTCCAGTCCTCACTCCGGGAAAAGAAACAAACCGCCAAAAAGATTAAAACCACAAAAACGCAATTAAAATAAAATAAAATATCTGATATATTAATTAAAATAAAAACAATTATTTCAGCGAAAATACACTTAAAAGCGGGTCATCACATGGGTCTCAAAATAATAAAATCTAAGACAGTGATGACAGGAGAAGAAAGAAGAGTGGAGAGGGAAGGAGAAGAAGAAATGAAAAAAAAAGAAAGGAGAAAGGAAGCCTACGGGCAAGAAAGGAGAGGAAAAGGAGGAAGAAGAAGAAGAAGAATCTCAAAAATGGTTAGGATTATACATATATATATATATATATATAAATAATAATTATGTGGGAGGGCTTGGGAAAATCCAGGCAGGTGGAATATGCAAGGGCCCGCCCAGCACCCCTAGTGTAATCCAAGAGCTTGTGGGTTGCTAAGTGAAACATCTTTGGTTTTTGGAGCTAAGATAAAGTATGTAGTGCAATCATACCTTTATGAGTTGTGGTAAAGCGTTTGTTTGGCTTGAGAAAGTATTGTTCAATTATTATTATGCTATATATGACCCTTCCATTGAAAGCGCCTTTTATGTATCAAAGTTGTGATGAGATGCATACAATACTTGTCATGATATGTTTACTGTTATGCCATGCAAATGTTAGAATCGAATGTTATGAACACATGATTAATCGAATGTTATGAACACATGATTAGTTCACTTGTTAATACACATGCCATGGAAAGCTTATAAGACGAGATAAAAGCTAAGTTATGTAAATGAATGCCTAAAGCATTAAAACGATAGTCACAAAAGATGCACGGATGGATGTGGAAGCCAAACCAAAGAATGTTGACATAAAGGTATGGTCCACCAAAGATAAGTTATGAGAATTCTAGCACCCTATGGCTACTTGCTATGGGACCACCTTAGAGACAAGGGCTAATGTTGTTGCCACAAAGCATGTTAATTGGGTGAGGAACATGATGATTGTTTATTCATTGCAATATATGCTATGTCCCCTATTTGTTTACTAATTGTTGGACATGCAATGTACTTGTCGATAATTGTTATTCTTTATGCCATGCATGTTGAGTACATGTGTTCGAAAGGTAAAACCTAATTTAAATTATGTTTATTATATGATATGCTATTTATTGGGTCTTCAACAACTTTTTTTTCATGTTTTAAATGTACTAGGTAATGAGAAAGTTGATGAGCAGGCAGGCCAAATCTAAATGATAATACCTAGCCCAAACAAGGTATTTCACACATAGGATTAGTTTGGTCTTTTACCAGGTCATGGTGTTTTCTAAACATTTCAGTTATTAGAAACTTACTATGTTATTTTTTATTTTCACTTAATAAGATCAGTTAAAGTTTTATGTTGGATCTCTTACCTGTTCTAAGCTATGTATTAGTAGCACTCCTAACCATATGGGAAGGGGGTTTTACATTCTACCTAAAGATGCTCAATTCCAACAACCGTCTACTAAGTCAGAATATTAAACTGAAGCACTAAGTTGAATAAGTACCAGCAAATCTTCATGCTTTTTACCAAATTCTGCTTCTGTGCTTGTAGAATCCCATTGCACTTTGTACTCTTGTGCAATGTCCTTCAATACCTTGAGTTTTACCTCAGATGCTGGAGCACTAATTGAAAGCTTTTCAGTTACCTGCAAAAAAAAGTAATTTAATAGAAAAATAAAGTGAAAATTTATATCAGCATTTTGAAGCCATGATGGCTGTCCCTGAAGAATATCAAACTTTACAAAATTTGCTAGCTGCTTAACTGTACGGTTGACGCTAGAGTCAGGACGAAGTTCTGACACAGCCATGACAAATTCCTTCCCATATTTTGCAGTAGACAAATTTTTTATCTGCAAAAAATCTGGCACATCTGAACATCTGGGAGCTGCAAATATTATACTGGCAATAGCTTCTCGCAATTCTGATGGACATTCCCTGTCATACAGGAAGGGATGTTTACAAAATAGCTCAAAACCCGAATTTGTACAAGTTTAAAATATATTTTTAAAGTGCAATACCATCATGCAAACGAGGTGATAGTTTTCAGTATAAAATGTATTCACTCTTCATAAATTAATTAATGTTACAAAATACATTCTGTAAAACATAATTGATTATGTAAGACTTGGCATTTATCAATCTGAAATTCTCTAGAGCCACAAATGCAAATGCAAAACATTTAACAGTCATACTCCACACAAGCAATAAGACCCCTAAGACATTTATGCCTCAGTTCCTCAAACTATTTATTACCTTAACTTTACCAAGGAATTATTTGCTTTGTTCATACAGAGCTAGAGATGTTACCAATGATCCTCTAGGCAATTAATCCTAGCCTAACATCAACAAAATAAAATTTTTCTGTTTTAAAACACTCATTATCAATAAAAAAAAGTTTATGGGACAGACATAGTGACTACCACTCAATTAAGTTAAATACAACACAAATAGCTTTTTTTTCCAACAAAAACACAAATGACCAAGTCAACATAGAAAAATACAACATGAATCCCATTTGATGGGCCCTTCAATACATCTTTCTTTCTTCTTCTTCTCTTTTCTAATTCTCTTCTTCAATTGACCCATTTTAGAAGATCAACAGTACAACATTTTTTTTGTGTTCGCCCAAATAAATTATGAATTCATAAACTCAACCACTCAAATATATGTCAGGTGATTGTCCCTTGTTTCATTGGTCATAATCATTACCCACATATTTCTGGCTGGCTTTCTTCTAGTCTTTAAAAAGCCTCCAACTTGTAGCAAATTACTCCACACTCTCCATTAGCCTTGATTGAAATTTGAAAATCGAAAAACCAACTCAGGTGATTCATCGTCTTCAAGTCAATTAGTGCACTCCCAAGGTACATTGAAAATTGCTTTATTTTTTATTATATTTCCACAACATATAACATTCTAACTTCATTCATGCTCATTTTATGTAGATATGTTGGGAAACCTCTCCAAGGCATGGCCCTTTGGACCCACCCCTGCAGTCTCATAATTGTATAAAACTTTACAACCACCTCTCTCCTTCATCCACCCATTTTGATAAGGCAGTGTGCATGTGTATCTTTTGCTCTGTCTATTCTGTTCTATTTGGGACTTTTTCTTTTGTTAATCTTCTCTAGCCTATATAATAAGAGTACATTCCGTGGAACAATTTATTAATTAGTGGGCTATGTTCTTGCAGGAGCATATTCTCATTGATAATTCAAAGATTAGAGGAACATTTGAAATATAAATTTTGTAGATGAAAAGGATACCGTAGATTTTGCCAGTGTGAACAGGTTACTACCTATTTGAGCAGCAATGCATTCGATTCTGAAAACACCTGCCAATAATTTAAAAAAAAAAAAAAAAAAAAAAACGTTTTAAAGTTTGCTTCCTGAAAAAATAAAAACATAAAACATAAAATCAGAACTTGGGAGATCTATGATTTAAGAGAAAGGGATTCAAAGACGAGGGGCGTTACGGAGGGAAGCCACCTTGGTTCTCAAGTCCTCCATCTCTGTCTTCAGCTCCTTCTCCATTCGGGCTTCTTGCCATGAATGTCCCGAGAAGTCTTGGAGTGTGAATCGAATCACGGATGTTTGGCAATCCTCCGAGGCTACGACCGGTCCCTGAAATGGATTGGATTTACTGAAATGGAAAAATAATAAGAGAGAAAACGGAAGGATATTTCTCTCTGTTTCTCTCGCTCTCTGTTTCTCAAATGATTGCCATGAATGTCCCGAGAAGTCTTGGAGTGTGAATCGAATCACGGATGTTTGGCAATCCTCCGAGGCTACGACCGGTCCCTGAAATGGATTGGATTTACTGAAATGGAAAAATAATAAGAGAGAAAACGGAAGGATATTTCTCTCTGTTTCTCTCGCTCTCTGTTTCTCAAATGATTGCCATGAATGTCCCGAGAAGTCTTGGAGTGTGAATCGAATCACGGATGTTTGGCAATCCTCCACAACTTATTCAGAGACACCCACAGAGATGGACGACACCCACGGAGACAGCCACACCAGATACAGCGTCCCAGACCCAACAATGCCCAGACGGAGACAGCCACACGAGACGCAGTGTGGCAGACCCAGTTCTGGTTTTGAAATTTTCCCTCCCTCCGTTTCATTTCATCTTTTTCTTTCTTTTTTTTTTTTTTCTTTTCTTTTTAATAAATATATTGACTTACGTCGGTTCCCCCACGGTTATCTCCAATGGTTGCCTGTAGCAGTTTTTGGACTTCAAAGTTCAAACAGCAACGGCTTTCTTTTTCTTTTAATTCAAAATCTTATATCCGGTAAACAATGGGTTTTGGCTTATCAAGACCTTTTTATTTATTTAAAAAAAAATCAAATAAGATGAATGATTTATTGGTATTAAGAAAAATTTTATATACAGTCACTTTTATATATTTTTTGTGTATTTTATTAACATAATTGATTATGTTATTTTTTTAATATAAAATAACTGTTTAGCCAATTACATTATAAAAAATATATAAAGAATACATAAAAATAACTATAAATTAGATATCTCTATCCAAAATAGTATGAATCACGTCCACCTGCCAACCCGTAGGGTCTAGGTGTGCTATTTGTAGGCCAGATTCAGGTGCCTGCCCAACACCCCTACATACTCTCTATTAACTCCATTATTGATCAATCACCTTATTTTTTCTCTATTTTCTTTGATTTTAATTGTATAAATAAAAATCAATTACTAAATAACTAGCCTTGCACGTGCTGGATTCCCCCTATATTGAATTTGAGGAAGCAAATAAAAAAAAAAAAATGATGTATGGAGATTACGGTAGAAGGTAATTGCTTGTCCACCACGAAGACCCATATTGAATTTCTAGAGGGATATTTTCGTCACTTTCGTGAAACGCTTTGATAGTACAAATTGGCAAGATCATGATGGAGCTAGGCTCTCGAGCATGTAAAGCGTACACCATTATACAAAAGTATCTAACCCTTGGATCAAATTTATTTGAGTGGGACCTTAGCTTCCGAGCATGTAAAGTGTACTTGATATCTCTCAGTAGAGAAAGAACCAAGCCTCCACCAAAACTCTCATTTCCATAGACTCTGAGCAAATAACAGAATATTCCTCCAGCTCAGCATAAGTTTGTTATGGGGTCATGTCTTTTATCATTTTGTACAGGTAGTTTTTTATTCTAGAATGATGTAGAATAGATATAGGTTGGTTATTCTTTCTATCTTTTGATTGTGTGAAATGGTATTGCTAGAGAGTATATATGTATAGAGGCAGTGTACAGATTCCACCACTAAATGAGAATTACGGAAGTTTTTCTTTCAATTCCTCTGTTCTTTCCTTACGGCTCTTTATCTTCAACATGGTATCAAAGACCCCAGGTTTAACTTGGTATCAGAGACCCCAAGTTACGAAACCTGAGGTCCTTCTTCTTTTCTTTTCTTTTTTTTTCCAGTCATTTCTTCATAGAGCTTCACTGCATTTTAATTCTCATTTCATTTCTTCAAAATGACGAAAACTACTTCCATCTCACCTTTTGAAGATCCAAAGAGCCATTTCTACCTACATCACAGTGACAATGCCAACACTGTGGTGATTGTTCCACCTCTTTCTAGCCCAAATTATCTCACATGGAATCGGTCATTCACCTTTGCCATCTCTATCAAAAATAAGCTTGGCTTTCTTGATGGAAGCATACCCACACCAAAGCTGACCGACCCTTTATATATCCCTTGGTTGCGTTGTAACAACCTTATTCTGTCTTGGCTATTCAACTCGATTTCAAAAGAGATAGCATCAAATGTGCTCTACATCAACTCAGCAAAGGAGGTGTGGGAGAAGCTGAAAACCCGTTTTGCTCAACTTGATAATGTGTGCATCTATCGGCTTAAGCAACAAATCAACTCTGTTTTGCAAGGAAATCAAACTGTAAGTGAATATTTCACTCAACTTAATGGGATTTGGGAAGAAATGCATAACTACAGACCTGTCCCATGTTGCTCATGCGGATTGTGTACTTGCAAAGCCCTTAAATCAATTGGTGATGTCCAAGAGATAGATTGTGTGTTTAAGTTTCTTTTGGGATTAAATGATTCATATGAGCACATTAGAGGTCAAATCATCTTGATGAGTCCGATGTCTTCTTTAGATAAAACTTTTTCTCTAGTTTTACAAGAAGAAAGACAAAAAGATAGACCAGAAATATGACAGTTCCTTCTCCTGAGGCTTCGGCACTAGCAGTCTATAGTAATCAAACAAAAAGAAAGGAGAAGTCTGATATGAATTGTTTTCATTGTGGGAAGCCTGGACATACCAAGGAAAACCTGGACATACCAAGGAAAAATATTATAGGCTTATAGGATTTCCACCCAATTTTAAGTTCACTAAAGTTAAGCCAAATCATGGTAGTGGAAATTTTTCTTCCACACATTCAGCAAATCAGGTTTTCTCTCAAGCTTAGGAAAAGGGACTACAGGAGAATCCTCAGTTGAACCTAACCCAAAATCAAATTCAGAAACTCATGGCTCTAATCAATGGACAGATGTCTCAACTCAAATCTAATGACTCAGTTTCGGTTCAGACCACTACTCAACCTAAAAAATTGTCCATTGAGAACATTCCTTCCCCTATTGCACACTCCAACATGGCTGGTATAATTTCTTTTCCCTCTCATGTTTCTATTGATCATGATACATTTTTTCTTGGCATTCATCAACACAACTGCTTATCTGTTATGAGACAGTCTCCCATGCTCTTTGGTCATGCAAGTCAGCCCAAGACGTATGGTATTTAGACTCGAGACAATTACAGAAGATGAGTAGTTTTGCTGAGTCTTTCAAAGAGCTTCTTGAATCTATGCTTGATAAGTTTCCCTTTGAAGTATTGTGTGAGATGGCAGTAAGAGCCAAACTGTTGTGGCATCGAAGAAATTGCCTAGTGTTTGAGGATTCATTCTCTTCACCTGCTAGGCTCTCCAAAAAGATCCAAGCAGAAGTGGCACTAATTAGATCAGAAGCTGAGCAAAGAGTTGTTAAGCAGCCAAAACAAGATCTGAGCCCTCAAACGTGGACACCTCCCCCTCTAGGAGTGCTCAAAGCAAACTGGGATGTTGTTGTAGATAAGACTAACTCAAGGGTGGGACTTGGGGTTGTCATCAGAGACTCCAAGGGCCTTCTGGGAGCTACTTTGTGGGCATGCAAGGCCACACTCCCGGATCCCATACTCAGGGAGGCAGCTGCTGTTCTTCGAGCTACATCACTCTGTGCTGATCTGGGTCTCACTCACATTGTGTTGGAAGGTGATTCGTTGGCAATAGTCAAGGCAGTGCAGCAGACAGAAGAGTGGTCTTTAGTTGGCCTTATGGTCAGAGACATAAAACTTCTTCTTTCCAAGTTCAGTAGCTAGTCCATTAGACATGTACCAAGGAGAGGCAATGACGTTGCTCATGGTTTGGCCAAGCACGCTCTGTCACATCTAGATGAATGTATTTTGCTGGGGGATTGTCCCCCTTGTATTCAAAACTTGTTTCAATGAATGAAAGTTACATCTTCCTTTCAAAAAAAAAAAAAAACAGCCAATATTACATGTTGATCAACAAATCAAATTCCTAGAATTTTTCTTTATTTCTTTACAATTTTTTTCCCCAATGGCACACCATGCCACTCATTTTAGTCAAATCAAATCCTCCACGCTGCCACTTACACATTTAACACACCAGTAATTAAAAAATGTCGTCTATTTACCTATTAAACATAAAAACTAATTTTAAAGATATTTATATTTGTTTTTTTTTTAATATTTATAATAAATAATATATTACATACCATGAATTAGATAACATAACAAATGTAACGACATTATATTAGCAATTCTATATAACTTCAAAAATATATTAGCAATTCTAGTTGTAAGCGTGCAAATCTTAAGTAATTTTAAAAAAAATATATGTAAATTTATGACTCACATAAAAAATTATTTTTATAATAGTAAAATATACTTTTTTTTTTTTTTAAATGAGCATATGAGAAATATTATATGGATATTATTTAGCATTATCTATATAAGTTTTTTGTCAAAATTTTATTAAAAATAAATTTAAAGAGACCAACAAGAATATCCTTACATTTGTTATGTTATCTAAGTCATGGTATTATTTATTATAAATATTAAAAAAATAAAGAAATATAAATATCTTTAATATAAGTTTTTATGTTTAGTAGGTAAATAGACAATTTTCTTAATTACTGGTGTGTTTAATGTGTAAGTGGCAGCGTGGAGGATTTGATTTGACTAAAATGAGTGGCATGGTGTGCCATTGGAAAAAAAAATTGTAAAGTAATAGAGAAAAACTCTAAGAATTCGACTTATTGATCAACATGTAATAGGGGCCGTTGATTTTTGTAACAAGAGATGTGCTGTTATTTTTGTAGAAGACGCAAGCCGAATCCATATTTGAGCGGTACCGTCGGGCGGCACGGCAGCATTTCCCTTATGGCATATGATCCTTGGACTAGGATGAAACCCAACAATTGAGGTCGTGGCAATTGGGTAAATGAGAAAAGCTACTGGCCTGTCGTCTACAAAACTCAATTTTACAGCAGACCAATAATCAAGTGCCACATAGGCACTTCATGAAAATCACTTGTACACCTGCATACACCCAATAGGCACTTCACTTCACATAGACACACTTCCCCTCCCACCCCATTCACTTCACGTAAACACACTCCCCCCCCCCCCCCCAAAAATCTCCTCTGCTATTGAGACCTCCTTTCTCTCCCAATACAATTCCTCCTCCCACCACGATGGCGACGACGGCATTCATAGGTATTTCTTCTGCACTTCATTCTCTAGATTTAAGATTTTATTCTCTCATATTTTCTGGTTTTCTTCTTCTCTAGATTTTATTCTCTAGGTTTAGGGTTTTTTTTTTTTTCCTTCTTAGAAGTAATTTCTGATTGGTTGCTTAGAGGATAGGTTTTTCCTGTTTTTTATTCCCAGTTGAAATAATGGCCACTGTTTGCCCAAGAACTCATGAATTTCCCATATATTTGCTGAAAATATATGTGCTCCTCCATTGTCCAAGAAATTTGTTAGCTTGAAAGATATGTTGGCCCCAAATATTAGTTCTATGAATATGTGGATAAAGAAATTGCAATGACACCTTGATGAATTGATTTGAGTTCTATGAATATGTTACAGGTAAAATCATCAATAACTTTTCATTTTAGGTTGCTGATTTCATTTTAGAATAACTTGCAAATATGTTGGATAGGCCCCTGTACTGATCTGTTATTTCCTTCCAATTGTATATTGCATTTATGGCATACCATCAGGTTGTGGAGTCTTTTTTCTGCAGGAATATGCAAGACCAAGAATGAAGACTTCGGTGCTCCATGGAGCTTTCATATATCACAAGATCAATAGTTATAGGGCTGAATGTTAGAAGGCATTTTGAATGTAAGAAGGCAGTTTGAACTATTAGCATTAAATAAGCTGACTTGGTTTTTGTAACAGTTATATGGCTGATTTTGTAAGAAAGCTGATTTTTGTAAGGATGCAAAAATATTGTATAATTAAATGTGGTTGCACTTCTAAACCATATCGTTGATGTCATGTAATGGCAATGTGTATGTGTATTCCAGAAGCATGTAGGCTATTTAAATCAGGTTCTCTTTGTTGGGTTTGAAACACAGCTTTTGAAAGGGCTATAGCCGGATTTCTTTTCATTTGGGAGTGATTGAAACTAAGTTAATCTAAATGCATGTTGTACCAGGCTTCAATCTTCACATTCAGGTCTGAGACTCTGAAATAGGTTACTTCAAGAACTGTCAAATAGGTTATTTTTAAATCCATTTAGCATTTGTATTAAAGATGGGTCAACCCATTATTTTAACTTCATATAAACCAAAGTACTTGTAGAGGAGAAGCTACCCAAACCAGGCAAACCAACCTTGAAGCAATTCAAAGACCAAAATGGAAATAACCCAGACACCTGAAATAATAATATACAAGGTGCCAAGATTCCGAACGCACGAAGACAATGCAAAAGGCAGTGATTAATTGATCCTTCCATGGTGTTTGCAAATTCAACACCAGTATAAATAGCGTGCATCCTTCTATCATATGTCATCAATAAATAAAAACTAATGACAACTAGCTGCTATAGGAGAAATTCTTATCAAGCCACTTTTTAAGTGTGCACAAAATAATATGGCTACAAAAAGTCATCCTATTAGGAAACAACAAACTCCTATTAAATTTCACTCCATCGACTGCCCAATAATTAATTATATATCTTCTGAAAAATGAAAATTCCATGATGCTCCATACTCTTCATCTTGTGACATTGTTGGGAATTGCATGTTCCTAGAAACCAATAAAAAATTTTAGAAAAGGATGAGGATAGGTGACCAAATCAAACATTTAAATATAACATAAATAAGATAAGATTAGTATTCATACATATCAAATGTTGTTGAAATAGTGGCCGGGTGTGGAGGTAATGTAGTTGAACGTGGTTCACCCATACCACTATAAATAAAAAAAAATAGTTCATCAAGTTAAAAGCTTCACACAAGGAACATACGACATAATTATAAATATAATGAAATCATTGCAAGTACCTCTGTGTTGGACATTTCGTTCTAACATGCCCTTCTTGTTTACAAATGCTGCATCATCGCTTCTTTGTTGGCACATTTTCCTTTGGATTCTTTTGTCGTAAAGTTTTGGGCCTACCTTTAGATACAATGATTGGGGGATCTTGCAATGAAAAGTTTGAGATTGTTTGGCTCTGGATCTCACGTCCCTCCGTGTTACCACCACCACCATTATCATCACTCATCAAGAGAAGCTCTTGATGAATAGTCTCTACTCCCCGTGAAACATGCTCATATTTGTTCATAGATAGTGACCCCATCTCAGCAATTATATAAAACTGTCTCATCAAACGGTGTTTCTTATCAAAGGCAGTTGGGATTGTCTCCAATGGACCTTCAAACGGTGATGCAAAGATGTTTCTTGAAAAGAGTAAGGCTCAAAATATCATTCCAAAATTCAAAATACTGCTTGAGGCAAGATTCTGTAATGCAGAGATGTTTCTTGAATAGAATAAGAACGTCCTCTTCTAGACCTATCTTTCTCATCAATAAAATTATTGTTTACCAATTAAAAAAAAAGGCTTGGTCTATACCTCGTTCTATAGAACTGATGAACTAATATTTGGGGCCAACATATCTTTCAAGCTAACAAATTTCTTGGACAATGGAGGAGCACATATATTTTCAGCAAATATATGGGAAATTCATGAGTTCTTGGGCAAACAAGGGCCTTTATTCAACTGGGAATAAAAAATAGGAAAAACATTTCCTCTATGCAAACAATCGGAAATTGCTTCTAAAAAGGGGAAAAAATTTTAAAAAACAAAAACCTATCCTCTTAGTAACCAATCAAAAATTATACTAAGACGAACCCAAACCCAGAATATGGACAGTTCTGAAAATTTTTGTAATCTCACAACATGCACAAAACAACCAACCCCCCATAAGGAAACATTTACGTACGCCGATTACGTGAAAAACAGATTATTTCATATAAACCTAGAGAATAAAATCTAGAGAAGAAGAAAACCAGAAAATATGAGAAAATAAAATCTTAAATCTAGAAAATAAAATACAGAATAAATACTTATGAATGTCGTCGTCGTGGGAGGAGGAACTGTATTGGGAGAGAAAGTGGATGTACTTCAGTCTCAATAACAGAGGAGATAGGGGGGAAAGGTGCCTACGTGAAGTGCCTATTGGGAGAGAAAGGGAATGTACTTCGTCTCAATAGCAGAGGAGGTGGGTGGGGGGGGGGGGGGGGAGTACGTGAAGTGAATGGGGTGGGTGGGGGGGAAGTGTGTCTACGTGAAGTGAAGTGCCTATTGGGTGTATGCAGGTGTATAAGTGATTTTCATGAAGTGCCTACATGGCACATGATTATTGGTCTGCTGTAAAAATGAGTTTTGTAGACGACCGGCCCGTAGCTTTTCTCTTGGGTAAATATCAGAAAACCGTGACGCATTGGGGGAAGTAAGATTTGGCACTTTAAACGTTGAGAAGGTCAAGAACTGCAGTACAAGGAAAAAGCTATACTACAGTCACACTTTTCAAGACACAATTCAAACTGAAGCCATGTCTGCGCAGAAGATTGGTTAAACAGAGAATTAAAAGTTCGATTAGAGAAATTGAAAATGGTAGACAAATAATTTCCATAATTATTTTATACATTACCTAATAAAAATGGTAGAAAAAATTATTGAATAATTACTTTATAACCTGTCATTTTCCTTATATTATTTTTATTTTTATTCAATTACTTACTGAAATAAATAAGTTTATAAGGAATATATTTGTGTATTTTATATCATTATTTTCAGTTGATATAATCATGTTTTATATGCATATGTGCATGTATCTCAATTTGGTCAACATGCACCTATGGGACAGGTAGTTTGAAAAAGAAAAAAGTGTAAATATATAAAATTACATAACAGTTTGGAATGAGAGAAAGAGTCCTTTTCAACCTACTATGATGATTCTCATTCTCAACCTACTATGATGATTCAGACCTCGATTGGTGTTGCTTGGAGCCCACGACAATGTTCAGATGCAGTTGTACAGTGTTGATGCATACATCCATAGCGGTTAATGGAAAACAAGTGGAGAAAAAATAAAGAGAAAGGTACACACGGATTTACATAATTCGGTACACTGCCTATGTTCACAAGTATTTAAGGATGAAAAATCTATTATAATATGCTTATTTACAATTTCTCATAGCCTCTCATTGCTTACTGTACAATAGAAATATTGAATATATTTGATAGAGAAAACCCCTTCTCTGGAGCTCCCCTTCAAGAAGTTGAAGAAATTGAAGAAGAAGTCGAAGTCCCCAAGTTGTGAGGAACGTCGGCTTTGCATGTTTGACATCTTCATTCTCTTTCTACATTTCTCCTTCCCTTCATGTCCTTTCCTTCTAACACCTTAACTCCCTTGTGCCATCTCTGTCCCTCTCCCACTTTCTTTTTTTGTCTCCTAGTGGTGGCTTTTAGGGCTAGCCTGGACCCCTGGTCTTGAGCCTATATATTGTGTCCTTTACAAAAAAAGATACAATGACGAATACACAAGAGGATCAGCTCAACGTGTTCTTAGTTTCTCACATTATACGAATTGAGGATGGTATGCCTATCCTGCAGGTGTTCTAACTACTTTCTTTTCAATTGCGTGGGCTTTATGGTAGAGGAGGAATAAAGATGATTGCTGAGAAGGTGTATCTAGAACCTACACAGGTGATTGATTATGCTTTTTCTCTGCAACAAATTCATAAGGATTTGGTGATGGTGAAGGCTGCTCAACCACGGAATTTTTCTTGCTGGAAGCCTCCACCCAGAGGTTATCTCAAACTTATGTGGATGGAGCAATGTTTTTTGGTCTCCATAAGGCTGTGTGGAAGCAATTTTAAGAGATGAGCATGGAAATGTGATAATGACTGCCAGTAAAAGTGAAAATGAAATGACTGATTCTAAATCTATTGAACTCCTTGCAATTTTCAGAAGCTTACAACTTTATGGGGGAATAAGGCAGTACACCGGCTAGCACGCCATGCTTGGAAGGTTGATACTATTGCAATGTGGCGGGGAGATGTTCCTTTGTATGTTGATCAAGCTATCTGGCTTGACAAACTTCATATGTAATGTTTTTCAGATATCACAAAAATATAAAACTAATTAGAACTAATTACATAGATGATCTGCACTTCTCCCTTGAAGAAAATGATTTCGATTAAAAACCTCAATAAAAGATTTCAATCTAACTAGCCGCATGTTTAAGTCGGCTCTTAAAGAGATTTTTCCAAGCTTCTTTAAATATGGAATTTTCTTGCATCGGTGGTAACGGGTTTTTTAGGAAATGGTGGACTTTCTAGAGAGAGAGTAGCGTTGCCGGCCGGCCTTAACATAAAGGTCTTAGCCTAGAAATATGGGTAGAAGGAAACTCAAACCAACCAGCTCTGGAAAGCAGAAGCTAGTGCAGCCCCGTTGGCATGCAAAATGGCGGGTGAAAGTGGGCATCAATCAAGCTCTGATTGAAGGGGATAACAGGCAGATGACACCAGCAGTAAAAGGAGAAGGGAACTGGGTAAACTAGAGACTTAAAAAGGATGGGTAGAGCATATCAAGGAAATTTCTAACAAGCACCCAGAATGGAAACTCATTCGGATCCCAAGAAGGGCAAATCATGATGCTCATAAAGTGGCAAGTTGGGCATTTGTAGCAATCTGAAAACAGTGTCAACAATCTGAAAAGATAATGAAGATTTGTCATGTGAGTATGCAGGTTTTGAATCCAAGCAAATCATTTATAGAAAGCAAAACTATGGCCAAGCTAAACTGACAAAATAACTGACAAGGAACCAAAAATAGAAGGAATATGGGAAAGAACAGATGAAAGCACTCACAACATAATGGAAGTAGCTTGATTCAGACAAAAGGAAATTTCTTAAGATCTATAAGATGTTGACATACCAGGCAAAAACAGAACGATATGGAAATAACTCCACCTCTCTTGATCAAGGACCAAAATAACTCTCCCAACTTTAAGTTCTATAATGATCAATAAATACAACTAGAAGAGTACAAATCACCAAAACAATATAAATGTTTTATGGTAACTTAGATCAAGAAAATATAAAATGTACGGTTCTGTAGGCTAGTAAGTGTAAACCCAAAAGACAACCTAAACAAAACTTTTTTTTTCTTTTCTTTTTTCCTTTTTTTTTATTTATTATTATTTTTTTTAAGCAGAATTACATTCATACATACACAGAGATGCAGATGGCACACTTCTTGCATCATTAATCTGATCCAGAAAAAGTCAAAAAACGTTTGAGACTTGCCATCAATTAAATGAAATCTAAGCACAAGCACAAGAATTATCTTCGACAAGAGTGGCAACATTCCTATCCTCACTTCTGAACAGTAAGTATCCGATCGCGAGGCCCAGCACGATGGCCAGGAAAACACCCTCGTTGTAAGACATCACCGCCAGCATCAGCAGGTACCCGATCTCCGAGTTAAGTGCAAAGAGATCTTTTGAAATGAAAACTGGTAGATCAAAATGTGTATTTGTTTTTGTAAAACCTCTTACAATATGAAAAATTTTGAAAAGTTTTCAAAATTTTGATTTTTAGTCGCGAAAGCAAACGAGAATTTTTTTTTATTATGTTTACGAACGGATTTATTTTTTAGTTTTTAAGTTAGATTTACTGTAAATAAAAGAGTAATATTAGATATAATTATGAATTGTACAACAATATGTAAGCCAATTTTTTTTTTTCCATAAATATGTTGAAAACAATTTTTAAATTTTAAATTTATGATTCCTTAAAATTTTGTCTCAAATAAGTTTTTGATAGATTTAATATATGTATCTTAAAATCTTTTAATGTTCCTCATGAATTATATAGATCTCACCATTAAATATTATCATATTCACTTTATCTCTTATAATTTATATCAAGAAAAAAATCTATTAATCATCTAAGTTCTTCTAATTAGTTTATTTTTCATAAACTAATTAAGTTTTTCTACTCATCATTTATATATCATATAGTTGGTAAGAAGAAAAATAAAAAATAAAAAAAAATTATATGTGTTGTATGTTGTGAGATTGATGAGTAGAAGTTTTTAGTAAAAAATATATATATCTATAATTTTTTCACCACTCTTTTATAACCAATTAAAGTGATAATTTCACCCATAAAAATTGTTAATTTTTTAAAAAAGTTTCTATTTTATATAGTTTTTTTTTAAGAAAAATGATACTTACGTCCTGATATACGCCGTATGGTGGTCAGCCACCATATATCCACTTTTCAGGATTTAGTGGATGTGGCCACTCATGTAGAGCGAGAGAATAATTTGAGTATGGGCTCCCATCCAGGACATAAGAGGCGGAGTTTTTCTGGTGAAGGAAGTAGTTCGGGTTCACCTCAGAAATTTGTTCAGTGAACCGGAACTCGACCACAAGCATCCTCAGGTGTTCGTATGGGAGGACGAGTGCCAGTTTGTAGAGTTTGTAATAGAGCCCATGTGGGTGAGTGCCCTTTTGGTGGGGCTCGATGCTATAATTGTGGCCAGCAGAGTCACTTTGCTCGTGAGTGTCCTAAACCAGTTCAAGGAAGCCGTGGAGGTAGGCGCGGTGGAAGAACAAATCCAAAACAAGCAGTGCAAGCCCGGGTTTATGCTGTCACATCCAGAGATGTGGATGATGAGGCACCAGCGACCCATGATGCTGGAGTAATTACAGGTATGGGTCTAATTTAATTTAATGTTGGATTTGATTTTTGGTGTATTTGGTTTCTCCTTTGTTTTTTTGGATTTCATGAGTTAATGTGTTTGGTTCAGGAAGAGTCCGTTTGTATGAGTTTTATGCTTGCACTTTGTTTGATTCGGGTGCATCACAGTCATTTGTATCTTCCACGTTTGCTTGGATGTGTAATTTGGTCACGGAACCTTTGCCGAAGTCCTTGGTAGTGGCTCTACCCAATGGTGAAATGGTATGGTGTTCCAAGATTGCTTTGGGATGCCCATTAAATTTTGATGGAAGATTGTTGGATGCTGATTTGGTGGTGTTCAAGCTGTTGGGTTTTGATATCATCCTCGGGATGGATTGGCTATACCGATATTATGCGAGTATTAATTGCAGAAGTCGGGGGTAATTAGCTTTCAGCTTCCAGATGGTGATTGTCTGGAATTTGCGGGGAGTAAGATAAAAGAAAAGTCGGTAATTATATTGGAAATTCAAGCAAGAAGAGAGATTGCATGTGGAGCGGATGCCTTCTTAGTCCAGATGGTGTCTACGCTGTCTGAGAAGAAGTCTTTGATAGATATTCCCGTTGTGGAGGAATTTCCGGATGTGTTTGTGGAAGACTTGCCTGGGCTACCCCCTGTTCGTGAAATGGAGTTTGTTATAGACTTGGAACCTGGAGCAGCTCCTGTACATAAAGCTCCTTACCTCATGGCACCGGTTGAATTAAAAGAGTTGAAGACTCAGTTGCAAGAGCTGGTAGATAAGGGGTTCATTCAACCAAGTACTTCGCCGTGGGGTGCACCAGTGTTGTTTGTTAAAAAGAAAGATGGAACCCTCCGTATGTGCATCGATTATCGAGAATTAAATAAGGTGACCATCAAGAATAAATATCCTCTCCCGCGGATAGATGATTTGTTTGATCAGCTTCAAGGAGCAGCTGTGTTCTCGAACATTGATTTGAGGTCAGGATACTACCAGTTGAGGATTAGAGACAAGGATGTGCCCAAAACTGCTTTCAGGTCGAGATATGGGCATTATGAATTTAAGGTGATGCCGTTTGGATTAGCCAATGCCCCTACTGCTTTCATGGATTTAATGAATCAGGTATTTCGACCTTATCTGGATTCCTTTGTGGTAATATTCATTGATGATATTCTGATTTATTCCCGAGATGTTGAAGAGCATGTGTATCATCTTCGTCTAGTTCTTGGGAAATTGAGAGAACACCAGTTGTATGCCAAGCTCAGCAAGTGTGAATTCTGGTTGGAGGAAATCAGATTTCTTGGGCATGTGATTTTCCGAGATGGAGTGGCTGTTGATCCTAGTAAGGTGGAAGCCATTTTGTCATGGCAGCGTCCGACTACAGTGCGCGAGATCCGGAGTTTCTTGGGACTTGTCGGATATTACCGAAAATTTGTGGAGGGATTTGCTCGCCTATCCGGACCTCTCACAGCGTTGACTAGAAAGAATGCAGAATTTGTTTGGTCAGATAAGTGTGAGAAAAGCTTCCAAGAATTGAAGAACAGGTTGACGACTGCACCGGTGTTGGCACTTCCAGAATCGCATAAGCCATTTATAGTCTTCAGTGATGCGTCTAAATTCGGATTGGGTTGTGTCCTTATGCAGGAAGGACAGGTTGTTGCTTATGCATCCCGTCAGCTAAAGGACCATGAGAAGAATTATCCGACGCACGATTTGGAATTGGCTGCGATTGTTTTTGCTCTTAAGATCTGGCGGCACTTTTTGTATGGGGAAGCTTGTGAAGTATACACTGATCACAAGAGCTTGAAGCACTTGTTTTCCCAAAAGAATCTGAACATGAGGCAGAGGCGATAACTAGAGCTAATCAGTGACTATTAGTGCGAGATTAAGTATCATCCGGGGAAGGCTAATATAGTTGTTGATGCTTTGAGTCGAAAATTGCACTTAGAAGATGAGGTCGAGTCGTCAGGATTGGATTCTTTGCTTTGCGGGATGAGAAAACTCCTTATTGAGAGTTCACAGCAAGAGGAGATATTATCTTCAGTTCTTGATATTCGGGTAACTGATTTTGAAGAATTGAAGACTCTTCAAAGGAAGGATCCGGAGCTGTTGGATATCAGAAAAAGAGTCAGAAAATCTCGAGGGCCGTTGCACTATAGTATGGATAAAGATGGAATACTTCAGTTCCAAGATCGTAGAGTGGTCCCCAAAGATTCAGAATTCAAGGAGCGGATCATGGCAGAAGCTCATGCGGCCCCTTATTCAGTTCATCCCGGCAGTACGAAAATGTACCGGGACTTGAAGAAAAATTATTGGTGGGATGGAATGAAGAGGGATATTGCCTTGTATGTTGAGAAATGCCACACGTGCCGTCAAGTTAAGGCCGAGCATCAAAGACCCGCCGGTATGCTCTAAACCCTCCTTATTCCTGAGTGGAAGTGGGATGACATCACGATGGATTTTGTAGTGGGCTTACCGAGGACTCCTAATGGGAAAAATTTTGTTTGGGTGATTGTTGACCGATTACCGAAGAGTGCTCACTTCTTGCCTGTTAATAACACTGATTCCTTGGGTAAGTTGACTCGCTTGTACGTGAAAGAGATAATGCGGTTGCACGGCATATCGAAGAGTATAGTGTCGGATCGAGACCCAAGGTTCACGTCTCAGTTTTGGAAAAGTTTGCGGGCAGCATTGGGTACTAAGCTGAAGTTCAGTACTGCATATCACCCACAGACGAACGGCCAATCGGAGCGCACCATTCAGACCCTTGAAGATATGTTGCGGGCATGTGTCATGGAATTTCAAGGGAGTTGGGAAAACCATTTGCCGCTCATAGAGTTTGCGTATAATAACAGCTTTCATGCGACCATTCAGATGGCTCCTTATGAAGCTCTCTATGGGAGGAAGTGCAGATCGCCTTTGTGTTGGGATGAAGTCTGGGAGAATAAGATAATTGAGCCCGAAATAATTCAAGAGATGCAAAGCCAAGTTCGGATCATCAGGGATAAAATGGCGGCAGCTCAGAGTCGTCAGAAAAGCTACGCTGATACCAGGAGGAGAGAGTTATCTTTTGAAGAAGGTGATTGGATTTATCTCAAAGTCTCTCCCATGAAAGGAGTTAAGCGTTTTGGTAAGAAGAGGAAGTTGGATCCGAGGTATGTCGGCCCTTTTCAGATTTTGGAGAAGATAGGGTCCGTCGCCTATAGAGTTGCTTTGCTAGATTATTTTGGGGATATTCATGATGTCTTCCACGTATCATCCTTGAAGAAGAGCTTTGGACAACAAGAGCCGCGCTTTGTCGACCCAGAGAGTATTCAGTTGCAACCGGACCTTACTTATGAGGTTGTTCCGTCTCAGATCATGGATTGGAAAGAGCAACAGTTGAGGTCCAAAATGATACCTCTGGTAAAGGTGGCATGGGGAGATCCGTTAGCTCAAGATTTCTCTTGGGAGCGAGTAGCGGACATGAGGGAGCAGTACCCATACTTGTTTGAGTAATGACGGTACATTTTTTAATCTTGGTTGCAGGTGGTTTTATGTGGAATTATGTGGCTTGTTTCAAGTTGGCGTTTAATCTTGCAAATTTCGAGGACGAAATTTGTTTTTAAGGGGGGATGTGATGACCCGCTTTTATGTGTATTTTCACTGAAGGGTTGTTTTTAATTTAATATATTGGTTTATTTATTTTAAATTATTGTAATTTAAATTCGTTTTTAATTTATTTGATGTTGTGTTTAATTTATTTAGTCGTTTTACGGTTTTTAAAATCGTTTTCGGCGGATCTGTTTTTGGTTTCCGGAGTGCGGATTGGACCTCATTTCTTTTCTTTTCTCTTTTTCTTTTTCCTTTTTTCCTTTTCTTTTTCTTCTTTTCTTTCTTTTCTTTCTTTTTCTTCTTCTTTTCTTCCCGTTTTCTCTCTCCCCACGAGCTGCTCTCTTCTCCCTCTCCTATCCGTCGCCGCCCATTTGACGGCCCGGTTCTCCGCCGTCCGGCCCCCGTGTAGTGCACCACCCCCACCATTCTCTTCCCCTCCCACCAGAGATCATCCCCACCAATTTTCAGGGCCATCCAACCAGCCGTTAGCCGCCACGCACGGCTGGAAGTCACGGCACCAGCCCTGTTTTTCTCCCCTGTCGCCGGTTGCTTTCGTAGCCCAGAACAGCCGCTCGCCGGCGGCGTGGCCTACACCACCCACCTAGTTTTCTTCCCCTCTCACCGTTGAACATCCCCACCAAGTTTCACCTCCATTCGAGCCACCGTTAGCCACCACGAGCTCCTCCAAGCCACACGAATTTTCACCGATTCCGACGCCGTCGCACCACCTCCGGCCACCATCTCTTCACAGCTTCTTCCCCCACCTCTTGCCCACCTAACCCACCCATTTCCGGCCTCGATCCGTTGCCGGAGCAGCTCTCATGAGCTCAACTCCGATTTGGCCTTTCTCCGCTTCCACCGCCACCCACGGCCAAAACTAATTTCCCTTAGCTTCATAAACATCTCAAGACCATTCTCTATCAATTTCGTGCCTTGGTTTGTCCCCGTTTGAAAGTGGGTAATTTATTACCCACGGCTACAGTGTAAATTACACTGTTATGTTGCTTTTCCTCCGCCGTTTGCAACGCCGCGAGCATTCAAAAAATACCATATAGCGCTATAGTATTTTGCTCTTACAATAAATATTTGTTGTTGGTTGGTTGATTCCGGACCGAGTCCGAGGAGTTCGGGGGTCGGATGGATTGAGGACAGAGTTACTTGGTTTGTTGATTTGTGATTGGTTGGTTGGTTTGTACCTAGTGGTTGCATTTACATGGTGCATGCACATGCATTTTATTTAAATTCAGAAAAAGACAGAGAAACCAAAAAGCCTCGACTATTTTTCTTAAACTTAAAAAAAACAAAAAAATAAGTCATGTTTTCGTTTATGTATTTGTGTGTGTATAGTTTATGGAATACAAAAGCCTAAGAGAGTGATTAATTTACCAACATTGGATGAGTCATTCATTCCGCAACAATCGTCTTTCTGTTGTAAATGACATTCGTTTCATTCATTTTAAAATATCGTTAGTATGAAACTTAAGAATTTAACTAGATGAGAGTACCAAAATATGTGTAGCAAAATACAAAAAAGTAAATAAATCGTAAGTAACTACTAACCTTGCAATGCATAGTTGAGTTGATTGAAATATATAAAGATATCGCCTTTCGTTCTGCTATCCAAAGCTTTTGCGATTAAATTGCCTCAACGCCTTGAAAAAATAACATCTATTAATATAAAAAACTTGTTATAGGATAATATCTATAAATTCTAATATAATAAACAATATAAAAAAGTGCTTCTTTTGTAAGTGAGACAATTAAATTTAATGTTTCAGATTAATTGATAATATAAATCTCATTAAAGTTTCAATCATTTGAATTATTGTAAAAAATTTAAAGAATAAAAATAGTTAACTATGGTAAAAAAATTTGAAATGAACTAGAATAAACTACTAAGTTAAATTTGTCCGGGACGAAAGATATACCTTAAATAGTAATAGTGCAGAAGAGATGATAACATGAGACGGCAAAAGAAGCAAATGAAGAAGACATAGAAACCAAAAAGCCTCCACTATTTGTCTGAAACTTAAAAAAAAACAAAAAAATTAGTCATGTTTACCCGAAAAAGTGAACCAAAAAAATATAACAATAACTCAAATATTTTTAAGATCATTACCTTTACTCCAATTTCCTCTTCTTCAAACTCAATCACGCATCCATATGTATATGTGTATGTGTGTGTATGCACATGTATTTATATATGTATGTTTGTGTCTTTGTGTGTATGTGTATGTTTGTGCGTGTATGAATGTATGTATATGTTCATCTGTGTATGTGTGTGTATGCATATATGTATGGATGTATGTATGCATGTATGTATGTATGTATGTACAGATGTATGTATATATGTTGTATGTATGTATGTATGTATGTGTACGTCTGTCTGCGCGCGTGTTTGTATGTATATGTGTATGTTTGTGTTTATGTATTTGTGTGCATATCGTTTATGGAATACAAAAGCCTAAGAGAGTGATTAATTTACTAACCTTGGATGAGTCATTCATTCCGCAACAATCGTCTTTCTGTTGTAAATGACATCCGTTTCATTCATTTTAAAATATCGTTAGTATGAAACTTAAGAATTTAACTAGATGAGAGTACCAAAATATGTGTAGCAAAATACAAAAAAGTAAATAAATCGTAAGTAACTACTAACCTTGCAATGCATAGTTGAGTTGATTGAAATATATAAAGATATCGCCTTTCGTTCTGCTATCCAAAGCTTTTGTGATTAAATTGTCTCAACGCCTTGAAAAAATAACATCTATTAATATAAAAAACTTGTTATAGGATAATATCTATAAATTCTAATATAATAAACAATATAAAAAAGTGCTTCTTTTGTAAGTGAGACAATTAAATTTAATGTTTCAGATTAATTGATAATATAAATCTCATTAAAGTTTCAATCATTTGAATTATTGTAAAAAATTTAAAGAATAAAAATAGTTAACTATGGTAAAAAAATTTGAAATGAACTAGAATAAACTACTAAGTTAAATTTGTCCGGGACGGATGATATACCTTAAATAGTAATAGTGCAGAAGAGATGATAACATTAGACGGCAAAAGAAGCAAATGAAGAAGACAGAGAAACCAAAAAGCCTCGACTATTTGTCTGAAACTTAAAAAAAAACAAAAAAATAAATCATGTTTACCCGAAAAAGTGAACCAAAAAAATATAACAATAACTCAAATATTTTTAAGATCATTACCTTTACTCCAATTTCCTCTTCTTCAAACTTAATCACGCATCCATATGTATATGTGTATGTGTGTATATGCACATGTATTTATATATGTATGTGTATGTTTGTGCGTGTATGAATGTATGTATATGTTCATCTGTGTATGTGTGTGTATGCATACATGTATGGATGTATGTATGCATGTTTGTATGGATGTATGTATGTACAGATGTATGTATATATGTTGTATGTATGTAAGTGAATGTGTGTGTGCGCACGTGTTTGTATGTATATGTGTATGTCTGTGTTTATGTATTTGTGTGTGTATCGTTTATGGAATACAAAAGTTTAAGAGAGTGATTAATTTACTAACCTTGGATGACTCATTCATTCCGCAGCAATCGTTTTTCTGTTGTAAATGACATTCGTTTTGTGACGCCCCCAAATCCCCACGCCCGAACACGGGGAAATCGAGACGTCCGGATGGTGACAACCCGGACCACCATCCTAACGACGTGTGCCAAGTGTGTGCAAGAGCGACAAAGTGCACAAGACAAACGCAGCGAGAAGCAAGTCAATAAGTAAGTACCAGAATTTTTCTTAATGTAATACAAACTGTTTAAAACATACTTAAATAAAATATTACAAGAAACACAAATACAAGTTGAAAACAGATAAAAAGCACAGCATCAGCAACCCGGCGGAGCCGCATCCTCGGGCTCAGCCTCCTCCTCCTCTTCCTCGAATTCTGCATCAAAAGCTACGGAACCAAGAAAGGTTCCGCAGGTAAGTATGACCCAAACACTACCAGATGAAAATACATACAACCCAAACAACAAGAAAACAAGATCAAACAAACACACGCCCCGCTACACATATATTTTAACACGCACGCCAAAACCCAAAAGGCCCACCAACCTCCATAAAGCCAAACCTCGCCATTATCCCAGATAATGGCCCAAACCACCATTTTCCCCGATAATGGATCATAACCGAAAAACCATACCACGACCCGCTCCGTATGCACCATGATCTCCCCTAGGGATCATCCGCACACCCTGGCTCAGTGCCACACCGTAGAGAACGGCTACGCGTGCGACACCTAAACGAGCGATGCCCAGACTCGTGCCATGCACGTACCGGGCCGGGCCATCCTCTAGCCCTCGCCAGCGAAGGGCCACGGGATCGGTGAATAGAGCGATGCCTGGACTCGTGCTCAGCACGTACCGGGCCAGACCCATCCTCTAATTTCCGCTCCCGGAGTCAGTGAGTAGAGCGATGCCTGGACTCGTGCTCAGCACGTACCGGGCCAGACCCATCCTCTAATACTACTCCGTCATCGCGCAGGGCCTCAGAATCGGTGAATAGAGCGATGCCTGGACTCGTGCTCAGCACGTACCGGGCCAGACCCATCCTCTAGTACCGAACTCGTCAGCGCCCAGACGACTACTCAGGGGATGTCACTCAGTATTGACCGCTCCCGAGTGACCAGAGGAGCTCCACCGTGATAATAACCCATCACGGCTTGGGCTCGTGAGACACACGCACCCAAACGCCAAAACGCCGATAAACATGATGCACATGCACGCGATATGCAACGCACACAAATAAAATGCAACGCACGCCACACGGCAAAATCAAACAACCAAACACAACCAACCAAACAAACACTCCGTCCTCAATCCATCCGACCCCCGAAACTCCTCGGACTCGGTCCGGAATCAACAACCAACAACAATCAATAAAATATATAATTAAATAAATAAATCAATTGAATGAGCAATATATATTAAAATCTGAAAATAGGGTTTGGAAAATACTTACAGCGCTATACGGTATTTTTAGAAAGCTCGCGGCGTTGCTAACGGCGGAAAAACAGCAACGTCACAGTGAAAATTCACTGTGGTCGTGGGTCCGAAAAACTCACTTTTGAACGGGGACAAACTAGGACACGAGATTGATAGGGAATGGTCTAGAGGTGGTCGTGAAGCTAATGGAAGCGACGGACGGCCGTGGGTGGCGGCGGAATGGCCGAAAATGGCCGAAAATGGCAAATCGGAAAACAAGCTCGTGGGAGCTGCTCCGGTGGTCGATGGAGGCCGGAAATGGGTGGGTTAGGACGGCAAGGGTCCGGTGATGAAGTGGTGAAGAAATGGTGGCCGGAGGTGGAGCGACGGCGGCGGATCGGAGTGAAATCCGTGCGCCCTTTGGAAGCTTTTTCCGGCCAAGTGGCCGGCCGGTTGGGGGTGGGTTTTGGAGGGGTGGTGCACCGGAGGGAGGGGGAACTTTTGGGACCGGTGGGGGTCCGGTTGGTGGCCGGACGGCGGCGGTAGGGTAGAGAGAAGGTGGCGTCGGCGTGAGGGAGAGGGAGGAGAGAGAGAGAGCACGGGGGGGTCCGAACGCGGGAGAAGCAGAGAGAAAAGAAAAAAAAGAAAAAAAGAAAAAGAGGGAAAAAGGAAAAGAAGGGAAAAAGAAAAAGGAAAAAAGAGAAAAAAGGAAAAAGATGTGAAAAGAGATGAGGTCCAATCCTCACTCCGGGAAAACGAAACAAACCGCCAAAAAGATTAAAACCACAAAACAACTAAAAGAAATAAAACACAACCTCAAATAAATTAAATTAAATCAAAACCCAATTTTAAAAACGCAAATAAATTAAAATAAATAGCTAATATATTAATTAAAAAAATAAAAACAATTATTTCAGCAAAAATACACTCAAAAACGGGTCATCACACGTTTCATTCATTTAAAAATATCGTTAGTATGAAACTTAAGAATTGAATTAGATGGGAGTACAGAAATATGTGTAGCAAGATAGAACAAAATAAAAAAATCGTAAGTAACTACTAACCTTGCGATGCAAAGTTCAGTTGATTGAAATATATATAGACACCGCCTTTCGTTCTGCTATCCAAAGCTTTTGCGATTAAATTGCCTCAACGCCTTGAAAAAATAACATCTATTAATATAAAAAACTTGGTAATAAGATAATATCTATTAATTCTAATATAATAAACAATAAAAAAAAGTGCTTCTTTTGTAAGTGAAACAATTAAATTTAATGTTTCAGATTAATTGATAATATAAATCTCATTAAAGCTTCAATTATTTGAATTATTGTAAAAAATTTAAAGAATCAAAATAGTTAACTACGGTAAAAAAATTTGAAGTGAACTAGAATAAACTACTAAGTTAAATTTGTCCGGGACGGAGGATATACCTTAAATAGTAATAGTGCAGAAGAGATGATAACATGAGACGGCAAAAGAAGCAAATGAAGAAGACATAGAAACCAAAAAGCCTCCACTATTTGTCTGAAACTTAAAGAAAACAAAAAAATAAGTCATGTTTACCAGAAAAAGTGAACCAAAAAAATATAACAATAACTCAAATATTTTTAAGATCATTACCTTTACTCCAATTTCCTCTTCTTCAAACTCAATCACGCATCCATATGTATATGTGTACGTGTGTATATGCACATGTATTTATATATGTATGTTTGTGTCTGTGTGTGTATGTGTATGTTTGTGCGTGTATGAATGTATGTATATGTTCATTTGTCTATGTGTGTGTATGCATATATGTATGGATGTATGTATGCATGTATGTATGGATGTATGTATGTACAGATATATGTATATATGTTGTATGTATGTATGTATGTATGTAAGTGTATGTGTGTGTGCGCGCGTGTTTGTATGTATATGTGTATGTCTGTGTTTATGTATTTGTGTGTGTATCGTTTATGGAATACAAAAGTTTAAGAGAGTGATTAATTTACTAACCTTGGATGAGTCATTCATTCCGCAGCAATCGTCTTTCTGTTGTAAATGACATTCGTTTCATTCATTTTAAAATATCGTTCGTATGAAACTTAAGAATTGAATTAGATGGGAGTACAAAAATATGTGTAGCAAGATAGAACAAAGTAAAAAAATCGTAAGTAACTACTAACCTTGCGATGCAAAGTTCAGTTGATTGAAATATATATAGACACCACCTTTCGTTCTGCTATCCAAAGCTTTGGCGATTAAATTGCCTCAACGCCTTGAAAAATTAACATCTATTAATAAAAAAAACTTGGTAATAAGATAATGTCTATTAATTCGAATATAATAAACAATATAAAAAAGTGCTTCTTTTGTAAGTGAAACAATTAAATTTAATGTTTCAGATTAATTGATAATATAAATCTCATTAAAGCTTCAATCATTGGAATTATTGTAAAAAATTTAAAGAATCAAAATAGTTAACTACGGTAAAAAAATTTGAAATGAACTAGAATAAACTCATAAGTTAAATTTGACCGGGACAGAGGATATACCTTAAATAGTAATAGTGCAGAAGAGATGATAACATGAGACGGCAAAAGAAGCAAATGAAGAAGACAGAGAAACCAAAAAGCCTCGACTATTTGTCTGAAACTTAAAAAAAACAAAAAAATAAGTCATGTTTTCCAGAAAAAGTGAACCAAAAAAATATAACAATAACTCAAATATTTTTAAGATCATTACCCTTACTCCAACTTCCTCGTCTTCAAACTCAATGACGCATCCATATGTATACGTGCATGGGTGTAAATGCACATGTATTTATATATGTATGTTTGTGTCTTTGTGTGTATGTGTATGTTTGTGCGTGTATGAATGTATGTATATGTTCATCGGTGTATGTGTGTGTATGCATATATGTATGGATGTATGTATGCATGTATGTATGCATGTATGTATGTATGTACAGATGTATGTATATATGTTGTATGTATGTATGTATGTAAGTGTATGTCTGTGTGCGCGCGTGTTTGTATGTATATGTGTATGTTTGTGTTTATGTATTTGTGTGTGTATCGTTTATGGAATACAAAAGCCTAAGAGAGTTATTAATTTACTAACCTTGGATGAGTCATTCATTCCGCAGCAATCGTCTTTCTGTTGTAAATGACATTCGTTTCATTAATTTTAAAATATCGTTAGTATGAAACTTAAGAATTGAATTAGATGAGAGTACCAAAATATGTGTAGCAAAATACAAAAAAAGTAAATGAATCGTAAGTAACTACTAACCTTGCAATGCAAAGTTCAGTTGATTGAAATATATATAGACACCGCCTTTCGTTCTGCTATCCAAAGCTTTTGCGATTAAATTGCCTCAACGCCTTGAAAAAATAACATCTATTAATATAAAAAACTTGGTAATAAGATAATATCTATTAATTCTAATATAATAAACAATATAAAAAAGTACTTCTTTTGTAAGTGAAACAATTAAATTTAATGTTTCAGATTAATTGATAATATAAATCTCATTAAAGTTTCAATCATTTGAATTATTGTAAAAAATTTAAAGAATAAAAATAGTTAACTATGGTAAAAAAATTTGAAATCAACTAGAATAAACTACTAAGTTAAATTTGTCCGGGACGGAGGATATACCTTAAATAGTAATAGTGCAGAAGAGATGATAACATGAGACGGCAAAAGAAGCAAATGAAGAAAACAGAGAAACCAAAAAGCCTCGACTATTTGTCTGAAACTTAAAAAAAAACAAAAAAACTAGTCATGTTTACTAGAAAAAGTGAACCAAAAAAATATAACAATAACTCAAATATTTTTAAGATCATTACCTTTACTCCAATTTCCTCTTCTTCAAACTCAATCACGCATCCATATGTATATGTGTATGTGTGTATATGCACATGTATTTATATATGTATGTTTGTGTCTGTGTGTGTATGTGTATGTTTGTGCGTGTATGAATGTATGTATATGTTCATCTGTGTATGTATGTCTATGCATATATGTATGGATGTATGTATGCATGTTTGTATCTATGTATGTATGTACAGATGTATGTATATATGTTGTATGTATCTAAGTGTATGTGTGTGCGCGCGCGTGTTTGTATGTATATGTGTATGTCTGTGTTTATGTATTTGTGTGTGTATCGTTTATGGAATACAAAAGTTTAAGAGAGTGATTAATTTACTAACCTTGGATGAGTCATTCATTCCGCAGCAATCGTCTTTCTGTTGTAAATGACATTCGTTTCATTCATTTAAAAATATCGTTATTATGAAACTTAAGAATTGAATTAGATGGGAGTAGAAAAATATGTGTAGCAAGATAGAACAAAGTAAAAAAATCGTAAGTAACTACTAACCTTGCGATGCAAAGTTCAGTTGATTGAAATATATATAGACACCGCCTTTAGTTCTGCTATCCAAAGCTTTTGCGATTAAATTGCCTCAACGCCCTGAAAAAATAACATCTATTAATATAAAAAACTTGTTATAAGATAATATCTATTAATTCTAATATAGTAAACAATATAAAAAAGTGCTTCTTTTGTCCGGGACGAAGGATATACCTTAAGTAGTAACAGTGCAGAAGAGATGATAACATGAGACGGCAAAAGAAGCAAATGAAGAAGACAGAGAAACCAAAAGGCCTCGACTATTTGTCTGAAACTTAAAAAAAACAAAAAAATAAGTCATGTTTTCTATAAAAAGTGAACCAAAAAAATATAACAATAACTCAAATATTTTTAAGATCATTACCATTACTCCAATTTCCTCCTCTTCAAACTCAATCACGCATCCATATGTATATGTGTATGTGTGTGTATGCACATGTATTTATATATGTATGTTTGTGTATGTGTGTGTATGTGTATGCAAGAGTCTATGTATGTTTGTGCGTGTATGAATGTATGTATATGTTCACATGTGTATGTGTGTGTATGCATATATGTATGGATGTATGCATGTGTGTGTGTAAGTATGTATGCACAGATGTATGTATATATGTTGTATGTATGTATGTATGTATGTATGTATGTATGTATGTATGTAAGTGTATGTGTGTGTGTGAGCGTGTTTGTATGTATATGTGTATGCTTGTGTTTATGTATTTGTGTGTGTATCGTTTATGGAATACAAAAGTCTAAGAGAGTGATTAATTTACTAACCTTGGATGAGTCATTCATTCCGCAGCAATCGTCTTTCTGTTGTAAATGACATCCGTTTCATTCATTTTAAAATATCGTTAATATGAAACTTAATAATTGAATTAGATAAGAGTACCAAAATATGTGTAGCAAAATAGAAAAAAGTAAATAAATCATGAGTAACTACTCACCCTGCAATGCGTAGTGTAGTTGATTGAAATATATAAAGATATCGCCTTTCGTTCTGCTATCCAAAGCTTTTGCGATTAAATTGCCTCAACGCCTTGAAAAAATAACATCTATTAATATAAAAAAGTTGTTATAGGATAATATCTATAAATTCTAATATAATAAACAATATAAAAAAGTGCTTCTTTTGTAAGTAGACAATTAAATTTAATGTTTCAGATTAATTGATAATATAAGTCTCATTAAAGTTTCAATCATTTGAATTATTGTAAAAAATTTAAAGAATCAAAATAGTTAACTACGGTAAAAAAATTTGAAATGAACTAGAATAAACTCATAAGTTAAATTTGACCGGGACGGAGGATATACCTTAAATAGTAATAGTGCAGAAGAGATGATAACATGAGACGGCAAAAGAAGCAAATGAAGAATGTGATGACCCGCTTTTACGTGTATTTTCACTGAAGGGTTGTTTTTAATTTAATTAATATATTAGTTTATTTATTTTGAATTAATGTGTTTTAAATTGGTTTTTAATTTATTTGATGTGTTTATTTTATTTAGTCGTTTTACGGTTTTTAAAATCGTTTTCGGCGGATCAGTTTTGGTTTCCGGAGTGAGGACTGGACCTCATTTCTTTTCCCTCATCTTTTCTTTTTCTTTTCTCTTTTTCCTTTTTCTTTTTCCTTTTCCTTCTTTTTCTTTCTTTTTCTTTTTTTTTTTTCTTCTTCTTTCTTCTTCCTCTTCTCCCGCGTACGCAGCAGCCCCTTTTTCTCTCCATCCCGTCGCTGCCCCTTTGACCGGCCGGTTCTCCGCCGTCCGGCCACCGTTTGATGCACCGTCACCACCATTCTCTTCCCCTTCCACCATAGATCATCCCCACCAATTTTCAGAGCCATCAGACCAGCCGTTTGCTTTCGAGAGCCGCCGGAAGTGGCTGCACCTGCTCTGTTTTTGCCCCTGTCGCCGGAACTGTTTTCTGCCCAGACCGCCGCCGTCCGGCCACCGTTTGGCTCGCCGCCGGTCTCGTTCGAACCCCCTCCCTCCGGCGCACCTTCCCACCAAATATCTCCCCCATCCGGCCGGCCGTTTGGCCGGAAGAGCCATTTCTTTCCCCACGGATTTTACTCCGATCCGCCGCCGTCTCTCCACCTCCGGCCACCATTTCTTCACCACTTCATCACCGACTCCTTGCCGTCCTAACCCACCTATTTCCGGCCTCCAACGACCACCGGAACAGCTCCTACGAGCTTGCTTTCCGATTTGAGTTTTCCGGCCTATTTCCGGCGTTTTCGCCGCCACCCACGGCCAACCACCACTTCCAATAGCTTCACAATCATCCCTAAACCATTCCCTATCAATCCTAAGCTCTGGTTTGTCCCCGTTCAAAAATGGGTAATTTATTACCCACGGACACAGTGTAAATTACACTGTTACGTTGCTTTTCCTCCGCCGTTTGCAACGCCGCGAGCTTTCTAAAAATACCGTATAGCGCTGTAAGTATTTTCCAAACCCTATTTATAGATTTAAATATATATTGCTCATTCAATAAATATTTGTTGTTGGTTGTTGATTCCGGACTGAGTCCGAGGAGTTTCGGGGGTCGGATGGATGGAGGACGGAGTTGTCTGTTTTATTGATTTATGTTGTTGGATTATTTTATTATGCATTGATATGGCATTTCATGGTGCATGCACATGTGTTTGTGGGATTTGTGTGAAAAGCCTGTGTATTGGCGTGAGTGGTTTTACGGGTGCGTGTGTATCACGAGCCCAAGCCGGGATGGGTTATTATCTCGGTGGAGCTCCTCTGGTCACTCGGGAGCGGAATAAACTGAGTGATGTCCCCTGAGTTGTCGAGAGAGATGACGGGAGCGGGGCTAGGGGATGCTTGGCTACGAACGCGCCGGGCGCGGAACCGGGCATCGCCCTACTCACCGACTCCATGGCCCTTTGCTGGCGAGGGCTAGAGGATGCTTGGCTACGCACGCGCGGGGCGCGGAACTGGGCATCGCTTGTTAGGTGTCACATGCGTGGTGGTACTCTGCGGTGTGACACTGGAGCCAGGGTGTGCGGATGACCCCTAGGGGAGGTCATGGTGCATACGGTTAAAAATTGGATAATGGTTTGTGAGGCCAAATGGGACTTTTGGCGTGGGCCAGATGGACTTCTGGCGAGATATTGGGCCGGATGGACTTCCGGCGAGATATTGGGCCAAATGTGACCTTTGGCGTGTTTTTCGGAAAGGATGTGTTTTTGGGCCAAATGGGTTTTTTTTGGAGTGTGTGGAAAACTGTGTTTTATGGGCTTTGTGCATTGGGCATGATTCATGCATCTTGTTTGAGTTATATGTGTTTTTATCTGGTAGTGTTTGGATTTTACTTACCTGCGGTACCATTCGTGGTTCCGTAGCTTTTGGTGCAGAGTTAGAGGATGAAGAGGAGGAGGCTGAGCCCGAGGATGCGGCTCCGCCGGGTTGCAGATGTTATCTTTTTATTTGTTTAAAACTGTATTTGTGTTTTGTAATATTTTATCTATGTACATTTTAAATAGCTTGTATTATGTTAAGAAAAATTCTGGTACTTAGTTATATGACTTTCGTTATCCGCTGCGTTTTTCTTGTGCACATTTGTTGCCTTTGCACACACTTGGCACCCGTCGATAGGATGGTGATCCGGGTTGTCACCATCCGGACGTCTCGAATTCCCCGTGTTCGGGCGTGGGGATTTTGGGGGCGTCACAGGTGGTATCAGAGCGGTTTGGCTCTGGGTAAAACCACATGTCCCGTAGGTAGTACCAGAATGTTTTTAAAGGTTGTGTTTCAAAAATTATGTTAAGTAAAGTTGTTATTTGATTTGTTTTATTTGTTTGAACTTGTTTGCTTGTTTTTATTTATTTGGTTATGTTTTTGCATGCTGGTTTCTTTTGTTTCTTGCTGTGTGATGTTGGTTTTGGTTTTTGGTTTTACGATGGTTTTATTTGTTTTTCTTTAACTTGATTTGATTTTATTTGAATTGCAAGTATGTTGTTTATTTGTTTTGTTTATTTTGTTTTAAGTTGTTTTGTTTTGTTTTGTCCGGTGTTAAAGTGGGATTGAGGATTGTGCTATGACAGGAGGACGGTACTATTGAGAATGTTGTTGAAAAAAAAAAAAAACTTAGTGAAGTAGGGTTGAATTTTTATAAAGGTGGGTTACTTTCATAATATTGTGGCTAGAAGGGAACGACATGGATTAGGCAATTTCTTGGGAGTAGGAATGTAAGTTGCAACTAAGGAGGGGAGTTAGCTTTAAGTCGCTTAAGACGGTTGAGGTCTTAGGTTTTGTAGAAATTATGTAATGAAGCTATAGAATAGGAGAGTGTAGGTTCAACGAACTTTAAGGATTGGTTTAAGAAAATTTTATCTAAGGTTTGAGGCCTTATAGATTTTAGGAAATAAGATTTTGGTAATTAAGGTTTTAGGTTCGACAAGCTTTGGGGGAAATAATTAAATTTCAAGTTTTAAATTTCGCTTATTCGGATGAACAATTTGGTGGCAATTGGGGTTTTAAAAATTTACAAGTTTTAAGGTGAATGTTTTGGATTAAAGCTATCAATCTCGAGGATTTCAGAAAATGACTTATTATTCGTTAATGTATTAGATTTTAAAGGTTTTGGGAGCCGATTGTTCTATTATGGGGTGTAAGCTCATTGATCTTAGAAATTTTAGAAATTATTCTTATTTGATTTAAGGTTTTAGAATTGCAGAGTTGAAGGACCAATTTATAATAAGAGTTGAGTTCTTAATTTTACAGACTTGGGGTGCTAGCTTGATCCACTCTGGAGAGTGATTAGTTTGCAACCATTAAAATGGGGTTGATCAGAGTTTAGTTAATAATATGAAATTTTTCTGGGGTACATTTCTTTGAGAATGGAAGGTAATGATTTAGCTCATATACTTCTTTGAGGATTGTAGATATTGACTTAGTTCAGAAAATGACTATTGTTAACTCGAGGTTGTAGTAATCGATTTTAGGAAATGATTTTTGTCGGTTCGGAAGAAATAGATCCATTGAGGTTTTGGAAGCAATAGTTTAATTGTTGGTATTGAATTCGATTGAAGTTGAGACCTTATGTTCTATAAACTTTTGGGAACGGATTATTAGCAGGTTTAAGGTCATTTTCAGTACAAAGCTTTAAGCGATAACTATTTACTGATATTAAGGGTATAAGTTAAGCAGATATAGGAATGAGTCATGTTGATTTGCGGATATAAGTCGAGATGGTGGAAATAGTGGTAGTAGACTATTTGTGTGTTGGAATGACTATTGGTTTCGGCTAAGGACGTATAAGATTGACACGTGATAGTGGTAAATCGATTGGGGCGTTCAGTCGAAGCGTGTTACTCAATGGAATGTGGGTTGGCAATAATTGTTATAGCTCGAGGTTATAGTGACAAGTTTTAGGATTGATTCATACCGAGTTGAGGATAATAGATGATGCAGTTTTGGGAAATGAAATTTTGTTTATTTTGAGGATAAGGTACGGATGTTGGAAATGGAAGTGATGGATCACTTATACGTTAGAATGATTATTGATCTTAGCTAAGGATACATGAGATCCATTTATAGTGGTGGTGAGGGTGTATGGATTTCGGAGAGTACAAATCCTAGTCTCTTTTTGGGCTTGAGAGAAATGGCTTTGGTGAGTACTGAAAATGGATTAGATGTGATAGTATTAAATTCAATAGATTTTAACTTCGAGTTCTTAGTGAGTTGATCGGAGTGTACAGTTGAAGTGGGTTACCAATTGGAGTGATAGTTGGCATTTATTGTGGAGACTATCTTAGAGAATTAATTGTGACTTGAGGTCACACAGGAATTTAAATTTTGAGACTATACTTTCTTTTGGAGTTTTGAGTGTCCAATTGGGAGAATTATATACATTTTATTTAACTAGAAGAGAGATTGTTGAGTCGCCAGGTATAGTGGATAATAAAATCTTGAAAGTGGAAGTTTGGGAATCAGCGGTGATTAACCTAAACAGGTACGTAAGGTAATAAGCAGTAGAAGTCAGGAGAGTAGTGCCATAGTTTTGATGGATTGGAGGTTTGAATAGCATGGCCTATCTTGAGATTTAATTTTGTATGCAATTGAAGGAAATAGTCGTGCTAATATTAGGGTTATGAGAATAGAAGTAGGTAAGTGAGTTTATAAGAAGGGTTTATTAAGGTTATGGTGAATTCAATCGTGGTTCGTAGTGTGTTTAGTCATCTCTAAATTTAGACGATATTCAGAATTTAGGGAATGATTTTGATTTGATTAAGGTAGCCAGAGATAATTGAGGGATAGGAGTGATGATTCACGATTTTGGGAGATTTTATTTTCTATCAAAGTGTGGTAAAGGATTTTCTTGCTTCCAGGTGTTAGAGTTAGCTTGTACTCAAGGGTGTTATTTTATGAGGATATAGTCTTTTTACATTTTGGCGAGTTATCAGAGTGTGCACGGAAGCGTGATATTTTGGAGATAATTAGGTATTTAAATTTTGTGCTGAATTTGGGTAATTAGTGACGACTCGAAATTTCAAGCAGGTACTTGTAATTGGAGAGTAATATTTTAGTTGTGCATATGATGATTATTGATGGTTTATTTTGGAAGTGACTATTAGATTACCAAGATATGGTATACAATGAAAGTTTCGATAATATAGCATAAGAGTTGATTGAGATTAATACAGTTCATTCTAATAAGAAGTACTAATTGTTGAAATTTGCTTGGGTGCGGTTTTGAAGTTCTTGTGGATATGGTGATTTCGGTTTACGTGGCCGCTTTAAGAGTTCTAGACGTGATGCATTTCTGGGAGATTAGTGCGAATATGATGGAGTTGCTTATAGGAGTATTTTTGGGAAGCGCGTTCTTCATTCTTGTGTGGAAATTGATGATGGTATGATTTTTTCAAGTATAATCGGAGTTGTTTATGGTATCCTGCTTGGTGCTGAGGTTTGATCTCGCAAATTTCGAGGACGAAATTTGTTTTAAGGGGGGGAGGATGTGATGACCCGCTTTTACGTGTATTTTCACTGAAGGGTTGTTTTTAATTTAATTAATATATTAGTTTATTTATTTTGAATTAATGTGTTTTAAATTGGTTTTTAATTTATTTGATGTGTTTATTTTATTTAGTCGTTTTACGGTTTTTAAAATCGTTTTCGGCGGATCAGTTTTGGTTTCCGGAGTGAGGACTGGACCTCATTTCTTTTCCCTCATCTTTTCTTTTTCTTTTCTCTTTTTCCTTTTTCTTTTTCCTTTTCCTTCTTTTTCTTTCTTTTTCTTTTTTTTTTTTCTTCTTCTTTCTTCTTCCTCTTCTCCCGCGTACGCAGCAGCCCCTTTTTCTCTCCATCCCGTCGCTGCCCCTTTGACCGGCCGGTTCTCCGCCGTCCGGCCACCGTTTGATGCACCGTCACCACCATTCTCTTCCCCTTCCACCATAGATCATCCCCACCAATTTTCAGAGCCATCAGACCAGCCGTTTGCTTTCGAGAGCCGCCGGAAGTGGCTGCACCTGCTCTGTTTTTGCCCCTGTCGCCGGAACTGTTTTCTGCCCAGACCGCCGCCGTCCGGCCACCGTTTGGCTCGCCGCCGGTCTCGTTCGAACCCCCTCCCTCCGGCGCACCTTCCCACCAAATATCTCCCCCATCCGGCCGGCCGTTTGGCCGGAAGAGCCATTTCTTTCCCCACGGATTTTACTCCGATCCGCCGCCGTCTCTCCACCTCCGGCCACCATTTCTTCACCACTTCATCACCGACTCCTTGCCGTCCTAACCCACCTATTTCCGGCCTCCAACGACCACCGGAACAGCTCCTACGAGCTTGCTTTCCGATTTGAGTTTTCCGGCCTATTTCCGGCGTTTTCGCCGCCACCCACGGCCAACCACCACTTCCAATAGCTTCACAATCATCCCTAAACCATTCCCTATCAATCCTAAGCTCTGGTTTGTCCCCGTTCAAAAATGGGTAATTTATTACCCACGGACACAGTGTAAATTACACTGTTACGTTGCTTTTCCTCCGCCGTTTGCAACGCCGCGAGCTTTCTAAAAATACCGTATAGCGCTGTAAGTATTTTCCAAACCCTATTTATAGATTTAAATATATATTGCTCATTCAATAAATATTTGTTGTTGGTTGTTGATTCCGGACTGAGTCCGAGGAGTTTCGGGGGTCGGATGGATGGAGGACGGAGTTGTCTGTTTTATTGATTTATGTTGTTGGATTATTTTATTATGCATTGATATGGCATTTCATGGTGCATGCACATGTGTTTGTGGGATTTGTGTGAAAAGCCTGTGTATTGGCGTGAGTGGTTTTACGGGTGCGTGTGTATCACGAGCCCAAGCCGGGATGGGTTATTATCTCGGTGGAGCTCCTCTGGTCACTCGGGAGCGGAATAAACTGAGTGATGTCCCCTGAGTTGTCGAGAGAGATGACGGGAGCGGGGCTAGGGGATGCTTGGCTACGAACGCGCCGGGCGCGGAACCGGGCATCGCCCTACTCACCGACTCCATGGCCCTTTGCTGGCGAGGGCTAGAGGATGCTTGGCTACGCACGCGCGGGGCGCGGAACTGGGCATCGCTTGTTAGGTGTCACATGCGTGGTGGTACTCTGCGGTGTGACACTGGAGCCAGGGTGTGCGGATGACCCCTAGGGGAGGTCATGGTGCATACGGTTAAAAATTGGATAATGGTTTGTGAGGCCAAATGGGACTTTTGGCGTGGGCCAGATGGACTTCTGGCGAGATATTGGGCCGGATGGACTTCCGGCGAGATATTGGGCCAAATGTGACCTTTGGCGTGTTTTTCGGAAAGGATGTGTTTTTGGGCCAAATGGGTTTTTTTTGGAGTGTGTGGAAAACTGTGTTTTATGGGCTTTGTGCATTGGGCATGATTCATGCATCTTGTTTGAGTTATATGTGTTTTTATCTGGTAGTGTTTGGATTTTACTTACCTGCGGTACCATTCGTGGTTCCGTAGCTTTTGGTGCAGAGTTAGAGGATGAAGAGGAGGAGGCTGAGCCCGAGGATGCGGCTCCGCCGGGTTGCAGATGTTATCTTTTTATTTGTTTAAAACTGTATTTGTGTTTTGTAATATTTTATCTATGTACATTTTAAATAGCTTGTATTATGTTAAGAAAAATTCTGGTACTTAGTTATATGACTTTCGTTATCCGCTGCGTTTTTCTTGTGCACATTTGTTGCCTTTGCACACACTTGGCACCCGTCGATAGGATGGTGATCCGGGTTGTCACCATCCGGACGTCTCGAATTCCCCGTGTTCGGGCGTGGGGATTTTGGGGGCGTCACAAAGAAGACAGAGAAACCAAAAAGCCTCGACTATTTGTCTGAAACTTAAAAAAAACAAAAAAATAAGTCATGTTTTCCAGAAAAAGTGAACCAAAAAAATATAACAATAACTCAAATATTTTTAAGATCATTACCTTTACTCCAACTTCCTCTTCTTCAAACTCAATGACGCATCCATATGTATATGTGTATGTGTGTATATGCACATGTATTTATATATGTATGTTTGTGTCTGTGTGTATGTGTATGTTTGTGCGTGTATGAATGTATGTATATGTTCATCTGTGTATGTGTGTGTATGCATATATGTATGGATGTATGTATGCATGTTTGTATGGATGTATGTATATATGTTGTATGTATGTAAGTGTATGTGTGTGTGCGCGCGTGTTTGTATGTATGTGTATGTCTGTGTTTATGTATTTGTGTGTGTATCGTTTATGGAATACAAAAGTTTAAGAGAGTGATTAATTTACTAACCTTGGATGAGTCATTCATTCCGCAGCAATCGTCTTTCTGTTGTAAATGACATTCGTTTCATTCATTTAAAGATATCGTTAGTATGAAACTTAATAATTGAATTAGATGAGAGTACCAAAATATGTGTAGCAAAATACAAAAAAGTAAATAAATCGTAAGTAACTACTAACCTTGCAATGCATAGTTGAGTTGATTGAAATATATAAAGATATCGCCTTTCGTTCTGCTATCCAAAGCTTTTGCGATTAAATTGCCTCAACGCCTTGAAAAAATAACATCTATTAATATAAAAAACTTGTTATAGGATAATATCTATAAATTCTAATATAATAAACAATATAAAAAAATGCTTTTGTAAGTGAGACAATTAAATTTAATGTTTCAGATTAATTGATAATATAAATCTCATTAAAGTTTCAATCGTTTGAAATATTGTAAAAAATTTAAAGAATAAAAATAGTTAACTATGGTAAAAAAATTTGAAATGAACTATAATAAACTACTAAGTTAAATTTATCCGGCACGGATGATATACCTTAAATAGTAATAGTGCGGAAGAGATTATAACATGAGACGGCAAAAGAAGCAAATGAAGAAGACAGAGAAACCAAAAAGCCTCGACTATTTGTCTGAAACTTAAAAAAAAACAAAAAAATAAGTCATGTTTACCCGAAAAAGTGAACCAAAAAAATATAACAATAACTCAAATATTTTTAAGATCATTACCTTTACTCCAATTTCCTCTTCTTCAAACTTAATCACGCATCCATATGTATATGTGTATGTGTGTATATGCACATGTATTTATATATGTATGTTTGTGTCTGTGTGTATGTGTATGTTTGTGCGTGTATGAATGTATGTATATGTTCATCTGTGTATGTGTGTGTATGCATATATGTATGGATGTATGTATGCATGTTTGTATGGATGTATGTATGTACAGATGTATGTATATATGTTGTATGTATGTAAGTGTATGTGTGTGTGCGCGCGTGTTTGTATGTATATGTGTATGTCTGTGTTTATGTATTTGTGTGTGTATCGTTTATGGAATACAAAAGTTTAAGAGAGTGATTAATTTACTAACCTTGGATGAGTCATTCATTCCGCAGCAATCGTCTTTCTGTTGTAAATGACATTCGTTTCATTCATTTAAAGATATCGTTAGTATGAAACTTAATAATTGAATTAGATGAGAGTACCAAAATATGTGTAGCAAAATACAAAAAAGTAAATAAATCGTAAGTAACTACTAACCTTGCAATGCATAGTTGAGTTGATTGAAATATATAAAGATATCGCCTTTCGTTCTGCTATCCAAAGCTTTTGCGATTAAATTGCCTCAACGCCTTGAAAAAATAACATCTATTAATATAAAAAACTTCTTATAAGATAATATCTATTAATTCTAATATAGTAAACAATATAAAAAAGTGCTTGTTTTGTAAGTGAAACAATTAAATTTAATGTTTCAGATTAATTGATAATATAAATCTTATTAAAGTTTCAATCATTTGAATTATTGTAAAAAATTTAAAGAATTAAAACAGTTAACTATGGTATTAAAATTTGAAATGAACTAGAATAAACTACCAAGTTAAATTTGTCCGGGACGGAGGATATACCTTAAGTAGTAACAGTGCAGAAGAGATGATAACAAGAGACAGCAAAAGAAGCAAATGAAGAAGACAGAGAAACCAAAAAGCCTCGACTATTTGTCTGAAACTTAAAAAAAACAAAAAAATAAGTCATGTTTTCTATAAAAAGTGAACCAAAAAAATATAACAATAACTCAAATATTTTTAAGATCGTTACCTTTACTCCAATTTCCTCCTCTTCAAACTCAATCACGCATCTATATGTATATGTGTATGTGTGTGTATGCACATGTATTTATATATGTATGTTTGTGTATGTGTGTGTATGTGTATGCAAGAGTCTATGTATGTTTGTGCGTGTATGAATGTATGTATATGTTCACATGTGTATGTGTGTGTATGCATATATGTATGGATGTATGCATGTGTGTGTGTAAGTATGTATGCACAGATGTATGTATATATGTTGTATGTATGTATGTATGTATGTATGTAAGTGTATGTGTGTGTGTGAGCGTGTTTGTATGTATATGTGTATGGTTGTGTTTATGTATTTGTGTGTGTATCGTTTATGGAATACAAAAGTCTAAGAGAGTGATTAATTTACTAACCTTGGATGAGTCATTCATTCCGCAGCAATCGTCTTTCTGTTGTAAATGACATCCGTTTCATTCATTTTAAAATATCGTTAATATGAAACTTAATAATTGAATTAGGTGAGCGTACCAAAATATTTGTAGCAAAATAGAAAAAAGTAAATAAATCATAAGTAACTACTCACCCTGCAATGCGTAGTGTAGTTGATTGAAATATATAAAGATATCGCCTTTCGTTCAGCTATCCAAAGCTTTTGCATTTAAATTGCCTCAACGCCTTAAAAAAATAACATCTATTAATATAAAAAACTTGTTATAGGATAATATCTATAAATTCTAATACAATAAACAATATAAAAAAATGCTTTTGTAAGTGAGACAATTAAATTTAATGTTTCAGATTAATTGATAATATAAATCTCATTAAAGTTTCAATCATTTGAATTATTGTAAAAAATTTAAAGAATAAAAATAGTTAACTATGGTAAAAAAATTTGAAATGAACTATAATAAACTACTAAGTTAAATTTATCCGGCACGGATGATATACCTTAAATAGTAATAGTGCGGAAGAGATTATAACATGAGACGGCAAAAGAAGCAAATGAAGAAGACAGAGAAACCAAAAAGCCTCGACTATTTGTCTGAAACTTAAAAAAAAACAAAAAAATAAGTCATGTTTACCCGAAAAATTTAACCAAAAGAATATAACAATAACTCAAATATTTTTAAGATCATTACCTTTACTCCAATTTCCTCTTCTTCAAACTTAATCACGCATCCATATGTATATGTGTATGTGTGTATATGCACATGTATTTATATATGTATGTTTCTGTCTGTGTGTATGTGTATGTTTGTGCGTGTATGAATGTATGTATATGTTCATCTGCGTATGTGTGTGTATGCATATATGTATGGATGTATGTATGCATGTTTGTATGGATGTATGTATGTACAGATGTATGTATATATGTTGTATGTATGTAAGTATATGTGTGTGTGCGCGCGTGTTTGTATGTATATGTGTATGTCTGTGTTTATGTATTTGTGTGTGTATCGTTTATGGAATACAAAAGTTTAAGAGAGTGATTAATTTACTAACCTTGGATGAGTCATTCATTCCGCAGCAATCGTCTTTCTGTTGTAAATGACATTCGTTTCATTCATTTAAAGATATCGTTAGTATGAAACTTAATAATTGAATTAGATGAGAGTACCAAAATATGTGTAGCAAAATACAAAAAAGTAAATAAATCGTAAGTAACTACTAACCTTGCAATGCATAGTTGAGTTGATTGAAATATATAAAGATATCGTCTTTCGTTCTGCTATCCAAAGCTTTTGCGATTAAATTGCCTCAACGCCTTGAAAAAATAACATCTATTAATATAAAAAACTTGTTATCAGATAATATCTATTAATTCTAATATAGTAAACAATATAAAAAAGTGCTTCTTTTGTAAGTGAAACAATTAAATTTAATGTTTCAGATTAATTGATAATATAAATCTCATTAAAGTTTCAATCATTTGAATTATTGTAAAAAATTTAAAGAATTAAAACAGTTAACTATGGTATTAAAATTTGAAATGAACTAGAATAAACTACCAAGTTAAATTTGTCCGGGACGGAGGATATACCTTAAGTAGTAACAGTGCAGAAGAGATAATAACAAGAGACAGCAAAAGAAGCAAATGAAGAAGACAGAGAAACCAAAAAGCCTCGACTATTTGTCTGAAACTTAAAAAAAACAAAAAAATAAGTCATGTTTTCTATAAAAAGTGAACCAAAAAAATATAACAATAACTCAAATATTTTTAAGATCATTACCTTTACTCCAATTTCCTCCTCTTCAAACTCAATCACGCATCTATATGTATATGTGTATGTGTGTATATGCACATGTATTTATATATGTATGTTTGTGTCTGTGTGTATGTGTATGTTTGTGCGTGTATGAATGTATGTATATGTTCATTTGTGTATGTGTGTGTATGCATATATGTATGGATGTATGTATGCATGTTTGTATGGATGTATGTATGTGCAGATGTATGTATATATGTTGTATGTATGTAAGTGTATGTGTGTGTGCGCGCGTGTTTGTATGTATATGTGTATGTCTGTGTTTATGTATTTGTGTGTGTATCGTTTACGGAATACAAAAGTTTAAGAGAGTGATTAATTTACTAACCTTGGATGAGTCATTCATTCCGCAGCAATCGTCTTTCTGTTGTAAATGACATTCGTTTCATTCATTTAAAGATATCGTTAGTATGAAACTTAATAATTGAATTAGATGAGAGTACCAAAATATGTGTAGCAAAATACAAAAAAGTAAATAAATCGTAAGTAACTACTAACCTTGCAATGCATAGTTGAGTTGATTGAAATATATAAAGATATCGCCTTTCGTTCTGCTATCCAAAGCTTTTGCGATTAAATTGCCTCAACGCCTTGAAAAAATAAGATCTATTAATATAAAAAACTTCTTATAAGATAATATCTATTAATTCTAATATAGTAAACAATATAAAAAAGTGCTTGTTTTGTAAGTGAAACAATTAAATTTAATGTTTCAGATTAATTGATAATATAAATCTCATTAAAGTTTCAATCATTTGAATTATTGTAAAAAATTTAAAGAATTAAAACAGTTAACTATGGTATTAAAATTTGAAATGAACTAGAATAAACTACCAAGTTAAATTTGTCCGGGACGGAGGATATACCTTAAGTAGTAACAGTGCAGAAGAGATGATAACAAGAGACAGCAAAAGAAGCAAATGAAGAAGACAGAGAAACCAAAAAGCCTCGACTATTTGTCTGAAACTTAAAAAAAACAAAAAAATAAGTCATGTTTTCTATAAAAAGTGAACCAAAAAAATATAACAATAACTCAAATATTTTTAAGATCGTTACCTTTACTCCAATTTCCTCCTCTTCAAACTCAATCACGCATCTATATGTATATGTGTATGTGTGTGTATGCACATGTATTTATATATGAATGTTTGTGTATGTGTGTGTATGTGTATGCAAGAGTCTATGTATGTTTGTGCGTGTATGAATGTATGTATATGTTCACATGTGTATGTGTGTGTATGCATATATGTATGGATGTATGCATGTGTGTGTGTAAGTATGTATGCACAGATGTATGTATATATGTTGTATGTATGTATGTATGTATGTAAGTGTATGTGTGTGTGTGAGCGTGTTTGTATGTATATGTGTATGGTTGTGTTTATGTATTTGTGTGTGTATCGTTTATGGAATACAAAAGTCTAAGAGAGTGATTAATTTACTAACCTTGGATGAGTCATTCATTCCGCAGCAATCGTCTTTCTGTTGTAAATGACATCCATTTCATTCATTTTAAAATATCGTTAATATGAAACTTAATAATTGAATTAGGTGAGAGTACCAAAATATGTGTAGCAAAATAGAAAAAAGTAAATAAATCATAAGTAACTACTCACCCTGCAATGCGTAGTGTAGTTGATTGAAATATATAAAGATATCGCCTTTCGTTCAGCTATCCAAAGCTTTTGCATTTAAATTGCCTCAACGCCTTGAAAAAATAACATCTATTAATATAAAAAACTTGTTATAGGATAATATCTATAAATTCTAATATAATAAACAATATAAAAAAATGCTTTTGTAAGTGAGACAATTAAATTTAATGTTTCAGATTAATTGATAATATAAATCTCATTAAAGTTTCAATCCTTTGAATTATTGTAAAAAATTTAAAGAATTAAAACAGTTAACTATGGTATTAAAATTTGAAATGAACTAGAATAAACTACCAAGTTAAATTTGTCCGGGACGGAGGATATACCTTAAGTAGTAACAGTGCAGAAGAGATGATAACAAGAGACAGCAAAAGAAGCAAATGAAGAAGACAGAGAAACCAAAAAGCCTCGACTATTTGTCTGAAACTTAAAAAAAACAAAAAAATAAGTCATGTTTTCTATAAAAAGTGAACCAAAAAAATATAACAATAACTCAAATATTTTTAAGATCATTACCTTTACTCCAATTTCCTCCTCTTCAAACTCAATCACGCATCTATATGTATATGTGTATGTGTGTGTATGCACATGTATTTATATATGTATGTTTGTGTATGTGTGTGTATGTGTATGCAAGAGTCTATGTATGTTTGTGCGTGTATGAATGTATGTATATGTTCACATGTGTATGTGTGTGTATGCATATATGTATGGATGTATGCATGTGTGTGTGTAAGTATGTATGCAATGATGTATGTATATATGTTGTATGTATGTATGTATGTATGTATGTAAGTGTATGTGTGTGTGTGAGCGTGTTTGTATGTATATGTGTATGGTTGTGTTTATGTATTTGTGTGTGTATCGTTTATGGAATACAAAAGTCTAAGAGAGTGATTAATTTACTAACCTTGGATGAGTCATTCATTCCGCAGCAATCGTCTTTCTGTTGTAAATGACATCCGTTTCATTCATTTTAAAATATCGTTAATATGAAACTTAATAATTGAATTAGGTGAGAGTACCAAAATATGTGTAGCAAAATACAAAAAAGTAAATAAATCGTAAGTAACTACTAACCTTGCAATGCATAGTTGAGTTGATTGAAATATATAAAGATATCGCCTTTCGTTCTGCTATCCAAAGCTTTTGCGATTAAATTGCCTCAACGCCTTAAAAAAATAACATCTATTAATATAAAAAACTTGTTATAGGATAATATCTATAAATTCTAATATAATAAACAATATAAAAAAATGCTTTTGTAAGTGAGACAATTAAATTTAATGTTTCAGATTAATTGATAATATAAATCTCATTAAAGTTTCAATCGTTTGAATTATTGTAAAAAATTTAAAGAATAAAAATAGTTAACTATGGTAAAAAAATTTGAAATGAACTATAATAAACTACTAAGTTAAATTTATCCGGCACGGATGATATACCTTAAATAGTAATAGTGCGGAAGAGATTATAACATGAGACGGCAAAAGAAGCAAATGAAGAAGACAGAGAAACCAAAAAGCCTCGACTATTTGTCTGAAACTTAAAAAAAAACAAAAAAATAAGTCATGTTTACCCGAAAAAGTGAACCAAAAAAATATAACAATAACTCAAATATTTTTAAGATCATTACCTTTACTCCAATTTCCTCTTCTTCAAACTTAATCACGCATCCATATGTATATGTGTATGTGTGTATATGCACATGTATTTATATATGTATGTTTGTGTCTGTGTGTATGTGTATGTTTGTGCGTGTATGAATGTATGTATATGTTCATCTGTGTATGTGTGTGTATGCATATATGTATGGATGTATGTATGCATGTTTGTATGGATGTATGTATGTACAGATGTATGTATATATGTTGTATGTATGTAAGTGTATGTGTGTGTGCGCGCGTGTTTGTATGTATATGTGTATGTCTGTGTTTATGTATTTGTGTGTGTATCGTTTATGGAATACAAAAGTTTAAGAGAGTGATTAATTTACTAACCTTGGATGAGTCATTCATTCCGCAGCAATCGTCTTTCTGTTGTAAATGACATTCGTTTCATTCATTTAAAGATATCGTTAGTATGAAACTTAAGAATTGAATTAGATGGGAGTACAAAAATATGTGTAGCAAGATAGAACAAAATAAAAAAATCGTAAGTAACTACTAACCTTGCGATGCAAAGTTCAGTTGATTGAAATATATATAGACACCGCCTTTCGTTCTGCTATCCAAAGCTTTTGCGATTAAATTGCCTCAACGCCTTGAAAAAATAACATCCTATTAATATAAAAAACTTGGTAATAAGATAATATCTATTAATTCTAATATAATAAACAATATAAAAAAGTGCTTCTTTTGTAAGTGAAACAATTAAATTTAATGTTTCAGATTAATTGATAATATAAATTTCATTAAAGCTTCAATCATTTGAATTATTGTAAAAAATTTAAAGAATCAAAATAGTTAACTACAGTAAAAAAATTTGAAATGAACTAGAATGAACTACTAAGTTAAATTTGTCCGGGACGGAGGATATACCTTAAATAGTAACAGTGCAGAAGAGATGATAACATGAGACGGCAAAAGAAGCAAATGAAGAAGACATAGAAACCAAAAAGCCTCCACTATTTGTCTGAAACTTAAAGAAAACAAAAAAATAAGTCTTGTTTACTAGAAAAAGTGAACCAAAAAAATATAACAATAACTCAAATATTTTTAAGATCATTACCTTTACTCCAATTTCCTCCTCTTCAAACTCAATCACGCATCCATATGTATATGTGTACGTGTGTATATGCACATGTATTTATATATGTATGTTTGTGTCTGTGTGTGTATGTGTATGTTTGTGCGTGTATGAATGTATGTATATGTTCATTTATCTATGTGTGTGTATGCATATATGTATGGATGTATGTATGCATGTATGTATGGATGTATGTATGTACAGATATATGTATATATGTTGTATGTATGTATGTATGTAAGTGTATGTGTGTGTGCGCGCGTGTTTGTATGTATATGTGTATGTCTGTGTTTATGTATTTGTGTGTATCGTTTATGGAATACAAAAGTTTAAGAGAGTGATTAATTTACTAACCTTGGATGAGTCATTCATTCCGCAGCAATCGTCTTTCTGTTGTAAATGACATTCGTTTCATTCATTTAAAGATATCGTTAGTATGAAACTTAAGAATTGAATTAGATGGGAGTACAAAAATATGTGTAGCAAGATAGAACAAAATAAAAAAATCGTAAGTAACTACTAACCTTGCGATGCAAAGTTCAGTTGATTGAAATATATATAGACACCGCCTTTCGTTCTGCTATCCAAAGCTTTTGCGATTAAATTGCCTCAACGCCTTGAAAAAATAACATCCTATTAATATAAAAAACTTGGTAATAAGATAATATCTATTAATTCTAATATAATAAACAATATAAAAAAGTGCTTCTTTTGTAAGTGAAACAATTAAATTTAATGTTTCAGATTAATTGATAATATAAATTTCATTAAAGCTTCAATCATTTGAATTATTGTAAAAAATTTAAAGAATCAAAATAGTTAACTACAGTAAAAAAATTTGAAATGAACTAGAATGAACTACTAAGTTAAATTTGTCCGGGACGGAGGATATACCTTAAATAGTAATAGTGCAGAAGAGATGATAACATGAGACGGCAAAAGAAGCAATTGAAGAAGACATAGAAACCAAAAAGCCTCCACTATTTGTCTGAAACTTAAAGAAAACAAAAAAATAAGTCTTGTTTACCAGAAAAAGTGAACCAAAAAAATATAACAATAACTCAAATATTTTTAAGATCATTACCTTTACTCCAATTTCCTCTTCTTCAAACTCAATCACGCATCCATATGTATATGTGTACGTGTGTATATGCACATGTATTTATATATGTATGTTTGTGTCTGTGTGTGTATGTGTATGTTTGTGCGTGTATGAATGTATGTATATGTTCATTTATCTATGTGTGTGTATGCATATATGTATGGATGTATGTATGCATGTATGTATGGATGTATGTATGTACAGATATATGTATATATGTTGTATGTATGTATGTATGTAAGTGTATGTGTGTGTGCGCGCGTGTTTGTATGTATATGTGTATGTCTGTGTTTATGTATTTGTGTGTGTATCGTTTATGGAATACAAAAGTTTAAGAGAGTGATTAATTTACTAACCTTGTATGAGTCATTCATTCCGCAGCAATCGTCTTTCTGTTCTAAATGACATTCGTTTCATTCATTTAAAGATATCGTTAGTATGAAACTTAAGAATTGAATTAGATGGGAGTACAAAAATATGTGTAGCAAGATAGAACAAAATAAAAAAATCGTAAGTAACTACTAACGTTGCGATGCAAAGTTCAGTTGATTGAAATATATATAGACACCGTCTTTCGTTCTGCTATCCAAAGCTTTTGCGATTAAATTGCCTCAACGCCTTGAAAAAATAACATCCTATTAATATAAAAAACTTGGTAATAAGATAATATCTATTAATTCTAATATAATAAACAATATAAAAAAGTGCTTCTTTTGTAAGTGAAACAATTAAATTTAATGTTTCAGATTAATTGATAATATAAATTTCATTAAAGCTTCAATCATTTGAATTATTGTAAAAAATTTAAAGAATCAAAATAGTTAACTACAGTAAAAAAATTTGAAATGAACTAGAATGAACTACTAAGTTAAATTTGTCCGGGACGGAGGATATACCTTAAATAGTAATAGTGCAGAAGAGATGATAACATGAGACGGCAAAAGAAGCAAATGAAGAAGACATAGAAACCAAAAAGCCTCCACTATTTGTCTGAAACTTAAAGAAAACAAAAAAATAAGTCTTGTTTACCAGAAAAAGTGAACCAAAAAAATATAACAATAACTCAAATATTTTTAAGATCATTACCTTTACTCCAATTTCCTCTTCTTCAAACTCAATCACGCATCCATATGTATATGTGTACGTGTGTATATGCACATGTATTTATATATGTATGTTTGTGTCTGTGTGTGTATGTGTATGTTTGTGCGTGTATGAATGTATGTATATGTTCATTTATCTATGTGTGTGTATGCATATATGTATGGATGTATGTATGCATGTATGTATGGATGTATGTATGTATAGATATATGTATATATGTTGTATGTATGTATGTATGTAAGTGTATGTGTGTGTGCGCGCGTGTTTGTATGTATATGTGTATGTCTGTGTTTATGTATTTGTGTGTGTATCGTTTATGGAATACAAAAGTTTAAGAGAGTGATTAATTTACTAACCTTGGATGAGTCATTCATTCCGCAGCAATCGTCTTTCTGTTGTAAATGACATTCGTTTCATTCATTTAAAGATATCGTTAGTATGAAACTTAAGAATTGAATTAGATGGGAGTACAAAAATATGTGTAGCAAGATAGAACAAAATAAAAAAATCGTAAGTAACTACTAACCTTGCGATGCAAAGTTCAGTTGATTGAAATATATATAGACACCGCCTTTCGTTCTGCTATCCAAAGCTTTTGCGATTAAATTGCCTCAACGCCTTGAAAAAATAACATCCTATTAATATAAAAAACTTGGTAATAAGATAATATCTATTAATTCTAATATAATAAACAATATAAAAAAGTGCTTCTTTTGTAAGTGAAACAATTAAATTTAATGTTTCAGATTAATTGATAATATAAATTTCATTAAAGCTTCAATCATTTGAATTATTGTAAAAAATTTAAAGAATCAAAATAGTTAACTACAGTAAAAAAATTTGAAATGAACTAGAATGAACTACTAAGTTAAATTTGTCCGGGACGGAGGATATACCTTAAATAGTAACAGTGCAGAAGAGATGATAACATGAGACGGCAAAAGAAGCAAATGAAGAAGACATAGAAACCAAAAAGCCTCCACTATTTGTCTGAAACTTAAAGAAAACAAAAAAATAAGTCTTGTTTACTAGAAAAAGTGAACCAAAAAAATATAACAATAACTCAAATATTTTTAAGATCATTACCTTTACTCCAATTTCCTCCTCTTCAAACTCAATCACGCATCCATATGTATATGTGTACGTGTGTATATGCACATGTATTTATATATGTATGTTTGTGTCTGTGTGTGTATGTGTATGTTTGTGCGTGTATGAATGTATGTATATGTTCATTTATCTATGTGTGTGTATGCATATATGTATGGATGTATGTATGCATGTATGTATGGATGTATGTATGTACAGATATATGTATATATGTTGTATGTATGTATGTATGTAAGTGTATGTGTGTGTGCGCGCGTGTTTGTATGTATATGTGTATGTCTGTGTTTATGTATTTGTGTGTATCGTTTATGGAATACAAAAGTTTAAGAGAGTGATTAATTTACTAACCTTGGATGAGTCATTCATTCCGCAGCAATCGTCTTTCTGTTGTAAATGACATTCGTTTCATTCATTTAAAGATATCGTTAGTATGAAACTTAAGAATTGAATTAGATGGGAGTACAAAAATATGTGTAGCAAGATAGAACAAAATAAAAAAATCGTAAGTAACTACTAACCTTGCGATGCAAAGTTCAGTTGATTGAAATATATATAGACACCGCCTTTCGTTCTGCTATCCAAAGCTTTTGCGATTAAATTGCCTCAACGCCTTGAAAAAATAACATCCTATTAATATAAAAAACTTGGTAATAAGATAATATCTATTAATTCTAATATAATAAACAATATAAAAAAGTGCTTCTTTTGTAAGTGAAACAATTAAATTTAATGTTTCAGATTAATTGATAATATAAATTTCATTAAAGCTTCAATCATTTGAATTATTGTAAAAAATTTAAAGAATCAAAATAGTTAACTACAGTAAAAAAATTTGAAATGAACTAGAATGAACTACTAAGTTAAATTTGTCCGGGACGGAGGATATACCTTAAATAGTAATAGTGAAGAAGAGATGATAACATGAGACGGCAAAAGAAGCAATTGAAGAAGACATAGAAACCAAAAAGCCTCCACTATTTGTCTGAAACTTAAAGAAAACAAAAAAATAAGTCTTGTTTACCAGAAAAAGTGAACCAAAAAAATATAACAATAACTCAAATATTTTTAAGATCATTACCTTTACTCCAATTTCCTCTTCTTCAAACTCAATCACGCATCCATATGTATATGTGTACGTGTGTATATGCACATGTATTTATATATGTATGTTTGTGTCTGTGTGTGTATGTGTATGTTTGTGCGTGTATGAATGTATGTATATGTTCATTTATCTATGTGTGTGTATGCATATATGTATGGATGTATGTATGCATGTATGTATGGATGTATGTATGTACAGATATATGTATATATGTTGTATGTATGTATGTATGTAAGTGTATGTGTGACGCCCCCAAAATCCCCACGCCCGAACACGGGGAATTCGAGACGTCCGGATGGTGACAACCCGGATCACCATCCTATCGACGGGTGCCAAGTGTGTGCAAAGGCAACAAATGTGCACAAGAAAAACGCAGCGGATAACGAAAGTCATATAACTAAGTACCAGAATTTTTCTTAACATAATACAAGCTATTTAAAACGTACATAGATAAAATATTACAAAACACAAATACAGTTTTAAACAAATAAAAAGATAACATCTGCAACCCGGCGGAGCCGCATCCTCGGGCTCAGCCTCCTCCTCTTCATCCTCTAACTCTGCACCAAAAGCTACGGAACCACGAATGGTACCGCAGGTAAGTAAAACCCCAAACACTACCAGAGAAAAACACATATAACTCAAACAAGATGCATGAATCATGCCCAATGCACAAAGCCCATAAAACACAGTTTTCCACACACTCCAAAAAAAACCCATTTGGCCTCACAAACCATTATCCAATTTTTAACCGTATGCACCATGACCTCCCCTAGGGGTCATCCGCACACCCTGGCTCCAGTGTCACACCGCAGAGTACCACCACGCATGTGACACCTAACAAGCGATGCCCAGTTCCGCGCCCCGCGCGTGCGTAGCCAAGCATCCTCTAGCCCTCGCCAGCAAAGGGCCACGGAGTCGGTGAGTAGGGCGATGCCCGGTTCCGCGCCCGGCGCGTTCGTAGCCAAGCATCCCCTAGTCCCGCTCCCGTCATCTCTCTCGATAACTCAGGGGACATCACTCAGTTTATTCCGCTCCCGAGTGACCAGAGGAGCTCCACCGAGATAATAACCCATCCCGGCTTGGGCTCGTGATACACACGCACCCGTAAAACCACTCACGCCAATACACAGGCTTTTCACACAAATCCCACAAACACATGTGCATGCACCATGAAATGCCATATCAATGCATAATAAAATAATCCAACAACATAAATCAATAAAACAAACAACTCCGTCCTCCATCCATCCGACCCCCGAAACTCCTCGGACTCAGTCCGGAATCAACAACCAACAACAAATATTTATTGAATGAGCAATATATATTTAAATCTGTAAATAGGGTTTGGAAAATACTTACTGCGCTATACGGTATTTTTAGAAAGCTCGCGGCGTTGCAAACGGCGGAGGAAAAGCAACGTAACAGTGTAATTTACACTGTGTCCGTGGGTAATAAATTACCCATTTTTGAACGGGGACAAACCAGGGCTTAGGATTGATAGGGAATGATTTAGGGATGATTGTGAAGCTATTGGAAGTGGTGGTTGGCCGTGGGTGGCGGCGAAAACGCCGGAAATAGGCCGGAAAACTCAAATCGGAAAGCAAGCTCGTAGGAGCTGTTCCGGTGGTCGTTGGAGGCCGGAAATAGGTGGGTTAGGACGGCAAGGAGTCGGTGATGAAGTGGTGAAGAAATGGTGGCCGGAGGTGGAGAGACGGCGGCGGATCGGAGTAAAATCCGTGGGGAAAGAAATGGCTCTTCCGGCCAAACGGCCGGCCGGATGGGGGAGATATTTGGTGGGAAGGTGCGCCGGAGGGAGGGGGTTCGAACGGGACCGGCGGCGGGCCAAACGGTGGCCGGAAGGCGGTGGTCTGGGCAGAAAACAGTTCCGGCGACAGGGGCAAAAACAGGGCAGGTGCAGCGACTTCCGGCGGCTCTCGAAAGCAAACGGCTGGTCCGATGGCTCTGAAAATTGGTGGGGATGATCTATGGTGGAAGGGGAAGAGAACGGTGGTGACGGTGCATCAAACGGTGGCCGGACGGCGGAGAACCGGCCGGTCAAAGGGGCAGCGACGGGATGGATAAAATGGGAGAAAACGCACGGGGAGAGAGAGGAACCGGGAAAAGAAGAAGAAAAAGAAAGAAAAGAAGGAAAAAAAAAAGAAAAAGAAAAAGGAAAAAGGGAAAAAGAAAAAGAGAGAAGAAAAGAAATGAGGTCCAATCCTCACTCCGGAAACCAAAACTGATCCGCCGAAAACGATTTTAAAAACCGTAAAACGATTAAATAAAATAAACACAACATCAAATAAATTAAAAACCAATTCAAATACATTAATTTAAAATAAATAAACCAATATATTAATTAAATTAAAAACAACCCTTCAGTGAAAATACACGTAAAAGCGGGTCATCACATCCTCCCCTCCTTAAAACAAATTTCGTCCTCGAAATTTGCAAGATCAACTACCAGCGCCAAAAAGATACCATAAACAACTCCGATTATACTTGAGAAAATCATACCATCAACCATTTCCACACAAGTATGAAGAATGCACTTCCCAAAATACTCTTATAAACAACTCCATCATATTCGCACTAATCTCCCAGAAATGCTTCACGTCTAGAACTCTTAAAGTGACCACATAAACAGAAATCACTACATCCACAAGAATTTCAAAACCGCACCCAAGTAAATTCCATCATTTAGTATCTTTCCACAATAAACTGTGTTAACCTCAATCAGCTCCTGTGTTATAACCTCCAAACCTTCATTATACACTATCTCTTGGTAACCTAATAATCACTTCCAAAATAAACCATCAATCAACATAATTTATACAACCAAATGATTAACTTCTTACTAAAACTTCAAGTCATCACTATTTTTCCAAAATCAGCACAAGATTTAAACACCTAATTATCTCTAAAATATCGCGCTTCTGTGCGCACTCTGATAACTCGCCAAAATGTAAAAAGACTATATCCTCATAAAATAACACCCTTGAGTACAAGCTAACTCTAACACCTGGAAGCAAGAAAATCCTTTACCACACTTTGATAGAAAATAAAATCTCCCAAAATCATGAATCATCACTCCTATCCCTCAATTATCTCTAGCTACCTTAATCAAATCAAAATCATCCCCTAAATTCTGAATATCGTCTAAATTTAGAGATGACTAAACACACTACGAACCACGATTGAATTCACCATAACCTTAATGAACTCTTCTTGAAAACTCACTTACCTACTTCCATTCCCATAACCCTAGTAGTAGCACGACTATGTCCTTCAATCGCATACAAAATTAAATCTCAAGACAGGCCATACTGTTTAAATCTTCAATCCATCAAAACTATGGCACTACTCTCCTGGCTTCTACTGCTTATTACCTTACGTACCTGTTTAGGCTAATCACCGTTGATTCCCAAACTTCCACTTTCAAGATTTTATTAACCACTACACATGGCGACTCAACAATCTCTCTTCTAGTTAAAAAAAAAAAATGTATATAATTCTCCCAATTGGACACTCAAACTCCAAAAGAAAGTATAGCCTCAAAATTTAAATTCCTGTGTGACCTCAAGTTACAATTAATTCTCTAAGATAGTCTCCACAATAAATGCCAACTATCACTCCAATTGGTAACCCACTTCAACTGTACACTCCGATCAACTCACTAAGAACTCGAAGTTAAAATCTATTGAATTTAATACTATCACATCTAATCCATTTCAGTACTCACCAAAGCCACTTCTCTCAAGCCAAAAAGAGACTAGGATTTGTACTCTCCGAAATCCATACCCCCTCACCACCACTATAAATGGATCTCATGTACCCTTAGCTAAGATCAATAATCATTCTAACGTATAAGTGATCCATCACTTCCATTTCCAACATCCGTACCTTATCCTCAAAATAAACAAAATTTCATTTCCCAAAACTGCATCATCTATTATCCTCAACTCGGTATGAATCAATCCTAAAACTTGTCACTATAACCTCGAGCTATAACAATTATTGCCAACCCACATTCCATTGAGTAACACGTTTCGACTGAACACTCCAAACGATTCACCACTATCACACGTCGATCTCATACGTCCTTAGCCGAAACCAATAGTCATTCCAACACACAAATATTCCATTACTACTATTTCCATCATCTCGACTCGTATCCGCAAATCAACATGAATCATTCCTATATTTGCTTAACTTATACCCTTAACATCAGTAAATAGCTATCGCTTAAAGCTTTATACCGAAAATGACCTTAAACCTACAAATAATCAGTTCCTAAAAGTCTCCAGAACATGAGGTCTCAACTTCAATCAAATTCAATACCAACAATTAAACTATTGCTTCCAAAACCTCAATGGATCTATTTCTTCCGAACCGACAATAATCATTTCCTAAAATCGATTACTACAACCTTGAGTTAACAATAGTCATTTTCTGAACTAAGTCAATATCTACAATCCTCAAAGAAGTATATGAGCTAGATCATTACCTTCCATTCTCAAAGAAATCTACTCTAGAAAAATTTTCATATCTATAACTCAACTCTAATCAACTCCATTTTAATGGTTACAAACTAATCACTCACTAGAGTAGATCAAGCTACAGCACTAAGTCTGTAAAACTAAGAACTCAATTCTTATTACCAATCAATCATTCAACTCTACAATTCTAAAACCTTAAATCAAATAAGAATCATCTTCCGGAACTTCTAAGATCAATGAAACTTACATCCTATAAAAGAAAATCGACTCCCAAATCTTTCAAATCCTAAAACATTAATAGATAATAAATCATTTTCTGAAATTCTCAAGATTGGTGGTTTTAATCCAAATCATTCACCTTAAACGCTGGTACAATCTAAAGCCCCAATTGCCACCAAATTACTCATCCAAATCACGAAATCTAAAACTCGAAATTGAATTATCCCCCCCCCAAAGCTTGTCGAACCTAACATCTTAATTACCATAAACTTATTTTCCTAAAATCTATAAGGCCCCAAAATTTAAAACTTGTCGAAACTTCATAAAATCTAACATCGAAATTTGTTGAACTTACAACCTACTACATTAAAGACCATTTCATAAACTCCACGGAACCAAAGAACTCAATTATTCTACTTCCCTGAAAGATCATCCAGATCATGCTATTCTCTCCAGGCCTCGATAATAAAAACAAACCACACAAGGCGTTCATCACTAAAGATTAGATTAGACCCCTACCCGCCATGACTCCAGCATTCTGAGTCTCCGTAACCTCACCTCCAACGGTACCAAGAGTCACCGCGTACATTCGAGCCCGACCTAAAAGCCTCTAGTTAGTTCTATCACTGCGACGAGCTCCACGGCTTCCTTGAACTCTAATGGGGCACTCACCCACATGGGCTCTATTATAAACTCCGCAAATTGGCACTCGTCCTTCCATACGAACACTTGAGGACGCTTGCGGTCGAGTTCCGGTCCGCTGAATAAATTCTGAGGTGAACCCGAACTACTTCCTTCACCATAAAAACTCTGCCTCTTATGTCCTAGAGGGGAGCCCATACTCAAGTTATGCTCTCACTCCACAAGAGTGGCCACATCCACTAAATCCTGAAAGGTGGATATCCGATGGCTGACCACCATTGTTACATATATCTGGTCTCAAACCTTAAATAAAATTCCCTTAAATATGTCCTTAAAGTTCGTTGAACCTGCACTCTCCAATACTATAGCCTCGTTACATAAATTCTACAAAACCTTGACCTCAATCATCTTAAGCGACTTAAAGCTAATTCCTCTCCTCATTGCTACGTGAGTTCCCACCTTACTAAGATTGCCTATAAACCATGACGTTCCCTTCAGACCTCAACATCATACAAGCAAACCACGTCGCTCAAAATTCAAGCCTACTACGCTAAATGTTCATGCCTAATGATAGTATCCTCGATTATACCGCCTTCCTGCCACAACACAACCTTTGACCCCCTTTAAGAAAACGAATAAAACCAACATAAAACCAAAAACCAAAAACACAAAACCATATAACAGGAAACGAAAGAAACCAGCATGCAACAACACAACTAAATAAATAAAAACAAGCAAACAAGCTCAAATCAATAAAACAAATAAAACATGTTAAATAGAAACTATACTTAAAATAAATTTTAAAACACAACTTTAAAACATTCTGGTACTACCTACGGGACATGTGGTTTTACCCAGAGCCAAACCGCTCTGATACCACCTGTGACGCCCCCAAAATCCCCACGCCCGAACACGGGGAATTCGAGACGTCCGGATGGTGACAACCCGGATCACCATCCTATCGACGGGTGCCAAGTGTGTGCAAAGGCAACAAATGTGCACAAGAAAAACGCAGCGGATAACGAAAGTCATATAACTAAGTACCAGAATTTTTCTTAACATAATACAAGCTATTTAAAACGTACATAGATAAAATATTACAAAACACAAATACAGTTTTAAACAAATAAAAAGATAACATCTGCAACCCGGCGGAGCCGCATCCTCGGGCTCAGCCTCCTCCTCTTCATCCTCTAACTCTGCACCAAAAGCTACGGAACCACGAATGGTACCGCAGGTAAGTAAAACCCCAAACACTACCAGAGAAAAACACATATAACTCAAACAAGATGCATGAATCATGCCCAATGCACAAAGCCCATAAAACACAGTTTTCCACACACTCCAAAAAAAACCCATTTGGCCTCACAAACCATTATCCAATTTTTAACCGTATGCACCATGACCTCCCCTAGGGGTCATCCGCACACCCTGGCTCCAGTGTCACACCGCAGAGTACCACCACGCATGTGACACCTAACAAGCGATGCCCAGTTCCGCGCCCCGCGCGTGCGTAGCCAAGCATCCTCTAGCCCTCGCCAGCAAAGGGCCACGGAGTCGGTGAGTAGGGCGATGCCCGGTTCCGCGCCCGGCGCGTTCGTAGCCAAGCATCCCCTAGTCCCGCTCCCGTCATCTCTCTCGATAACTCAGGGGACATCACTCAGTTTATTCCGCTCCCGAGTGACCAGAGGAGCTCCACCGAGATAATAACCCATCCCGGCTTGGGCTCGTGATACACACGCACCCGTAAAACCACTCACGCCAATACACAGGCTTTTCACACAAATCCCACAAACACATGTGCATGCACCATGAAATGCCATATCAATGCATAATAAAATAATCCAACAACATAAATCAATAAAACAAACAACTCCGTCCTCCATCCATCCGACCCCCGAAACTCCTCGGACTCAGTCCGGAATCAACAACCAACAACAAATATTTATTGAATGAGCAATATATATTTAAATCTGTAAATAGGGTTTGGAAAATACTTACTGCGCTATACGGTATTTTTAGAAAGCTCGCGGCGTTGCAAACGGCGGAGGAAAAGCAACGTAACAGTGTAATTTACACTGTGTCCGTGGGTAATAAATTACCCATTTTTGAACGGGGACAAACCAGGGCTTAGGATTGATAGGGAATGATTTAGGGATGATTGTGAAGCTATTGGAAGTGGTGGTTGGCCGTGGGTGGCGGCGAAAACGCCGGAAATAGGCCGGAAAACTCAAATCGGAAAGCAAGCTCGTAGGAGCTGTTCCGGTGGTCGTTGGAGGCCGGAAATAGGTGGGTTAGGACGGCAAGGAGTCGGTGATGAAGTGGTGAAGAAATGGTGGCCGGAGGTGGAGAGACGGCGGCGGATCGGAGTAAAATCCGTGGGGAAAGAAATGGCTCTTCCGGCCAAACGGCCGGCCGGATGGGGGAGATATTTGGTGGGAAGGTGCGCCGGAGGGAGGGGGTTCGAACGGGACCGGCGGCGGGCCAAACGGTGGCCGGAAGGCGGTGGTCTGGGCAGAAAACAGTTCCGGCGACAGGGGCAAAAACAGGGCAGGTGCAGCGACTTCCGGCGGCTCTCGAAAGCAAACGGCTGGTCCGATGGCTCTGAAAATTGGTGGGGATGATCTATGGTGGAAGGGGAAGAGAACGGTGGTGACGGTGCATCAAACGGTGGCCGGACGGCGGAGAACCGGCCGGTCAAAGGGGCAGCGACGGGATGGATAAAATGGGAGAAAACGCACGGGGAGAGAGAGGAACCGGGAAAAGAAGAAGAAAAAGAAAGAAAAGAAGGAAAAAAAAAAGAAAAAGAAAAAGGAAAAAGGGAAAAAGAAAAAGAGAGAAGAAAAGAAATGAGGTCCAATCCTCACTCCGGAAACCAAAACTGATCCGCCGAAAACGATTTTAAAAACCGTAAAACGATTAAATAAAATAAACACAACATCAAATAAATTAAAAACCAATTCAAATACATTAATTTAAAATAAATAAACCAATATATTAATTAAATTAAAAACAACCCTTCAGTGAAAATACACGTAAAAGCGGGTCATCACAGTATGTGTGTGTGCGCGCGTGTTTGTATGTATATGTGTATGTCTGTGTTTATGTATTTGTGTGTGTATCGTTTATGGAATACAAAAGTTTAAGAGAGTGATTAATTTACTAACCTTGTATGAGTCATTCATTCCGCAGCAATCGTCTTTCTGTTCTAAATGACATTCGTTTCATTCATTTAAAGATATCGTTAGTATGAAACTTAAGAATTGAATTAGATGGGAGTACAAAAATATGTGTAGCAAGATAGAACAAAATAAAAAAATCGTAAGTAACTACTAACGTTGCGATGCAAAGTTCAGTTGATTGAAATATATATAGACACCGTCTTTCGTTCTGCTATCCAAAGCTTTTGCGATTAAATTGCCTCACCGCCTTGAAAAAATAACATCCTATTAATATAAAAAACTTGGTAATAAGATAATATCTATTAATTCTAATATAATAAACAATATAAAAAAGTGCTTCTTTTGTAAGTGAAACAATTAAATTTAATGTTTCAGATTAATTGATAATATAAATTTCATTAAAGCTTCAATCATTTGAATTATTGTAAAAAATTTAAAGAATCAAAATAGTTAACTACAGTAAAAAAATTTGAAATGAACTAGAATGAACTACTAAGTTAAATTTGTCCGGGACGGAGGATATACCTTAAATAGTAAGAGTGCAGAAGAGATGATAACATGAGACGGCAAAAGAAGCAAATGAAGAAGACATAGAAACCAAAAAGCCTCCACTATTTGTCTGAAACTTAAAGAAAACAAAAAAATAAGTCTTGTTTACCAGAAAAAGTGAACCAAAAAAATATAACAATAACTCAAATATTTTTAAGATCATTACCTTTACTCCAATTTCCTCTTCTTCAAACTCAATCACGCATCCATATGTATATGTGTACGTGTGTATATGCACATGTATTTATATATGTATGTTTGTGTCTGTGTGTGTATGTGTATGTTTGTGCGTGTATGAATGTATGTATATGTTCATTTATCTATGTGTGTGTATGCATATATGTATGGATGTATGTATGCATGTATGTATGGATGTATGTATGTATAGATATATGTATATATGTTGTATGTATGTATGTATGTAAGTGTATGTGTGTGTGCGCGCGTGTTTGTATGTATATGTGTATGTCTGTGTTTATGTATTTGTGTGTGTATCGTTTATGGAATACAAAAGTTTAAGAGAGTGATTAATTTACTAACCTTGGATGAGTCATTCATTCCGCAGCAATCGTCTTTCTGTTGTAAATGACATTCGTTTCATTCATTTAAAGATATCGTTAGTATGAAACTTAAGAATTGAATTAGATGGGAGTACAAAAATATGTGTAGCAAGATAGAACAAAATAAAAAAATCGTAAGTAACTACTAACCTTGCGATGCAAAGTTCAGTTGATTGAAATATATATAGACACCGCCTTTCGTTCTGCTATCCAAAGCTTTTGCGATTAAATTGCCTCAACGCCTTGAAAAAATAACATCCTATTAATATAAAAAACTTGGTAATAAGATAATATCTATTAATTCTAATATAATAAACAATATAAAAAAGTGCTTCTTTTGTAAGTGAAACAATTAAATTTAATGTTTCAGATTAATTGATAATATAAATTTCATTAAAGCTTCAATCATTTGAATTATTGTAAAAAATTTAAAGAATCAAAATAGTTAACTACAGTAAAAAAATTTGAAATGAACTAGAATGAACTACTAAGTTAAATTTGTCCGGGACGGAGGATATACCTTAAATAGTAACAGTGCAGAAGAGATGATAACATGAGACGGCAAAAGAAGCAAATGAAGAAGACATAGAAACCAAAAAGCCTCCACTATTTGTCTGAAACTTAAAGAAAACAAAAAAATAAGTCTTGTTTACTAGAAAAAGTGAACCAAAAAAATATAACAATAACTCAAATATTTTTAAGATCATTACCTTTACTCCAATTTCCTCCTCTTCAAACTCAATCACGCATCCATATGTATATGTGTACGTGTGTATATGCACATGTATTTATATATGTATGTTTGTGTATGTGTGTTTGTGTATGCAAGAGTCTATGTATGTTTGTGCGTGTATGAATGTATGTATATGTTCATCTGTGTATGTGTGTGTATGCATATATGTATGGATGTGTATGTATGCATATATGTATGGATGTATGTATGCATGTGTGTGTGTAAGTATGTATGCACAGATGTACGTATATTTGTTGTATGTATGTATGTATATGTATGTATGTAAGTGTATGTGTGTGTGCGAGCGTGTTTGTATGTTTGTGTTTATGTATTTGTGTGTGTATCGTTTATGGAATACAAAAGTTTAAGAGAGTGATTAATTTACTAACCTTGGATGAGTCATTCATTCCGCAGCAATCGTCTTTCTGTTGTAAATGACATTCGTTTCATTCATTTAAAGATATCGTTAGTATGAAACTTAATAATTGAATTAGATGAGAGTACCAAAATATGTGTAGCAAAATACAAAAAAGTAAATAAATCGTAAGTAACTACTAACCTTGCAATGCATAGTTGAGTTGATTGAAATATATAAAAATATCGCCTTTCGTTCTGCTATCCAAAGCTTTTGCGATTAAATTGCCTCAACGCCTTGAAAAAATAAGATCTATTAATATAAAAAACTTCTTATAAGATAATATCTATTAATTCTAATATAGTAAACAATATAAAAAAGTGCTTGTTTTGTAAGTGAAACAATTAAATTTAATGTTTCAGATTAATTGATAATATAAATCTCATTAAAGTTTCAATCATTTGAATTATTGTAAAAAATTTAAAGAATTAAAACAGTTAACTATGGTATTAAAATTTGAAATGAACTAGAATAAACTACCAAGTTAAATTTGTCCGGGACGGAGGATATACCTTAAGTAGTAACAGTGCAGAAGAGATGATAACAAGAGACAGCAAAAGAAGCAAATGAAGAAGACAGAGAAACCAAAAAGCCTCGACTATTTGTCTGAAACTTAAAAAAAACAAAAAAATAAGTCATGTTTTCTATAAAAAGTGAACCAAAAAAATATAACAATAACTCAAATATTTTTAAGATCGTTACCTTTACTCCAATTTCCTCCTCTTCAAACTCAATCACGCATCTATATGTATATGTGTATGTGTGTGTATGCACATGTATTTATATATGAATGTTTGTGTATGTGTGTGTATGTGTATGCAAGAGTCTATGTATGTTTGTGCGTGTATGAATGTATGTATATGTTCACATGTGTATGTGTGTGTATGCATATATGTATGGATGTATGCATGTGTGTGTGTAAGTATGTATGCACAGATGTATGTATATATGTTGTATGTATGTATGTATGTATGTATGTATGTATGTAAGTGTATGTGTGTGTGTGAGCGTGTTTGTATGTATATGTGTATGGTTGTGTTTATGTATTTGTGTGTGTATCGTTTATGGAATACAAAAGTCTAAGAGAGTGATTAATTTACTAACCTTGGATGAGTCATTCATTCCGCAGCAATCGTCTTTCTGTTGTAAATGACATCCGTTTCATTCATTTTAAAATATCGTTAATATGAAACTTAATAATTGAATTAGGTGAGAGTACCAAAATATGTGTAGCAAAATAGAAAAAAGTAAATAAATCATAAGTAACTACTCACCCTGCAATGCGTAGTGTAGTTGATTGAAATATATAAAGATATCGCCTTTCGTTCAGCTATCCAAAGCTTTTGCATTTAAATTGCCTCAACGCCTTGAAAAAATAACATCTATTAATATAAAAAACTTGTTATAGGATAATATCTATAAATTCTAATATAATAAACAATATAAAAAAATGCTTTTGTAAGTGAGACAATTAAATTTAATGTTTCAGATTAATTGATAATATAAATCTCATTAAAGTTTCAATCCTTTGAATTATTGTAAAAAATTTAAAGAATTAAAACAGTTAACTATGGTATTAAAATTTGAAATGAACTAGAATAAACTACCAAGTTAAATTTGTCCGGGACGGAGGATATACCTTAAGTAGTAACAGTGCAGAAGAGATGATAACAAGAGACAGCAAAAGAAGCAAATGAAGAAGACAGAGAAACCAAAAAGCCTCGACTATTTGTCTGAAACTTAAAAAAAACAAAAAAATAAGTCATGTTTTCTATAAAAAGTGAACCAAAAAAATATAACAATAACTCAAATATTTTTAAGATCATTACCTTTACTCCAATTTCCTCCTCTTCAAACTCAATCACGCATCTATATGTATATGTGTATGTGTGTGTATGCACATGTATTTATATATGTATGTTTGTGTATGTGTGTGTATGTGTATGCAAGAGTCTATGTATGTTTGTGCGTGTATGAATGTATGTATATGTTCACATGTGTATGTGTGTGTATGCATATATGTATGGATGTATGCATGTGTGTGTGTAAGTATGTATGCAATGATGTATGTATATATGTTGTATGTATGTATGTATGTATGTATGTAAGTGTATGTGTGTGTGTGAGCGTGTTTGTATGTATATGTGTATGGTTGTGTTTATGTATTTGTGTGTGTATCGTTTATGGAATACAAAAGTCTAAGAGAGTGATTAATTTACTAACCTTGGATGAGTGATTCATTCCGCAGCAATCGTCTTTCTGTTCTGAATGACATTCGTTTCATTCATTTAAAGATATCGTTAGTATGAAACTTAATAATTGAATTAGATGAGAGTACCAAAATATGTGTAGCAAAATACAAAAAAGTAAATAAATCGTAAGTAACTACTAACCTTGCAATGCATAGTTGAGTTGATTGAAATATATAAAGATATCGCCTTTCGTTCTGCTATCCAAAGCTTTTGCGATTAAATTGCCTCAACGCCTTAAAAAAATAACATCTATTAATATAAAAAACTTGTTATAGGATAATATCTATAAATTCTAATATAATAAACAATATAAAAAAATGCTTTTGTAAGTGAGACAATTAAATTTAATGTTTCAGATTAATTGATAATATAAATCTCATTAAAGTTTCAATCGTTTGAATTATTGTAAAAAATTTAAAGAATAAAAATAGTTAACTATGGTAAAAAAATTTGAAATGAACTATAATAAACTACTAAGTTAAATTTATCCGGCACGGATGATATACCTTAAATAGTAATAGTGCGGAAGAGATTATAACATGAGACGGCAAAAGAAGCAAATGAAGAAGACAGAGAAACCAAAAAGCCTCGACTATTTGTCTGAAACTTAAAAAAAAACAAAAAAATAAGTCATGTTTACCCGAAAAAGTGAACCAAAAAAATATAACAATAACTCAAATATTTTTAAGATCATTACCTTTACTCCAATTTCCTCTTCTTCAAACTTAATCACGCATCCATATGTATATGTGTATGTGTGTATATGCACATGTATTTATATATGTATGTTTGTGTCTGTGTGTATGTGTATGTTTGTGCGTGTATGAATGTATGTATATGTTCATCTGTGTATGTGTGTGTATGCATATATGTATGGATGTATGTATGCATGTTTGTATGGATGTATGTATGTACAGATGTATGTATATATGTTGTATGTATGTAAGTGTATGTGTGTGTGCGCGCGTGTTTGTATGTATATGTGTATGTCTGTGTTTATGTATTTGTGTGTGTATCGTTTATGGAATACAAAAGTTTAAGAGAGTGATTAATTTACTAACCTTGGATGAGTCATTCATTCCGCAGCAATCGTCTTTCTGTTGTAAATGACATTCGTTTCATTCATTTAAAGATATCGTTAGTATGAAACTTAAGAATTGAATTAGATGGGAGTACAAAAATATGTGTAGCAAGATAGAACAAAATAAAAAAATCGTAAGTAACTACTAACCTTGCGATGCAAAGTTCAGTTGATTGAAATATATATAGACACCGCCTTTCGTTCTGCTATCCAAAGCTTTTGCGATTAAATTGCCTCAACGCCTTGAAAAAATAACATCCTATTAATATAAAAAACTTGGTAATAAGATAATATCTATTAATTCTAATATAATAAACAATATAAAAAAGTGCTTCTTTTGTAAGTGAAACAATTAAATTTAATGTTTCAGATTAATTGATAATATAAATTTCATTAAAGCTTCAATCATTTGAATTATTGTAAAAAATTTAAAGAATCAAAATAGTTAACTACAGTAAAAAAATTTGAAATGAACTAGAATGAACTACTAAGTTAAATTTGTCCGGGACGGAGGATATACCTTAAATAGTAACAGTGCAGAAGAGATGATAACATGAGACGGCAAAAGAAGCAAATGAAGAAGACATAGAAACCAAAAAGCCTCCACTATTTGTCTGAAACTTAAAGAAAACAAAAAAATAAGTCTTGTTTACCAGAAAAAGTGAACCAAAAAAATATAACAATAACTCAAATATTTTTAAGATCATTACCTTTACTCCAATTTCCTCTTCTTCAAACTCAATCACGCATCCATATGTATATGTGTACGTGTGTATATGCACATGTATTTATATATGTATGTTTGTGTTTGTGTGTGTATGTGTATGTTTGTGCGTGTATGAATGTATGTATATGTTCATTTATCTATGTGTGTGTCTGCATATATGTATGGATGTATGTATGCATGTATGTATGGATGTATGTATGTACAGATATATGTATATATGTTGTATGTATGTATGTATGTAAGTGTATGTGTGTGTGCGCGCGTGTTTGTATGTATATGTGTATGTCTGTGTTTATGTATTTGTGTGTATCGTTTATGGAATACAAAAGTTTAAGAGAGTGATTAATTTACTAACCTTGGATGAGTCATTCATTCCGCAGCAATCGTCTTTCTGTTGTAAATGACATTCGTTTCATTCATTTAAAGATATCGTTAGTATGAAACTTAAGAATTGAATTAGATGGGAGTACAAAAATATGTGTAGCAAGATAGAACAAAATAAAAAAATCGTAAGTAACTACTAACCTTGCGATGCAAAGTTCAGTTGATTGAAATATATATAGACACCGCCTTTCGTTCTGCTATCCAAAGCTTTTGCGATTAAATTGCCTCAACGCCTTGAAAAAATAACATCCTATTAATATAAAAAACTTGGTAATAAGATAATATCTATTAATTCTAATATAATAAACAATATAAAAAAGTGCTTCTTTTGTAAGTGAAACAATTAAATTTAATGTTTCAGATTAATTGATAATATAAATTTCATTAAAGCTTAAATCATTTGAATTATTGTAAAAAATTTAAAGAATCAAAATAGTTAACTACAGTAAAAAAATTTGAAATGAACTAGAATGAACTACTAAGTTAAATTTGTCCGGGACGGAGGATATACCTTAAATAGTAATAGTGCAGAAGAGATGATAACATGAGACGGCAAAAGAAGCAATTGAAGAAGACATAGAAACCAAAAAGCCTCCACTATTTGTCTGAAACTTAAAGAAAACAAAAAAATAAGTCTTGTTTACCAGAAAAAGTGAACCAAAAAAATATAACAATAACTCAAATATTTTTAAGATCATTACCTTTACTCCAATTTCCTCTTCTTCAAACTCAATCACGCATCCATATGTATATGTGTACGTGTGTATATGCACATGTATTTATATATGTATGTTTGTGTCTGTGTGTGTATGTGTATGTTTGTGCGTGTATGAATGTATGTATATGTTCATTTATCTATGTGTGTGTATGCATATATGTATGGATGTATGTATGCATGTATGTATGGATGTATGTATGTACAGATATATGTATATATGTTGTATGTATGTATGTATGTAAGTGTATGTGTGTGTGCGCGCGTGTTTGTATGTATATGTGTATGTCTGTGTTTATGTATTTGTGTGTGTATCGTTTATGGAATACAAAAGTTTAAGAGAGTGATTAATTTACTAACCTTGGATGAGTCATTCATTCCGCAGCAATCGTCTTTCTGTTCTAAATGACATTCGTTTCATTCATTTAAAGATATCGTTAGTATGAAACTTAAGAATTGAATTAGATGGGAGTACAAAAATATGTGTAGCAAGATAGAACAAAATAAAAAAATCGTAAGTAACTACTAACGTTGCGATGCAAAGTTCAGTTGATTGAAATATATATAGACACCGTCTTTCGTTCTGCTATCCAAAGCTTTTGCGATTAAATTGCCTCAACGCCTTGAAAAAATAACATCCTATTAATATAAAAAACTTGGTAATAAGATAATATCTATTAATTCTAATATAATAAACAATATAAAAAAGTGCTTCTTTTGTAAGTGAAACAATTAAATTTAATGTTTCAGATTAATTGATAATATAAATTTCATTAAAGCTTCAATCATTTGAATTATTGTAAAAAATTTAAAGAATCAAAATAGTTAACTACAGTAAAAAAATTTGAAATGAACTAGAATGAACTACTAAGTTAAATTTGTCCGGGACGGAGGATATACCTTAAATAGTAATAGTGCAGAAGAGATGATAACATGAGACGGCAAAAGAAGCAAATGAAGAAGACATAGAAACCAAAAAGCCTCCACTATTTGTCTGAAACTTAAAGAAAACAAAAAAATAAGTCTTGTTTACCAGAAAAAGTGAACCAAAAAAATATAACAATAACTCAAATATTTTTAAGATCATTACCTTTACTCCAATTTCCTCTTCTTCAAACTCAATCACGCATCCATATGTATATGTGTACGTGTGTATATGCACATGTATTTATATATGTATGTTTGTGTCTGTGTGTGTATGTGTATGTTTGTGCGTGTATGAATGTATGTATATGTTCATTTATCTATGTGTGTGTATGCATATATGTATGGATGTATGTATGCATGTATGTATGGATGTATGTATGTACAGATATATGTATATATGTTGTATGTATGTATGTATGTAAGTGTATGTGTGTGTGCGCGCGTGTTTGTATGTATATGTGTATGTCTGTGTTTATGTATTTGTGTGTGTATCGTTTATGGAATACAAAAGTTTAAGAGAGTGATTAATTTACTAACCTTGGATGAGTCATTCATTCCGCAGCAATCGTCTTTCTGTTCTAAATGACATTCGTTTCATTCATTTAAAGATATCGTTAGTATGAAACTTAAGAATTGAATTAGATGGGAGTACAAAAATATGTGTAGCAAGATAGAACAAAATAAAAAAATCGTAAGTAACTACTAACCTTGCGATGCAAAGTTCAGTTGATTGAAATATATATAGACACCGCCTTTCGTTCTGCTATCCAAAGCTTTTGCGATTAAATTGCCTCAACGCCTTGAAAAAATAACATCCTATTAATATAAAAAACTTGGTAATAAGATAATATCTATTAATTCTAATATAATAAACAGTATAAAAAAGTGCTTCTTTTGTAAGTGAAACAATTAAATTTAATGTTTCAGATTAATTGATAATATAAATTTCATTAAAGCTTCAATCATTTAAATTATTGTAAAAAATTTAAAGAATCAAAATAGTTAACTACAGTAAAAAAATTTGAAATGAACTAGAATGAACTACTAAGTTAAATTTGTCCGGGACGGAGGATATACCTTAAATAGTAACAGTGCAGAAGAGATGATAACATGAGACGGCAAAAGAAGCAAATGAAGAAGACATAGAAACCAAAAAGCCTCCACTATTTGTCTGAAACTTAAAGAAAACAAAAAAATAAGTCTTGTTTACTAGAAAAAGTGAACCAAAAAAATATAACAATAACTCAAATATTTTTAAGATCATTACCTTTACTCCAATTTCCTCCTCTTCAAACTCAATCACGCATCCATATGTATATGTGTACGTGTGTATATGCACATGTATTTATATATGTATGTTTGTGTATGTGTGTTTGTGTATGCAAGAGTCTATGTATGTTTGTGCGTGTATGAATGTATGTATATGTTCATCTGTGTATGTGTGTGTATGCATATATGTATGGATGTGTATGTATGCATATATGTATGGATGTATGTATGCATGTGTGTGTGTAAGTATGTATGCACAGATGTACGTATATTTGTTGTATGTATGTATGTATATGTATGTATGTAAGTGTATGTGTGTGTGCGAGCGTGTTTGTATGTTTGTGTTTATGTATTTGTGTGTGTATCGTTTATGGAATACAAAAGTTTAAGAGAGTGATTAATTTACTAACCTTGGATGAGTCATTCATTCCGCAGCAATCGTCTTTCTGTTGTAAATGACATTCGTTTCATTCATTTAAAGATATCGTTAGTATGAAACTTAATAATTGAATTAGATGAGAGTACCAAAATATGTGTAGCAAAATACAAAAAAGTAAATAAATCGTAAGTAACTACTAACCTTGCAATGCATAGTTGAGTTGATTGAAATATATAAAAATATCGCCTTTCGTTCTGCTATCCAAAGCTTTTGCGATTAAATTGCCTCAACGCCTTGAAAAAATAAGATCTATTAATATAAAAAACTTCTTATAAGATAATATCTATTAATTCTAATATAGTAAACAATATAAAAAAGTGCTTGTTTTGTAAGTGAAACAATTAAATTTAATGTTTCAGATTAATTGATAATATAAATCTCATTAAAGTTTCAATCATTTGAATTATTGTAAAAAATTTAAAGAATTAAAACAGTTAACTATGGTATTAAAATTTGAAATGAACTAGAATAAACTACCAAGTTAAATTTGTCCGGGACGGAGGATATACCTTAAGTAGTAACAGTGCAGAAGAGATGATAACAAGAGACAGCAAAAGAAGCAAATGAAGAAGACAGAGAAACCAAAAAGCCTCGACTATTTGTCTGAAACTTAAAAAAAACAAAAAAATAAGTCATGTTTTCTATAAAAAGTGAACCAAAAAAATATAACAATAACTCAAATATTTTTAAGATCGTTACCTTTACTCCAATTTCCTCCTCTTCAAACTCAATCACGCATCTATATGTATATGTGTATGTGTGTGTATGCACATGTATTTATATATGAATGTTTGTGTATGTGTGTGTATGTGTATGCAAGAGTCTATGTATGTTTGTGCGTGTATGAATGTATGTATATGTTCACATGTGTATGTGTGTGTATGCATATATGTATGGATGTATGCATGTGTGTGTGTAAGTATGTATGCACAGATGTATGTATATATGTTGTATGTATGTATGTATGTATGTATGTATGTATGTAAGTGTATGTGTGTGTGTGAGCGTGTTTGTATGTATATGTGTATGGTTGTGTTTATGTATTTGTGTGTGTATCGTTTATGGAATACAAAAGTCTAAGAGAGTGATTAATTTACTAACCTTGAATGAGTCATTCATTCCGCAGCAATCGTCTTTCTGTTGTAAATGACATCCGTTTCATTCATTTTAAAATATCGTTAATATGAAACTTAATAATTGAATTAGGTGAGAGTACCAAAATATGTGTAGCAAAATAGAAAAAAGTAAATAAATCATAAGTAACTACTCACCCTGCAATGCGTAGTGTAGTTGATTGAAATATATAAAGATATCGCCTTTCGTTCAGCTATCCAAAGCTTTTGCATTTAAATTGCCTCAACGCCTTGAAAAAATAACATCTATTAATATAAAAAACTTGTTATAGGATAATATCTATAAATTCTAATATAATAAACAATATAAAAAAATGCTTTTGTAAGTGAGACAATTAAATTTAATGTTTCAGATTAATTGATAATATAAATCTCATTAAAGTTTCAATCCTTTGAATTATTGTAAAAAATTTAAAGAATTAAAACAGTTAACTATGGTATTAAAATTTGAAATGAACTAGAATAAACTACCAAGTTAAATTTGTCCGGGACGGAGGATATACCTTAAGTAGTAACAGTGCAGAAGAGATGATAACAAGAGACAGCAAAAGAAGCAAATGAAGAAGACAGAGAAACCAAAAAGCCTCGACTATTTGTCTGAAACTTAAAAAAAACAAAAAAATAAGTCATGTTTTCTATAAAAAGTGAACCAAAAAAATATAACAATAACTCAAATATTTTTAAGATCATTACCTTTACTCCAATTTCCTCCTCTTCAAACTCAATCACGCATCTATATGTATATGTGTATGTGTGTGTATGCACATGTATTTATATATGTATGTTTGTGTATGTGTGTGTATGTGTATGCAAGAGTCTATGTATGTTTGTGCGTGTATGAATGTATGTATATGTTCACATGTGTATGTGTGTGTATGCATATATGTATGGATGTATGCATGTGTGTGTGTAAGTATGTATGCAATGATGTATGTATATATGTTGTATGTATGTATGTATGTATGTATGTAAGTGTATGTGTGTGTGTGAGCGTGTTTGTATGTATATGTGTATGGTTGTGTTTATGTATTTGTGTGTGTATCGTTTATGGAATACAAAAGTCTAAGAGAGTGATTAATTTACTAACCTTGGATGAGTGATTCATTCCGCAGCAATCGTCTTTCTGTTCTGAATGACATTCGTTTCATTCATTTAAAGATATCGTTAGTATGAAACTTAATAATTGAATTAGATGAGAGTACCAAAATATGTGTAGCAAAATACAAAAAAGTAAATAAATCGTAAGTAACTACTAACCTTGCAATGCATAGTTGAGTTGATTGAAATATATAAAGATATCGCCTTTCGTTCTGCTATCCAAAGCTTTTGCGATTAAATTGCCTCAACGCCTTAAAAAAATAACATCTATTAATATAAAAAACTTGTTATAGGATAATATCTATAAATTCTAATATAATAAACAATATAAAAAAATGCTTTTGTAAGTGAGACAATTAAATTTAATGTTTCAGATTAATTGATAATATAAATCTCATTAAAGTTTCAATCGTTTGAATTATTGTAAAAAATTTAAAGAATAAAAATAGTTAACTATGGTAAATAAATTTGAAATGAACTATAATAAACTACTAAGTTAAATTTATCCGGCACGGATGATATACCTTAAATAGTAATAGTGCGGAAGAGATTATAACATGAGACGGCAAAAGAAGCAAATGAAGAAGACAGAGAAACCAAAAAGCCTCGACTATTTGTCTGAAACTTAAAAAAAAACAAAAAAATAAGTCATGTTTACCCGAAAAAGTGAACCAAAAAAATATAACAATAACTCAAATATTTTTAAGATCATTACCTTTACTCCAATTTCCTCTTCTTCAAACTTAATCACGCATCCATATGTATATGTGTATGTGTGTATATGCACATGTATTTATATATGTATGTTTGTGTCTGTGTGTATGTGTATGTTTGTGCGTGTATGAATGTATGTATATGTTCATCTGTGTATGTGTGTGTATGCATATATGTATGGATGTATGTATGCATGTTTGTATGGATGTATGTATGTACAGATGTATGTATATATGTTGTATGTATGTAAGTGTATGTGTGTGTGCGCACGTGTTTGTATGTATATGTGTATGTCTGTGTTTATGTATTTGTGTGTGTATCGTTTATGGAATACAAAAGTTTAAGAGAGTGATTAATTTACTAACCTTGGATGAGTCATTCATTCCGCAGCAATCGTCTTTCTGTTGTAAATGACATTCGTTTCATTCATTTAAAGATATCGTTAGTATGAAACTTAAGAATTGAATTAGATGGGAGTACAAAAATATGTGTAGCAAGATAGAACAAAATAAAAAAATCGTAAGTAACTACTAACCTTGCGATGCAAAGTTCAGTTGATTGAAATATATATAGACACCGCCTTTCGTTCTGCTATCCAAAGCTTTTGCGATTAAATTGCCTCAACGCCTTGAAAAAATAACATCCTATTAATATAAAAAACTTGGTAATAAGATAATATCTATTAATTCTAATATAATAAACAATATAAAAAAGTGCTTCTTTTGTAAGTGAAACAATTAAATTTAATGTTTCAGATTAATTGATAATATAAATTTCATTAAAGCTTCAATCATTTGAATTATTGTAAAAAATTTAAAGAATCAAAATAGTTAACTACAGTAAAAAAATTTGAAATGAACTAGAATGAACTACTAAGTTAAATTTGTCCGGGACGGAGGATATACCTTAAATAGTAACAGTGCAGAAGAGATGATAACATGAGACGGCAAAAGAAGCAAATGAAGAAGACATAGAAACCAAAAAGCCTCCACTATTTGTCTGAAACTTAAAGAAAACAAAAAAATAAGTCTTGTTTACCAGAAAAAGTGAACCAAAAAAATATAACAATAACTCAAATATTTTTAAGATCATTACCTTTACTCCAATTTCCTCTTCTTCAAACTCAATCACGCATCCATATGTATATGTGTACGTGTGTATATGCACATGTATTTATATATGTATGTTTGTGTTTGTGTGTGTATGTGTATGTTTGTGCGTGTATGAATGTATGTATATGTTCATTTATCTATGTGTGTGTCTGCATATATGTATGGATGTATGTATGCATGTATGTATGGATGTATGTATGTACAGATATATGTATATATGTTGTATGTATGTATGTATGTAAGTGTATGTGTGTGTGCGCGCGTGTTTGTATGTATATGTGTATGTCTGTGTTTATGTATTTGTGTGTATCGTTTATGGAATACAAAAGTTTAAGAGAGTGATTAATTTACTAACCTTGGATGAGTCATTCATTCCGCAGCAATCGTCTTTCTGTTGTAAATGACATTCGTTTCATTCATTTAAAGATATCGTTAGTATGAAACTTAAGAATTGAATTAGATGGGAGTACAAAAATATGTGTAGCAAGATAGAACAAAATAAAAAAATCGTAAGTAACTACTAACCTTGCGATGCAAAGTTCAGTTGATTGAAATATATATAGACACCGCCTTTCGTTCTGCTATCCAAAGCTTTTGCGATTAAATTGCCTCAACGCCTTGAAAAAATAACATCCTATTAATATAAAAAACTTGGTAATAAGATAATATCTATTAATTCTAATATAATAAACAATATAAAAAAGTGCTTCTTTTGTAAGTGAAACAATTAAATTTAATGTTTCAGATTAATTGATAATATAAATTTCATTAAAGCTTCAATCATTTGAATTATTGTAAAAAATTTAAAGAATCAAAATAGTTAACTACAGTAAAAAAATTTGAAATGAACTAGAATGAACTACTAAGTTAAATTTGTCCGGGACGGAGGATATACCTTAAATAGTAATAGTGCAGAAGAGATGATAACATGAGACGGCAAAAGAAGCAATTGAAGAAGACATAGAAACCAAAAAGCCTCCACTATTTGTCTGAAACTTAAAGAAAACAAAAAAATAAGTCTTGTTTACCAGAAAAAGTGAACCAAAAAAATATAACAATAACTCAAATATTTTTAAGATCATTACCTTTACTCCAATTTCCTCTTCTTCAAACTCAATCACGCATCCATATGTATATGTGTACGTGTGTATATGCACATGTATTTATATATGTATGTTTGTGTCTGTGTGTGTATGTGTATGTTTGTGCGTGTATGAATGTATGTATATGTTCATTTATCTATGTGTGTGTATGCATATATGTATGGATGTATGTATGCATGTATGTATGGATGTATGTATGTACAGATATATGTATATATGTTGTATGTATGTATGTATGTAAGTGTATGTGTGTGTGCGCGCGTGTTTGTATGTATATGTGTATGTCTGTGTTTATGTATTTGTGTGTGTATCGTTTATGGAATACAAAAGTTTAAGAGAGTGATTAATTTACTAACCTTGGATGAGTCATTCATTCCGCAGCAATCGTCTTTCTGTTCTAAATGACATTCGTTTCATTCATTTAAAGATATCGTTAGTATGAAACTTAAGAATTGAATTAGATGGGAGTACAAAAATATGTGTAGCAAGATAGAACAAAATAAAAAAATCGTAAGTAACTACTAACGTTGCGATGCAAAGTTCAGTTGATTGAAATATATATAGACACCGTCTTTCGTTCTGCTATCCAAAGCTTTTGCGATTAAATTGCCTCAACGCCTTGAAAAAATAACATCCTATTAATATAAAAAACTTGGTAATAAGATAATATCTATTAATTCTAATATAATAAACAATATAAAAAAGTGCTTCTTTTGTAAGTGAAACAATTAAATTTAATGTTTCAGATTAATTGATAATATAAATTTCATTAAAGCTTCAATCATTTGAATTATTGTAAAAAATTTAAAGAATCAAAATAGTTAACTACAGTAAAAAAATTTGAAATGAACTAGAATGAACTACTAAGTTAAATTTGTCCGGGACGGAGGATATACCTTAAATAGTAATAGTGCAGAAGAGATGATAACATGAGACGGCAAAAGAAGCAAATGAAGAAGACATAGAAACCAAAAAGCCTCCACTATTTGTCTGAAACTTAAAGAAAACAAAAAAATAAGTCTTGTTTACCAGAAAAAGTGAACCAAAAAAATATAACAATAACTCAAATATTTTTAAGATCATTACCTTTACTCCAATTTCCTCTTCTTCAAACTCAATCACGCATCCATATGTATATGTGTACGTGTGTATATGCACATGTATTTATATATGTATGTTTGTGTCTGTGTGTGTATGTGTATGTTTGTGCGTGTATGAATGTATGTATATGTTCATTTATCTATGTGTGTGTATGCATATATGTATGGATGTATGTATGCATGTATGTATGGATGTATGTATGTATAGATATATGTATATATGTTGTATGTATGTATGTATGTAAGTGTATGTGTGTGTGCGCGCGTGTTTGTATGTATATGTGTATGTCTGTGTTTATGTATTTGTGTGTGTATCGTTTATGGAATACAAAAGTTTAAGAGAGTGATTAATTTACTAACCTTGGATGAGTCATTCATTCCGCAGCAATCGTCTTTCTGTTGTAAATGACATTCGTTTCATTCATTTAAAGATATCGTTAGTATGAAACTTAAGAATTGAATTAGATGGGAGTACAAAAATATGTGTAGCAAGATAGAACAAAATAAAAAAATCGTAAGTAACTACTAACCTTGCGATGCAAAGTTCAGTTGATTGAAATATATATAGACACCGCCTTTCGTTCTGCTATCCAAAGCTTTTGCGATTAAATTGCCTCAACGCCTTGAAAAAATAACATCCTATTAATATAAAAAACTTGGTAATAAGATAATATCTATTAATTCTAATATAATAAACAATATAAAAAAGTGCTTCTTTTGTAAGTGAAACAATTAAATTTAATGTTTCAGATTAATTGATAATATAAATTTCATTAAAGCTTCAATCATTTGAATTATTGTAAAAAATTTAAAGAATCAAAATAGTTAACTACAGTAAAAAAATTTGAAATGAACTAGAATGAACTACTAAGTTAAATTTGTCCGGGACGGAGGATATACCTTAAATAGTAACAGTGCAGAAGAGATGATAACATGAGACGGCAAAAGAAGCAAATGAAGAAGACATAGAAACCAAAAAGCCTCCACTATTTGTCTGAAACTTAAAGAAAACAAAAAAATAAGTCTTGTTTACTAGAAAAAGTGAACCAAAAAAATATAACAATAACTCAAATATTTTTAAGATCATTACCTTTACTCCAATTTCCTCCTCTTCAAACTCAATCACGCATCCATATGTATATGTGTACGTGTGTATATGCACATGTATTTATATATGTATGTTTGTGTATGTGTGTTTGTGTATGCAAGAGTCTATGTATGTTTGTGCGTGTATGAATGTATGTATATGTTCATCTGTGTATGTGTGTGTATGCATATATGTATGGATGTGTATGTATGCATATATGTATGGATGTATGTATGCATGTGTGTGTGTAAGTATGTATGCACAGATGTACGTATATTTGTTGTATGTATGTATGTATATGTATGTATGTAAGTGTATGTGTGTGTGCGAGCGTGTTTGTATGTTTGTGTTTATGTATTTGTGTGTGTATCGTTTATGGAATACAAAAGTTTAAGAGAGTGATTAATTTACTAACCTTGGATGAGTCATTCATTCCGCAGCAATCGTCTTTCTGTTGTAAATGACATTCGTTTCATTCATTTAAAGATATCGTTAGTATGAAACTTAATAATTGAATTAGATGAGAGTACCAAAATATGTGTAGCAAAATACAAAAAAGTAAATAAATCGTAAGTAACTACTAACCTTGCAATGCATAGTTGAGTTGATTGAAATATATAAAAATATCGCCTTTCGTTCTGCTATCCAAAGCTTTTCCGATTAAATTGCCTCAACGCCTTGAAAAAATAAGATCTATTAATATAAAAAACTTCTTATAAGATAATATCTATTAATTCTAATATAGTAAACAATATAAAAAAGTGCTTGTTTTGTAAGTGAAACAATTAAATTTAATGTTTCAGATTAATTGATAATATAAATCTCATTAAAGTTTCAATCATTTGAATTATTGTAAAAAATTTAAAGAATTAAAACAGTTAACTATGGTATTAAAATTTGAAATGAACTAGAATAAACTACCAAGTTAAATTTGTCCGGGACGGAGGATATACCTTAAGTAGTAACAGTGCAGAAGAGATGATAACAAGAGACAGCAAAAGAAGCAAATGAAGAAGACAGAGAAACCAAAAAGCCTCGACTATTTGTCTGAAACTTAAAAAAAACAAAAAAATAAGTCATGTTTTCTATAAAAAGTGAACCAAAAAAATATAACAATAACTCAAATATTTTTAAGATCGTTACCTTTACTCCAATTTCCTCCTCTTCAAACTCAATCACGCATCTATATGTATATGTGTATGTGTGTGTATGCACATGTATTTATATATGAATGTTTGTGTATGTGTGTGTATGTGTATGCAAGAGTCTATGTATGTTTGTGCGTGTATGAATGTATGTATATGTTCACATGTGTATGTGTGTGTATGCATATATGTATGGATGTATGCATGTGTGTGTGTAAGTATGTATGCACAGATGTATGTATATATGTTGTATGTATGTATGTATGTATGTATGTATGTATGTAAGTGTATGTGTGTGTGTGAGCGTGTTTGTATGTATATGTGTATGGTTGTGTTTATGTATTTGTGTGTGTATCGTTTATGGAATACAAAAGTCTAAGAGAGTGATTAATTTACTAACCTTGGATGAGTCATTCATTCCGCAGCAATCGTCTTTCTGTTGTAAATGACATCCGTTTCATTCATTTTAAAATATCGTTAATATGAAACTTAATAATTGAATTAGGTGAGAGTACCAAAATATGTGTAGCAAAATAGAAAAAAGTAAATAAATCATAAGTAACTACTCACCCTGCAATGCGTAGTGTAGTTGATTGAAATATATAAAGATATCGCCTTTCGTTCAGCTATCCAAAGCTTTTGCATTTAAATTGCCTCAACGCCTTGAAAAAATAACATCTATTAATATAAAAAACTTGTTATAGGATAATATCTATAAATTCTAATATAATAAACAATATAAAAAAATGCTTTTGTAAGTGAGACAATTAAATTTAATGTTTCAGATTAATTGATAATATAAATCTCATTAAAGTTTCAATCCTTTGAATTATTGTAAAAAATTTAAAGAATTAAAACAGTTAACTATGGTATTAAAATTTGAAATGAACTAGAATAAACTACCAAGTTAAATTTGTCCGGGACGGAGGATATACCTTAAGTAGTAACAGTGCAGAAGAGATGATAACAAGAGACAGCAAAAGAAGCAAATGAAGAAGACAGAGAAACCAAAAAGCCTCGACTATTTGTCTGAAACTTAAAAAAAACAAAAAAATAAGTCATGTTTTCTATAAAAAGTGAACCAAAAAAATATAACAATAACTCAAATATTTTTAAGATCATTACCTTTACTCCAATTTCCTCCTCTTCAAACTCAATCACGCATCTATATGTATATGTGTATGTGTGTGTATACACATGTATTTATATATGTATGTTTGTGTATGTGTGTGTATGTGTATGCAAGAGTCTATGTATGTTTGTGCGTGTATGAATGTATGTATATGTTCACATGTGTATGTGTGTGTATGCATATATGTATGGATGTATGCATGTGTGTGTGTAAGTATGTATGCAATGATGTATGTATATATGTTGTATGTATGTATGTATGTATGTATGTAAGTGTATGTGTGTGTGTGAGCGTGTTTGTATGTATATGTGTATGGTTGTGTTTATGTATTTGTGTGTGTATCGTTTATGGAATACAAAAGTCTAAGAGAGTGATTAATTTACTAACCTTGGATGAGTGATTCATTCCGCAGCAATCGTCTTTCTGTTCTGAATGACATTCGTTTCATTCATTTAAAGATATCGTTAGTATGAAACTTAATAATTGAATTAGATGAGAGTACCAAAATATGTGTAGCAAAATACAAAAAAGTAAATAAATCGTAAGTAACTACTAACCTTGCAATGCATAGTTGAGTTGATTGAAATATATAAAGATATCGCCTTTCGTTCTGCTATCCAAAGCTTTTGCGATTAAATTGCCTCAACGCCTTAAAAAAATAACATCTATTAATATAAAAAACTTGTTATAGGATAATATCTATAAATTCTAATATAATAAACAATATAAAAAAATGCTTTTGTAAGTGAGACAATTAAATTTAATGTTTCAGATTAATTGATAATATAAATCTCATTAAAGTTTCAATCGTTTGAATTATTGTAAAAAATTTAAAGAATAAAAATAGTTAACTATGGTAAAAAAATTTGAAATGAACTATAATAAACTACTAAGTTAAATTTATCCGGCACGGATGATATACCCTAAATAGTAATAGTGCGGAAGAGATTATAACATGAGACGGCAAAAGAAGCAAATGAAGAAGACAGAGAAACCAAAAAGCCTCGACTATTTGTCTGAAACTTAAAAAAAAACAAAAAAATAAGTCATGTTTACCCGAAAAAGTGAACCAAAAAAATATAACAATAACTCAAATATTTTTAAGATCATTACCTTTACTCCAATTTCCTCTTCTTCAAACTTAATCACGCATCCATATGTATATGTGTATGTGTGTATATGCACATGTATTTATATATGTATGTTTGTGTCTGTGTGTATGTGTATGTTTGTGCGTGTATGAATGTATGTATATGTTCATCTGTGTATGTGTGTGTATGCATATATGTATGGATGTATGTATGCATGTTTGTATGGATGTATGTATGTACAGATGTATGTATATATGTTGTATGTATGTAAGTGTATGTGTGTGTGCGCGCGTGTTTGTATGTATATGTGTATGTCTGTGTTTATGTATTTGTGTGTGTATCGTTTATGGAATACAAAAGTTTAAGAGAGTGATTAATTTACTAACCTTGGATGAGTCATTCATTCCGCAGCAATCGTCTTTCTGTTGTAAATGACATTCGTTTCATTCATTTAAAGATATCGTTAGTATGAAACTTAAGAATTGAATTAGATGGGAGTACAAAAATATGTGTAGCAAGATAGAACAAAATAAAAAAATCGTAAGTAACTACTAACCTTGCGATGCAAAGTTCAGTTGATTGAAATATATATAGACACCGCCTTTCGTTCTGCTATCCAAAGCTCTTGCGATTAAATTGCCTCAACGCCTTGAAAAAATAACATCCTATTAATATAAAAAACTTGGTAATAAGATAATATCTATTAATTCTAATATAATAAACAATATAAAAAAGTGCTTCTTTTGTAAGTGAAACAATTAAATTTAATGTTTCAGATTAATTGATAATATAAATTTCATTAAAGCTTCAATCATTTGAATTATTGTAAAAAATTTAAAGAATCAAAATAGTTAACTACAGTAAAAAAATTTGAAATGAACTAGAATGAACTACTAAGTTAAATTTGTCCGGGACGGAGGATATACCTTAAATAGTAATAGTGCAGAAGAGATGATAACATGAGACGGCAAAAGAAGCAAATGAAGAAGACATAGAAACCAAAAAGCCTCCACTATTTGTCTGAAACTTAAAGAAAACAAAAAAATAAGTCTTGTTTACCAGAAAAAGTGAACCAAAAAAATATAACAATAACTCAAATATTTTTAAGATCATTACCTTTACTCCAATTTCCTCTTCTTCAAACTCAATCACGCATCCATATGTATATGTGTACGTGTGTATATGCACATGTATTTATATATGTATGTTTGTGTCTGTGTGTGTATGTGTATGTTTGTGCGTGTATGAATGTATGTATATGTTCATTTATCTATGTGTGTGTCTGCATATATGTATGGATGTATGTATGCATGTATGTATGGATGTATGTATGTACAGATATATGTATATATGTTGTATGTATGTATGTATGTAAGTGTATGTGTGTGTGCGCGCGTGTTTGTATGTATATGTGTATGTCTGTGTTTATGTATTTGTGTGTATCGTTTATGGAATACAAAAGTTTAAGAGAGTGATTAATTTACTAACCTTGGATGAGTCATTCATTCCGCAGCAATCGTCTTTCTGTTGTAAATGACATTCGTTTCATTCATTTAAAGATATCGTTAGTATGAAACTTAAGAATTGAATTAGATGGGAGTACAAAAATATGTGTAGCAAGATAGAACAAAATAAAAAAATCGTAAGTAACTACTAACCTTGCGATGCAAAGTTCAGTTGATTGAAATATATATAGACACCGCCTTTCGTTCTGCTATCCAAAGCTTTTGCGATTAAATTGCCTCAACGCCTTGAAAAAATAACATCCTATTAATATAAAAAACTTGGTAATAAGATAATATCTATTAATTCTAATATAATAAACAATATAAAAAAGTGCTTCTTTTGTAAGTGAAACAATTAAATTTAATGTTTCAGATTAATTGATAATATAAATTTCATTAAAGCTTCAATCATTTGAATTATTGTAAAAAATTTAAAGAATCAAAATAGTTAACTACAGTAAAAAAATTTGAAATGAACTAGAATGAACTACTAAGTTAAATTTGTCCGGGACGGAGGATATACCTTAAATAGTAATAGTGCAGAAGAGATGATAACATGAGACGGCAAAAGAAGCAATTGAAGAAGACATAGAAACCAAAAAGCCTCCACTATTTGTCTGAAACTTAAAGAAAACAAAAAAATAAGTCTTGTTTACCAGAAAAAGTGAACCAAAAAAATATAACAATAACTCAAATATTTTTAAGATCATTACCTTTACTCCAATTTCCTCTTCTTCAAACTCAATCACGCATCCATATGTATATGTGTACGTGTGTATATGCACATGTATTTATATATGTATGTTTGTGTCTGTGTGTGTATGTGTATGTTTGTGCGTGTATGAATGTATGTATATGTTCATTTATCTATGTGTGTGTATGCATATATGTATGGATGTATGTATGCATGTATGTATGGATGTATGTATGTACAGATATATGTATATATGTTGTATGTATGTATGTATGTAAGTGTATGTGTGTGTGCGCGCGTGTTTGTATGTATATGTGTATGTCTGTGTTTATGTATTTGTGTGTGTATCGTTTATGGAATACAAAAGTTTAAGAGAGTGATTAATTTACTAACCTTGGATGAGTCATTCATTCCGCAGCAATCGTCTTTCTGTTCTAAATGACATTCGTTTCATTCATTTAAAGATATCGTTAGTATGAAACTTAAGAATTGAATTAGATGGGAGTACAAAAATATGTGTAGCAAGATAGAACAAAATAAAAAAATCGTAAGTAACTACTAACCTTGCGATGCAAAGTTCAGTTGATTGAAATATATATAGACACCGTCTTTCGTTCTGCTATCCAAAGCTTTTGCGATTAAATTGCCTCAACGCCTTGAAAAAATAACATCCTATTAATATAAAAAACTTGGTAATAAGATAATATCTATTAATTCTAATATAATAAACAATATAAAAAAGTGCTTCTTTTGTAAGTGAAACAATTAAATTTAATGTTTCAGATTAATTGATAATATAAATTTCATTAAAGCTTCAATCATTTGAATTATTGTAAAAAATTTAAAGAATCAAAATAGTTAACTACAGTAAAAAAATTTGAAATGAACTAGAATGAACTACTAAGTTAAATTTGTCCGGGACGGAGGATATACCTTAAATAGTAATAGTGCAGAAGAGATGATAACATGAGACGGCAAAAGAAGCAAATGAAGAAGACATAGAAACCAAAAAGCCTCCACTATTTGTCTGAAACTTAAAGAAAACAAAAAAATAAGTCTTGTTTACCAGAAAAAGTGAACCAAAAAAATATAACAATAACTCAAATATTTTTAAGATCATTACCTTTACTCCAATTTCCTCTTCTTCAAACTCAATCACGCATCCATATGTATATGTGTACGTGTGTATATGCACATGTATTTATATATGTATGTTTGTGTCTGTGTGTGTATGTGTATGTTTGTGCGTGTATGAATGTATGTATATGTTCATTTATCTATGTGTGTGTATGCATATATGTATGGATGTATGTATGCATGTATGTATGGATGTATGTATGTATAGATATATGTATATATGTTGTATGTATGTATGTATGTAAGTGTATGTGTGTGTGCGCGCGTGTTTGTATGTATATGTGTATGTCTGTGTTTATGTATTTGTGTGTGTATCGTTTATGGAATACAAAAGTTTAAGAGAGTGATTAATTTACTAACCTTGGATGAGTCATTCATTCCGCAGCAATCGTCTTTCTGTTGTAAATGACATTCGTTTCATTCATTTAAAGATATCGTTAGTATGAAACTTAAGAATTGAATTAGATGGGAGTACAAAAATATGTGTAGCAAGATAGAACAAAATAAAAAAATCGTAAGTAACTACTAACCTTGCGATGCAAAGTTCAGTTGATTGAAATATATATAGACACCGCCTTTCGTTCTGCTATCCAAAGCTTTTGCGATTAAATTGCCTCAACGCCTTGAAAAAATAACATCCTATTAATATAAAAAACTTGGTAATAAGATAATATCTATTAATTCTAATATAATAAACAATATAAAAAAGTGCTTCTTTTGTAAGTGAAACAATTAAATTTAATGTTTCAGATTAATTGATAATATAAATTTCATTAAAGCTTCAATCATTTGAATTATTGTAAAAAATTTAAAGAATCAAAATAGTTAACTACAGTAAAAAAATTTGAAATGAACTAGAATGAACTACTAAGTTAAATTTGTCCGGGACGGAGGATATACCTTAAATAGTAACAGTGCAGAAGAGATGATAACATGAGACGGCAAAAGAAGCAAATGAAGAAGACATAGAAACCAAAAAGCCTCCACTATTTGTCTGAAACTTAAAGAAAACAAAAAAATAAGTCTTGTTTACTAGAAAAAGTGAACCAAAAAAATATAACAATAACTCAAATATTTTTAAGATCATTACCTTTACTCCAATTTCCTCCTCTTCAAACTCAATCACGCATCCATATGTATATGTGTACGTGTGTATATGCACATGTATTTATATATGTATGTTTGTGTATGTGTGTTTGTGTATGCAAGAGTCTATGTATGTTTGTGCGTGTATGAATGTATGTATATGTTCATCTGTGTATGTGTGTGTATGCATATATGTATGGATGTGTATGTATGCATGTGTGTGTGTAAGTATGTATGCACAGATGTACGTATATTTGTTGTATGTATGTATGTATATGTATGTATGTAAGTGTATGTGTGTGTGCGAGCGTGTTTGTATGTTTGTGTTTATGTATTTGTGTGTGTATCGTTTATGGAATACAAAAGTTTAAGAGAGTGATTAATTTACTAACCTTGGATGAGTCATTCATTCCGCAGCAATCGTCTTTCTGTTGTAAATGACATTCGTTTCATTCATTTTAAAATATCGTTAGTATGAAACTTAAAAATTGAATTAGATGCGAGTACCAAAATATGTGTAGCAAAATAGAAAAAAGTAAATAAATCGTAAGTAACTACTAACCTTGGAATGCATAGTTGAGTTGATTGAAATATATAAAGATATCGCCTTTCGTTCTGCTATCCAAAACTTTTTCGATTAAATTGCCTCAACACCTTGAAAAAATAATATCTATTAATATAAAAAACTTGGTAATAAGATAATATCTATTAATTCTAATATAATAAACAATATAAAAAAGTGCTTCTTTTGTAAGTGAAACGATTAAATTTAATATTTCAGATTAATTGATAATATAAATCTCATTAAAGTTTCAATCATTTGAGTTATTGTAAAAAATTTAAAGAATTAAAATAGTTAACTATGGTAAAAAAATTTGAAATGAACTAGAATAAACTACTAAGTTAAATTTGTCCGGAACGGAGAATATACCTTAAATAGTAATAGTGCAGAAGAGATGATAACATGAGACGGCAAAAGAAGCAAATGAAGAAGACAGAGAAACCAACAAAACCTCGACTATTTGTCTGAAACGTAAAAAAAACAAAAAAATATGTCATGTTTTCCATAAAAAGTGAACCAAGAAAATATAACAATAACTCAAATATTTTTAAGATCATTACCTTTACTCCAATTTCCTCTTCTTCAAACTCAATAACGCATCCATATGTATACGTGTATGTGTGTATATGCACATGTATTTATATATGTATGTTTGTGTCTGTGTGTGTATGTGTATGCAAGAGTCTGGGTATGTTTGTGCGTGTATGAATGTATGTATATTTTCATCTGTGTATGTGTGTGTATGCATATATGTATGGATGTATGTATGCATGTATGTATGTATGTATGTATGTACAAATGTATGTATATATGTTGTATGTATGTATGTATGTATGTATGTAAGTGTATGTGTGAGAGCGCGCGTGTTTGTATGTATATGTGTATGTTTGTGTTTATGTATTTGTGTGTGTATCGTTTATGGAATATAAAGGTCTAATAGAGTGATTAATTTACTAACCTTGGATGAGTGATTCATTCCGCAGCAATCGTCTTTCTGTTCTGAATGACATTCCTTTCATTCATTTTAAAATATCGTTAGTATGAAATTTAATAATTGAATTAGATGAGAGTACCAAAATATGTGTAGCAAAATAGAAAAAAGTAAATAAATCGTAAGTAACTACTAACCTTGCAATGCATAGTTGAGTTGATTGAAATATATAAAGATATCGCCTTTCGTTCTGCTATCCAAAGCTTTTGTGATTAAATTGCCTCAACGCCTTGAAAAAATAACATCTATTAATATAAAAACTTGGTAATAAGATAATATCTATTAATTCTAATATAATAAACAATATAAAAAAGTGCTTTTGTAAGTGAAACAATTAAATTAAATGTTTTAGATTAATTGATAATATAAATCTTATTAAAGTTTCAATCATTCGAATTATTGTAAAAAATTTAAAGAATTAAAATAGTTAACTATGGTAAAAAAATTTGAAATGAACTAGAATAAACTACTAAGTTAAATTTGTCCGGGACGGAGGATATACCTTAAATAGTAATAGTGCAGAAGAGATGATAACATGAGACGACAAAAGAAGCAAATGAAGAAGACAGAGAAACCAAAAAGCCTCGACTATTTGTCTGAAACTTAAAAAAAACAAAAAAATAAGTCATGTTTTCCAGAAAAAGTGAACCAAAAAAATATAACAATAACTCAAATATTTTTAAGATCATTACCTTTACTCCAATTTCCTCTTCTTCAAACTCAATCACGCATCCATATGTATATGTGTATGTGTGTATATGCACATGTATTTATATATGTATGTTTGTGTCTATGTGTGTATGTGTATGTTTGTGCGTGTATGAATGTATGTATATGTTCATCTGTGTATGTGTGTGTATGCATATATGTATGGATGTATGTATGCATGTATGTATGGATGTATGTATGTACAGATGTATGTATATATGTTGTATGTATGTATGTATATAAGTGTATGTGTGTGTGCGCGCGTGTTTGTATGTATATGTGTATGTTTGTGTTTATGTATTTGTGTGTGTATCGTTTATGGAATACAAAAGTTTAAGAAAGTGATTAATTTACTAACCTTGGATGAGTCATTCATTCCGCAGCAATCGTCTTTCTGTTGTAAATAACATTCGTTTCATTCATTTTAAAATATCGTTAGTATGAAACTTAAGAATTGAATTAGATGAGAGTACCAAAATATGTGTAGCAAAATAGAAAAAAGTAAATAAATCGTAAGTAACTACTAACCTTGCAATGCATAGTTGAGTTGATTAAAATATATACAGATACCGTAAGTTATTTTGCCTCCTATCCCAGGTGCCACCTTTAGCCATTGTCCTTCCACCCCGCTGACCGCACAGGCAAATTGGTACCATCACAATCCGGCCAGCCCGTCCAGCCATTAGATCTAAAAAATCCCACATCTTTCAACCCTTCACAAATAACCCGTCACAAACACGCAACAACTTCATCTGAGCTAAAAACATCCAAATTTGAGTCTCACAATCACCAAATCAAAACAACCAAAAAACCAAAGCTGAGACCTACGGCCTCTCAAAACAACCAAATAACCATTTGAGACCCACGGCCATGCAACCATATTTAAAAGTCACAGCTGCAGCCGTGGCTCTCAAAACAACCAAAAAAAAATAAATCTGAGACCCAAGGTTGTGGTCATGGCTCTCAAAGCAACCAAAAAATCAAAGCCAAGACCCAGGTTCCACGGTCGTGGGTCTCAAAATAATAAAATCTAAGACAGTGATGACAGGAGAAGAAAGAAGAGTGGAGAGGGAAGGAGAAGAAGAAATGAAAAAAAAAGAAAGGAGAAAGGAAGCCTACGGGCAAGAAAGGAGAGGAAAAGGAGGAAGAAGAAGAAGAAGAATCTCAAAAATGGTTAGGATTATATATATATATATATATATAAATAATAATTATGTGGGAGGGCTTGGGAAAATCCAGGCAGGTGGAATATGCAAGGGCCCGCCCAGCACCCCTAGTGTAATCCAAGAGCTTGTGGGTTGCTAAGTGAAACATCTTTGGTTTTTGGAGCTAAGATAAAGTATGTAGTGCAATCATACCTTTATGAGTTGTGGTAAAGCGTTTGTTTGGCTTGAGAAAGTATTGTTCAATTATTATTATGCTATATATGACCCTTCCATTGAAAGCGCCTTTTATGTATCAAAGTTGTGATGAGATGCATACAATACTTGTCATGATATGTTTACTGTTATGCCATGCAAATGTTAGAATCGAATGTTATGAACACATGATTAATCGAATGTTATGAACACATGATTAGTTCACTTGTTAATACACATGCCATGGAAAGCTTATAAGACGAGATAAAAGCTAAGTTATGTAAATGAATGCCTAAAGCATTAAAACGATAGTCACAAAAGATGCACGGATGGATGTGGAAGCCAAACCAAAGAATGTTGACATAAAGGTATGGTCCACCAAAGATAAGTTATGAGAATTCTAGCACCCTATGGCTACTTGCTATGGGACCACCTTAGAGACAAGGGCTAATGTTGTTGCCACAAAGCATGTTAATTGGGTGAGGAACATGATGATTGTTTATTCATTGCAATATATGCTATGTCCCCTATTTGTTTACTAATTGTTGGACATGCAATGTACTTGTCGATAATTGTTATTCTTTATGCCATGCATGTTGAGTACATGTGTTCGAAAGGTAAAACCTAATTTAAATTATGTTTATTATATGATATGCTATTTATTGGGTCTTCAACAACTTTTTTTTCATGTTTTAAATGTACTAGGTAATGAGAAAGTTGATGAGCAGGCAGGCCAAATCTAAATGATAATACCTAGCCCAAACAAGGTATTTCACACATAGGATTAGTTTGGTCTTTTACCAGGTCATGGTGTTTTCTAAACATTTCAGTTATTAGAAACTTACTATGTTATTTTTTATTTTCACTTAATAAGATCAGTTAAAGTTTTATGTTGGATCTCTTACCTGTTCTAAGCTATGTATTAGTAGCACTCCTAACCATATGGGAAGGGGGTTTTACATTCTACCTAAAGATGCTCAATTCCAACAACCGTCTACTAAGTCAGAATATTAAACTGAAGCACTAAGTTGAATAAGTACCAGCAAATCTTCATGCTTTTTACCAAATTCTGCTTCTGTGCTTGTAGAATCCCATTGCACTTTGTACTCTTGTGCAATGTCCTTCAATACCTTGAGTTTTACCTCAGATGCTGGAGCACTAATTGAAAGCTTTTCAGTTACCTGCAAAAAAAAGTAATTTAATAGAAAAATAAAGTGAAAATTTATATCAGCATTTTGAAGCCATGATGGCTGTCCCTGAAGAATATCAAACTTTACAAAATTTGCTAGCTGCTTAACTGTACGGTTGACGCTAGAGTCAGGACGAAGTTCTGACACAGCCATGACAAATTCCTTCCCATATTTTGCAGTAGACAAATTTTTTATCTGCAAAAAATCTGGCACATCTGAACATCTGGGAGCTGCAAATATTATACTGGCAATAGCTTCTCGCAATTCTGATGGACATTCCCTGTCATACAGGAAGGGATGTTTACAAAATAGCTCAAAACCCGAATTTGTACAAGTTTAAAATATATTTTTAAAGTGCAATACCATCATGCAAACGAGGTGATAGTTTTCAGTATAAAATGTATTCACTCTTCATAAATTAATTAATGTTACAAAATACATTCTGTAAAACATAATTGATTATGTAAGACTTGGCATTTATCAATCTGAAATTCTCTAGAGCCACAAATGCAAATGCAAAACATTTAACAGTCATACTCCACACAAGCAATAAGACCCCTAAGACATTTATGCCTCAGTTCCTCAAACTATTTATTACCTTAACTTTACCAAGGAATTATTTGCTTTGTTCATACAGAGCTAGAGATGTTACCAATGATCCTCTAGGCAATTAATCCTAGCCTAACATCAACAAAATAAAATTTTTCTGTTTTAAAACACTCATTATCAATAAAAAAAAGTTTATGGGACAGACATAGTGACTACCACTCAATTAAGTTAAATACAACACAAATAGCTTTTTTTTCCAACAAAAACACAAATGACCAAGTCAACATAGAAAAATACAACATGAATCCCATTTGATGGGCCCTTCAATACATCTTTCTTTCTTCTTCTTCTCTTTTCTAATTCTCTTCTTCAATTGACCCATTTTAGAAGATCAACAGTACAACATTTTTTTTGTGTTCGCCCAAATAAATTATGAATTCATAAACTCAACCACTCAAATATATGTCAGGTGATTGTCCCTTGTTTCATTGGTCATAATCATTACCCACATATTTCTGGCTGGCTTTCTTCTAGTCTTTAAAAAGCCTCCAACTTGTAGCAAATTACTCCACACTCTCCATTAGCCTTGATTGAAATTTGAAAATCGAAAAACCAACTCAGGTGATTCATCGTCTTCAAGTCAATTAGTGCACTCCCAAGGTACATTGAAAATTGCTTTATTTTTTATTATATTTCCACAACATATAACATTCTAACTTCATTCATGCTCATTTTATGTAGATATGTTGGGAAACCTCTCCAAGGCATGGCCCTTTGGACCCACCCCTGCAGTCTCATAATTGTATAAAACTTTACAACCACCTCTCTCCTTCATCCACCCATTTTGATAAGGCAGTGTGCATGTGTATCTTTTGCTCTGTCTATTCTGTTCTATTTGGGACTTTTTCTTTTGTTAATCTTCTCTAGCCTATATAATAAGAGTACATTCCGTGGAACAATTTATTAATTAGTGGGCTATGTTCTTGCAGGAGCATATTCTCATTGATAATTCAAAGATTAGAGGAACATTTGAAATATAAATTTTGTAGATGAAAAGGATACCGTAGATTTTGCCAGTGTGAACAGGTTACTACCTATTTGAGCAGCAATGCATTCGATTCTGAAAACACCTGCCAATAATTTAAAAAAAAAAAAAAAAAAAAACGTTTTAAAGTTTGCTTCCTGAAAAAATAAAAACATAAAACATAAAATCAGAACTTGGGAGATCTATGATTTAAGAGAAAGGGATTCAAAGACGAGGGGCGTTACGGAGGGAAGCCACCTTGGTTCTCAAGTCCTCCATCTCTGTCTTCAGCTCCTTCTCCATTCGGGCTTCTTGCCATGAATGTCCCGAGAAGTCTTGGAGTGTGAATCGAATCACGGATGTTTGGCAATCCTCCGAGGCTACGACCGGTCCCTGAAATGGATTGGATTTACTGAAATGGAAAAATAATAAGAGAGAAAACGGAAGGATATTTCTCTCTGTTTCTCTCGCTCTCTGTTTCTCAAATGATTGCCATGAATGTCCCGAGAAGTCTTGGAGTGTGAATCGAATCACGGATGTTTGGCAATCCTCCGAGGCTACGACCGGTCCCTGAAATGGATTGGATTTACTGAAATGGAAAAATAATAAGAGAGAAAACGGAAGGATATTTCTCTCTGTTTCTCTCGCTCTCTGTTTCTCAAATGATTGCCATGAATGTCCCGAGAAGTCTTGGAGTGTGAATCGAATCACGGATGTTTGGCAATCCTCCACAACTTATTCAGAGACACCCACAGAGATGGACGACACCCACGGAGACAGCCACACCAGATACAGCGTCCCAGACCCAACAATGCCCAGACGGAGACAGCCACACGAGACGCAGTGTGGCAGACCCAGTTCTGGTTTTGAAATTTTCCCTCCCTCCGTTTCATTTCATCTTTTTCTTTCTTTTTTTTTTTTTTTTCTTTTCTTTTTAATAAATATATTGACTTACGTCGGTTCCCCCACGGTTATCTCCAATGGTTGCCTGTAGCAGTTTTTGGACTTCAAAGTTCAAACAGCAACGGCTTTCTTTTTCTTTTAATTCAAAATCTTATATCCGGTAAACAATGGGTTTTGGCTTATCAAGACCTTTTTATTTATTTAAAAAAAATCAAATAAGATGAATGATTTATTGGTATTAAGAAAAATTTTATATACAGTCACTTTTATATATTTTTTGTGTATTTTATTAACATAATTGATTATGTTATTTTTTTAATATAAAATAACTGTTTAGCCAATTACATTATAAAAAATATATAAAGAATACATAAAAATAACTATAAATTAGATATCTCTATCCAAAATAGTATGAATCACGTCCACCTGCCAACCCGTAGGGTCTAGGTGTGCTATTTGTAGGCCAGATTCAGGTGCCTGCCCAACACCCCTACATACTCTCTATTAACTCCATTATTGATCAATCACCTTATTTTTTCTCTATTTTCTTTGATTTTAATTGTATAAATAAAAATCAATTACTAAATAACTAGCCTTGCACGTGCTGGATTCCCCCTATATTGAATTTGAGGAAGCAAATAAAAAAAAAAAAATGATGTATGGAGATTACGGTAGAAGGTAATTGCTTGTCCACCACGAAGACCCATATTGAATTTCTAGAGGGATATTTTCGTCACTTTCGTGAAACGCTTTGATAGTACAAATTGGCAAGATCATGATGGAGCTAGGCTCTCGAGCATGTAAAGCGTACACCATTATACAAAAGTATCTAACCCTTGGATCAAATTTATTTGAGTGGGACCTTAGCTTCCGAGCATGTAAAGTGTACTTGATATCTCTCAGTAGAGAAAGAACCAAGCCTCCACCAAAACTCTCATTTCCATAGACTCTGAGCAAATAACAGAATATTCCTCCAGCTCAGCATAAGTTTGTTATGGGGTCATGTCTTTTATCATTTTGTACAGGTAGTTTTTTATTCTAGAATGATGTAGAATAGATATAGGTTGGTTATTCTTTCTATCTTTTGATTGTGTGAAATGGTATTGCTAGAGAGTATATATGTATAGAGGCAGTGTACAGATTCCACCACTAAATGAGAATTACGGAAGTTTTTCTTTCAATTCCTCTGTTCTTTCCTTACGGCTCTTTATCTTCAACATGGTATCAAAGACCCCAGGTTTAACTTGGTATCAGAGACCCCAAGTTACGAAACCTGAGGTCCTTCTTCTTTTCTTTTCTTTTTTTTTCCAGTCATTTCTTCATAGAGCTTCACTGCATTTTAATTCTCATTTCATTTCTTCAAAATGACGAAAACTACTTCCATCTCACCTTTTGAAGATCCAAAGAGCCATTTCTACCTACATCACAGTGACAATGCCAACACTGTGGTGATTGTTCCACCTCTTTCTAGCCCAAATTATCTCACATGGAATCGGTCATTCACCTTTGCCATCTCTATCAAAAATAAGCTTGGCTTTCTTGATGGAAGCATACCCACACCAAAGCTGACCGACCCTTTATATATCCCTTGGTTGCGTTGTAACAACCTTATTCTGTCTTGGCTATTCAACTCGATTTCAAAAGAGATAGCATCAAATGTGCTCTACATCAACTCAGCAAAGGAGGTGTGGGAGAAGCTGAAAACCCGTTTTGCTCAACTTGATAATGTGTGCATCTATCGGCTTAAGCAACAAATCAACTCTGTTTTGCAAGGAAATCAAACTGTAAGTGAATATTTCACTCAACTTAATGGGATTTGGGAAGAAATGCATAACTACAGACCTGTCCCATGTTGCTCATGCGGATTGTGTACTTGCAAAGCCCTTAAATCAATTGGTGATGTCCAAGAGATAGATTGTGTGTTTAAGTTTCTTTTGGGATTAAATGATTCATATGAGCACATTAGAGGTCAAATCATCTTGATGAGTCCGATGTCTTCTTTAGATAAAACTTTTTCTCTAGTTTTACAAGAAGAAAGACAAAAAGATAGACCAGAAATATGACAGTTCCTTCTCCTGAGGCTTCGGCACTAGCAGTCTATAGTAATCAAACAAAAAGAAAGGAGAAGTCTGATATGAATTGTTTTCATTGTGGGAAGCCTGGACATACCAAGGAAAACCTGGACATACCAAGGAAAAATATTATAGGCTTATAGGATTTCCACCCAATTTTAAGTTCACTAAAGTTAAGCCAAATCATGGTAGTGGAAATTTTTCTTCCACACATTCAGCAAATCAGGTTTTCTCTCAAGCTTAGGAAAAGGGACTACAGGAGAATCCTCAGTTGAACCTAACCCAAAATCAAATTCAGAAACTCATGGCTCTAATCAATGGACAGATGTCTCAACTCAAATCTAATGACTCAGTTTCGGTTCAGACCACTACTCAACCTAAAAAATTGTCCATTGAGAACATTCCTTCCCCTATTGCACACTCCAACATGGCTGGTATAATTTCTTTTCCCTCTCATGTTTCTATTGATCATGATACATTTTTTCTTGGCATTCATCAACACAACTGCTTATCTGTTATGAGACAGTCTCCCATGCTCTTTGGTCATGCAAGTCAGCCCAAGACGTATGGTATTTAGACTCGAGACAATTACAGAAGATGAGTAGTTTTGCTGAGTCTTTCAAAGAGCTTCTTGAATCTATGCTTGATAAGTTTCCCTTTGAAGTATTGTGTGAGATGGCAGTAAGAGCCAAACTGTTGTGGCATCGAAGAAATTGCCTAGTGTTTGAGGATTCATTCTCTTCACCTGCTAGGCTCTCCAAAAAGATCCAAGCAGAAGTGGCACTAATTAGATCAGAAGCTGAGCAAAGAGTTGTTAAGCAGCCAAAACAAGATCTGAGCCCTCAAACGTGGACACCTCCCCCTCTAGGAGTGCTCAAAGCAAACTGGGATGTTGTTGTAGATAAGACTAACTCAAGGGTGGGACTTGGGGTTGTCATCAGAGACTCCAAGGGCCTTCTGGGAGCTACTTTGTGGGCATGCAAGGCCACACTCCCGGATCCCATACTCAGGGAGGCAGCTGCTGTTCTTCGAGCTACATCACTCTGTGCTGATCTGGGTCTCACTCACATTGTGTTGGAAGGTGATTCGTTGGCAATAGTCAAGGCAGTGCAGCAGACAGAAGAGTGGTCTTTAGTTGGCCTTATGGTCAGAGACATAAAACTTCTTCTTTCCAAGTTCAGTAGCTAGTCCATTAGACATGTACCAAGGAGAGGCAATGACGTTGCTCATGGTTTGGCCAAGCACGCTCTGTCACATCTAGATGAATGTATTTTGCTGGGGGATTGTCCCCCTTGTATTCAAAACTTGTTTCAATGAATGAAAGTTACATCTTCCTTTCAAAAAAAAAAAAAAACAGCCAATATTACATGTTGATCAACAAATCAAATTCCTAGAATTTTTCTTTATTTCTTTACAATTTTTTTCCCCAATGGCACACCATGCCACTCATTTTAGTCAAATCAAATCCTCCACGCTGCCACTTACACATTTAACACACCAGTAATTAAAAAATGTCGTCTATTTACCTATTAAACATAAAAACTAATTTTAAAGATATTTATATTTGTTTTTTTTTAATATTTATAATAAATAATATATTACATACCATGAATTAGATAACATAACAAATGTAACGACATTATATTAGCAATTCTATATAACTTCAAAAATATATTAGCAATTCTAGTTGTAAGCGTGCAAATCTTAAGTAATTTTAAAAAAAATATATGTAAATTTATGACTCACATAAAAAATTATTTTTATAATAGTAAAATATACTTTTTTTTTTTTTTAAATGAGCATATGAGAAATATTATATGGATATTATTTAGCATTATCTATATAAGTTTTTTGTCAAAATTTTATTAAAAATAAATTTAAAGAGACCAACAAGAATATCCTTACATTTGTTATGTTATCTAAGTCATGGTATTATTTATTATAAATATTAAAAAAATAAAGAAATATAAATATCTTTAATATAAGTTTTTATGTTTAGTAGGTAAATAGACAATTTTCTTAATTACTGGTGTGTTTAATGTGTAAGTGGCAGCGTGGAGGATTTGATTTGACTAAAATGAGTGGCATGGTGTGCCATTGGAAAAAAAAATTGTAAAGTAATAGAGAAAAACTCTAAGAATTCGACTTATTGATCAACATGTAATAGGGGCCGTTGATTTTTGTAACAAGAGATGTGCTGTTATTTTTGTAGAAGACGCAAGCCGAATCCATATTTGAGCGGTACCGTCGGGCGGCACGGCAGCATTTCCCTTATGGCATATGATCCTTGGACTAGGATGAAACCCAACAATTGAGGTCGTGGCAATTGGGTAAATGAGAAAAGCTACTGGCCTGTCGTCTACAAAACTCAATTTTACAGCAGACCAATAATCAAGTGCCACATAGGCACTTCATGAAAATCACTTGTACACCTGCATACACCCAATAGGCACTTCACTTCACATAGACACACTTCCCCTCCCACCCCATTCACTTCACGTAAACACACTCCCCCCCCCCCCCCCCCCAAAATCTCCTCTGCTATTGAGACCTCCTTTCTCTCCCAATACAATTCCTCCTCCCACCACGATGGCGATGACGGCATTCATAGGTATTTCTTCTGCACTTCATTCTCTAGATTTAAGATTTTATTCTCTCATATTTTCTGGTTTTCTTCTTCTCTAGATTTTATTCTCTAGGTTTAGGTTTTTTTTTTTTTTTCCTTCTTAGAAGTAATTTCTGATTGGTTGCTTAGAGGATAGGTTTTTCCTGTTTTTTATTCCCAGTTGAAATAATGGCCATTGTTTGCCCAAGAACTCATGAATTTCCCATATATTTGCTGAAAATATATGTGCTCCTCCATTGTCCAAGAAATTTGTTAGCTTGAAAGATATGTTGGCCCCAAATATTAGTTCTATGAATATGTGGATAAAGAAATTGCAATGACACCTTGATGAATTGATTTGAGTTCTATGAATATGTTACAGGTAAAATCATCAATAACTTTTCATTTTAGGTTGCTGATTTCATTTTAGAATAACTTGCAAATATGTTGGATAGGCCCCTGTACTGATCTGTTATTTCCTTCCAATTGTATATTGCATTTATGGCATACCATCAGGTTGTGGAGTCTTTTTTCTGCAGGAATATGCAAGACCAAGAATGAAGACTTCGGTGCTCCATGGAGCTTTCATATATCACAAGATCAATAGTTATAGGGCTGAATGTTAGAAGGCATTTTGAATGTAAGAAGGCAGTTTGAACTATTAGCATTAAATAAGCTGACTTGGTTTTTGTAACAGTTATATGGCTGATTTTGTAAGAAAGCTGATTTTTGTAAGGATGCAAAAATATTGTATAATTAAATGTGGTTGCACTTCTAAACCATATCGTTGATGTCATGTAATGGCAATGTGTATGTGTATTCCAGAAGCATGTAGGCTATTTAAATCAGGTTCTCTTTGTTGGGTTTGAAACACAGCTTTTGAAAGGGCTATAGCCGGATTTCTTTTCATTTGGGAGTGATTGAAACTAAGTTAATCTAAATGCATGTTGTACCAGGCTTTAATCTTCACATTCAGGTCTGAGACTCTGAAATAGGTTACTTCAAGAACTGTCAAATAGGTTATTTTTAAATCCATTTAGCATTTGTATTAAAGATGGGTCAACCCATTATTTTAACTTCATATAAACCAAAGTACTTGTAGAGGAGAAGCTACCCAAACCAGGCAAACCAACCTTGAAGCAATTCAAAGACCAAAATGGAAATAACCCAGACACCTGAAATAATAATATACAAGGTGCCAAGATTCCGAACGCACGAAGACAATGCAAAAAGCAGTGATTAATTGATCCTTCCATGGTGTTTGCAAATTCAACACCAGTATAAATAGCGTGCATCCTTCTATCATATGTCATCAATAAATAAAAACTAATGACAACTAGCTGCTATAGGAGAAATTCTTATCAAGCCACTTTTTAAGTGTGCACAAAATAATATGGCTACAAAAAGTCATCCTATTAGGAAACAACAAACTCCTATTAAATTTCACTCCATCGACTGCCCAATAATTAATTATATATCTTCTGAAAAATGAAAATTCCATGATGCTCCATACTCTTCATCTTGTGACATTGTTGGGAATTGCATGTTCCTAGAAACCAATAAAAAATTTTAGAAAAGGATGAGGATAGGTGACCAAATCAAACATTTAAATATAACATAAATAAGATAAGATTAGTATTCATACATATCAAATGTTGTTGAAATAGTGGCCGGGTGTGGAGGTAATGTAGTTGAACGTGGTTCACCCATACCACTGTAAATAAAAAAAAATAGTTCATCAAGTTAAAAGCTTCACACAAGGAACATACGACATAATTATAAATATAATGAAATCATTGCAAGTACCTCTGTGTTGGACATTTCGTTCTAACATGCCCTTCTTGTTTACAAATGCTGCATCATCGCTTCTTTGTTGGCACATTTTCCTTTGGATTCTTTTGTCGTAAAGTTTTGGGCCTACCTTTAGATACAATGATTGGGGGATCTTGCAATGAAAAGTTTGAGATTGTTTGGCTCTGGATCTCACGTCCCTCCGTGTTACCACCACCACCATTATCATCACTCATCAAGAGAAGCTCTTGATGAATAGTCTCTACTCCCCGTGAAACATGCTCATATTTGTTCATAGATAGTGACCCCATCTCAGCAATTATATAAAACTGTCTCATCAAACGGTGTTTCTTATCAAAGGCAGTTGGGATTGTCTCCAATGGACCTTCAAACGGTGATGCAAAGATGTTTCTTGAAAAGAGTAAGGCTCAAAATATCATTCCAAAATTCAAAATACTGCTTGAGGCAAGATTCTGTAATGCAGAGATGTTTCTTGAATAGAATAAGAACGTCCTCTTCTAGACCTATCTTTCTCATCAATAAAATTATTGTTTACCAATTAAAAAAAAAGGCTTGGTCTATACCTCGTTCTATAGAACTGATGAACTAATATTTGGGGCCAACATATCTTTCAAGCTAACAAATTTCTTGGACAATGGAGGAGCACATATATTTTCAGCAAATATATGGGAAATTCATGAGTTCTTGGGCAAACAAGGGCCTTTATTCAACTGGGAATAAAAAATAGGAAAAACATTTCCTCTATGCAAACAATCGGAAATTGCTTCTAAAAAGGGGAAAAAATTTTAAAAAACAAAAACCTATCCTCTTAGTAACCAATCAAAAATTATACTAAGACGAACCCAAACCCAGAATATGGACAGTTCTGAAAATTTTTGTAATCTCACAACATGCACAAAACAACCAACCCCCCCCCCCCATAAGGAAACATTTACGTACGCCGATTACGTGAAAAACAGATTATTTCATATAAACCTAGAGAATAAAATCTAGAGAAGAAGAAAACCAGAAAATATGAGAAAATAAAATCTTAAATCTAGAAAATAAAATACAGAATAAATACTTATGAATGTCGTCATCGTGGGAGGAGGAACTGTATTGGGAGAGAAAGTGTATGTACTTCAGTCTCAATAACAGAGGAGATAGGGGGGAAAGGTGCCTACGTGAAGTGCCTATTGGAGAGAAAGGGGATGTACTTCGTCTCAATAGCAGAGGAGGTGGGTGGGGTGGGGGGGGGGGGGGGGGGGGGGGGGGAGTACGTGAAGTGAATGGGGTGGGTGGGGGGGAAGTGTGTCTACGTGAAGTGAAGTGCCTATTGGGTGTATGCAGGTGTATAAGTGATTTTCATGAAGTGCCTACATGGCACATGATTATTGGTCTGCTGTAAAAAATGAGTTTTGTAGACGACCGGCCCGTAGCTTTTCTCTTGGGTAAATATCAGAAAACCGTGACGCATTGGGGGAAGTAAGATTTGGCACTTTAAACGTTGAGAAGGTCAAGAACTGCAGTACAAGGAAAAAGCTATACTACAGTCACACTTTTCAAGACACAATTCAAACCGAAGCCATGTCTGCGCAGAAGATTGGTTAAACAGAGAATTAAAAGTTCGATTAGAGAAATTGAAAATGGTAGACAAATAATTTCCATAATTATTTTATACATTACCTAATAAAAATGGTAGAAAAAATTATTGAATAATTACTTTATAACCTGTCATTTTCCTTATATTATTTTTATTTTTATTCAATTACTTACTGAAATAAATAAGTTTATAAGGAATATATTTGTGTATTTTATATCATTATTTTCAGTTGATATAATCATGTTTTATATGCATATGTGCATGTATCTCAATTTGGTCAACATGCACCTATGGGACAGGTAGTTTGAAAAAGAAAAAAGTGTAAATATATAAAATTACATAACAGTTTGGAATGAGAGAAAGAGTCCTTTTCAACCTACTATGATGATTCTCATTCTCAACCTACTATGATGATTCAGACCTCGATTGGTGTTGCTTGGAGCCCACGACAATGTTCAGATGCAGTTGTACAGTCTTGATGCATACATCCATAGCGGTTAATGGAAAACAAGTGGAGAAAAAATAAAGAGAAAGGTACACACGGATTTACATAATTCGGTACACTGCCTATGTTCACAGTATTTAAGGATGAAAAATCTATTATAATATGCTTATTTACAATTTCTCATAGCCTCTCATTGCTTACTGTACAATAGAAATATTGAATATATTTGATAGAGAAAACCCCTTCTCTGGAGCTCCCCTTCAAGAAGTTGAAGAAATTGAAGAAGAAGTCGAAGTCCCCAAGTTGTGAGGAACGTCGGCTTTGCATGTTTGACATCTTCATTCTCTTTCTACATTTCTCCTTCCCTTCATGTCCTTTCCTTCTAACACCTTAACTCCCTTGTGCCATCTCTGTCCCTCTCCACTTTCTTTTTTTGTCTCCTAGTGGTGGCTTTTAGGGCTAGCCTGGACCCCTGGTCTTGAGCCTATATATTGTGTCCTTTACAAAAAAAGATACAATGACGAATACACAAGAGGATCAGCTCAACGTGTTCTTAGTTTCTCACATTATACGAATTGAGGATGGTATGCCTATCCTGCAGGTGTTCTAACTACTTTCTTTTCAATTGCGTGGGCTTTATGGTAGAGGAGGAATAAAGATGATTGCTGAGAAGGTGTATCTAGAACCCTACACAGGTGATTGATTATGCTTTTTCTCTGCAACAAATTCATAAGGATTTGGTGATGGTGAAGGCTGCTCAACCACGGAATTTGTCTTGCTGGAAGCCTCCACCCAGAGGTTATCTCAAACTTATGTGGATGGAGCAATGTTTTTTGGTCTCCATAAGGCTGTGTGGAAGCAATTTTAAGAGATGAGCATGGAAATGTGATAATGACTGCCAGTAAAAGTGAAAATGAAATGACTGATTCTAAATCTATTGAACTCCTTGCAATTTTCAGAAGCTTACAACTTTATGGGGGAATAAGGCAGTACACCGGCTAGCACGCCATGCTTGGAAGGTTGATACTATTGCAATGTGGCGGGGAGATGTTCCTTTGTATGTTGATCAAGCTATCTGGCTTGACAAACTTCATATGTAATGTTTTTCAGATATCACAAAAAATATAAAACTAATTAGAACTAATTACATAGAAGATCTGCACTTCTCCCTTAAAGAAAATGATTTCGATTAAAAACCTCAATAAAAGATTTCGATCTAACTAGCCGCATGTTTAAGTCGGCTCTTAAAGAGATTTTTCCAAGCTTCTTTAAATATGGAATTTTCTTGCATCGGTGGTAACGGGTTTTTTAGGAAATGGTGGACTTTCTAGAGAGAGAGTAGCGTTGCCGGCCGGCCTTAACATAAAGGTCTTAGCCTAGAAATATGGGTAGAAGGAAACTCAAACCAACCAACTCTGGAAAGCAGAAGCTAGTGCAGCCCCGTTGGCATGCAAAATGGCGGGTGAAAGTGGGCATCAATCAAGCTCTGATTGAAGGGGATAACAGGCAGATGACACCAGCAGTAAAAGGAGAAGGGAACTGGGTAAACTAGAGACTTAAAAAGGATGGGTAGAGCATATCAAGGAAATTTCTAACAAGCACCCAGAATGGAAACTCATTCGGATCCCAAGAAGGGCAAATCATGATGCTCATAAAGTGGCAAGTTGGGCATTTGTAGCAATCTGAAAACAGTGTCAACAATCTGAAAAGATAATGAAGATTTGTCATGTGAGTATGCAGGTTTTGAATCCAAGCAAATCATTTATAGAAAGCAAAACTATGGCCAAGCTAAACTGACAAAATAACTGACAAGGAACCAAAAATAGAAGGAATATGGGAAAGAACAGATGAAAGCACTCACAACATAATGGAAGTAGCTTGATTCAGACAAAAGGAAATTTCTTAAGATCTATAAGATGTTGACATACCAGGCAAAAACAGAACGATATGGAAATAACTCCACCTCTCTTGATCAAGGGACCAAAATAACTCTCCAACTTTAAGTTCTATAATGATCAATAAATACAACTAGAAGAGTACAAATCACCAAAACAATATAAATGTTTTATGGTAACTTAGATCAAGAAAATATAAAATGTACGGTTCTGTAGGCTAGTAAGTGTAAACCCAAAAGACAACCTAAACAAAACTTTTTTTTTCTTTTCTTTTTTCCTTTTTTTTTATTTATTATTTTTTTTTTTAAGCAGAATTACATTCATACATACACAGAGATGCAGATGGCACACTTCTTGCATCATTAATTTGATCCAGAAAAAGTCAAAAAACGTTTGAGACTTGCCATCAATTAAATGAAATCTAAGCACAAGCACAAGAATTATCTTCGACAAGAGTGGCAACATTCCTATCCTCACTTCTGAACAGTAAGTATCCGATCGCGAGGCCCAGCACGATGGCCAGGAAAACACCCTCGTTGTAAGACATCACCGCCAGCATCAGCAGGTACCCGATCTCCGAGTTAAGTGCAAAGAGATCTTTTGAAATGAAAACTGGTAGATCAAAATGTGTATTTGTTTTTGTAAAACCTCTTACAATATGAAAAATTTTGAAAAGTTTTCAAAATTTTGATTTTTAGTCGCGAAAGCAAACGAGAATTTTTTTTTATTATGTTTACGAACGGATTTATTTTTTAGTTTTTAAGTTAGATTTACTGTAAATAAAAGAGTAATATTAGATATAATTATGAATTGTACAACAATATGTAAGCCAAATTTTTTTTTTTCCATAAATATGTTGAAAACAATTTTTAAATTTTAAATTTATGATTCCTTAAAATTTTGTCTCAAATAAGTTTTTGATAGATTTAATATATGTATCTTAAAATCTTTTAATGTTCCTCATGAATTATATAGATCTCACCATTAAATATTATCATATTCACTTTATCTCTTATAATTTATATCAAGAAAAAAATCTATTAATCATCTAAGTTCTTCTAATTAGTTTATTTTTCATAAACTAATTAAGTTTTTCTACTCATCATTTATATATCATATAGTTGGTAAGAAGAAAAATAAAAAATAAAAAAAAATTATATGTGTTGTATGTTGTGAGATTGATGAGTAGAAGTTTTTAGTAAAAAATATATATATCTATAATTTTTTCACCACTCTTTTATAACCAATTAAAGTGATAATTTCACCCATAAAAATTGTTAATTTTTTAAAAAGTTTCTATTTTATATAGTTTTTTTTTAAGAAAAATGATACTTACGTCCTGATATACGCCGTATGGTGGTCAGCCACCAGATATCCACTTTTCAGGATTTAGTGGATGTGGCCACTCATGTAGAGCGAGAGAATAATTTGAGTATGGGCTCCCATCCAGAACATAAGAGGCGGAGTTTTTCTGGTGAAGGAAGTAGTTCGGGTTCACCTCAGAAATTTGTTCAGCGAACCGGAACTCGACCACAAGCATCCTCAGGTGTTCGTATGGGAGGACGAGTGCCAGTTTGTAGAGTTTGTAATAGAGCCCATGTGGGTGAGTGCCCTTTTGGTGGGGCTCGATGCTATAATTGTGGCCAGCAGAGTCACTTTGCTCGTGAGTGTCCTAGACCAGTTCAAGGAAGCCGTGGAGGTAGGCGCGGTGGAAGAACAAATCCAAAACAAGCAGTGCAAGCCCGGGTTTATGCTGTCACATCCAGAGATGTGGATGATGAGGCACCAGCGACCCATGATGCTGGAGTAATTACAGGTATGGGTCTAATTTAATTTAATGTTGGATTTGATTTTTGGTGTATTTGGTTTCTCCTTTGTTTTTTTGGATTTCATGAGTTAATGTGTTTGGTTCAGGAAGAGTCCGTTTGTATGAGTTTTATGCTTGCACTTTGTTTGATTCGGGTGCATCACAGTCATTTGTATCTTCCACGTTTGCTTGGATGTGTAATTTGGTCACGGAACCTTTGCCGAAGTCATTGGTAGTGGCTCTACCCAATGGTGAAATGGTATGGTGTTCCAAGATTGCTTTGGGATGCCCATTAAATTTTGATGGAAGATTGTTGGATGCTGATTTGGTGGTGTTCAAGCTGTTGGGTTTTGATATCATCCTCGGGATGGATTGGCTATACCGATATTATGCGAGTATTAATTGCAGAAGTCGGGGGTAATTAGCTTTCAGCTTCCAGATGGTGATTGTCTGGAATTTGCGGGGAGTAAGATAAAAGAAAAGTCGGTAATTATATTGGAAATTCAAGCAAGAAGAGAGATTGCATGTGGAGCGGATGCCTTCTTAGTCCAGATGGTGTCTACGCTGTCTGAGAAGAAGTCTTTGATAGATATTCCCGTTGTGGAGGAATTTCCGGATGTGTTTGTGGAAGACTTGCCTGGGCTACCCCCTATTCGTGAAATGGAGTTTGTTATAGACTTGGAACCTGGAGCGGCTCCTGTACATAAAGCTCCTTACCTCATGGCACCGGCTGAATTAAAAGAGTTGAAGACTCAGTTGCAAGAGCTGGTAGATAAGGGGTTCATTCAACCAAGTACTTCGCCGTGGGGTGCACCAGTGTTGTTTGTTAAAAAGAAAGATGGAACCCTCCGTATGTGCATCGATTATCGGGAATTAAATAAGGTGACCATCAAGAATAAATATCCTCTCCCGCGGATAGATGATTTGTTTGATCAGCTTCAAGGAGCAGCTGTGTTCTCGAACATTGATTTGAGGTCAGGATACTACCAGTTGAGGATTAGAGACAAGGATGTGCCCAAAACTGCTTTCAGGTCGAGATATGGGCATTATGAATTTAAGGTGATGCCGTTTGGATTAGCCAATGCCCCTACTGCTTTCATGGATTTAATGAATCAGGTATTTCGACCTTATCTGGATTCCTTTGTGGTAATATTCATTGATGATATTCTGATTTATTCCCGAGATGTTGAAGAGCATGTGTATCATCTTCGTCTAGTTCTTGGGAAATTGAGAGAACACCAGTTGTATGCCAAGCTCAGCAAGTGTGAATTCTGGTTGGAGGAAGTCAGATTTCTTGGGCATGTGATTTTCCGAGATGGAGTGGCTGTTGATCCTAGTAAGGTGGAAGCCATTTTGTCATGGCAGCGTCCGACTACAGTGCGCGAGATCCGGAGTTTCTTGGGACTTGTCGGATATTACCGAAAATTTGTGGAGGGATTTGCTCGCCTATCCGGACCTCTCACAGCGTTGACTAGAAAGAATGCAGAATTTGTTTGGTCAGATAAGTGTGAGAAAAGCTTCCAAGAATTGAAGAACAGGTTGACGACTGCACCGGTGTTGGCACTTCCAGAATCGCATAAGCCATTTATAGTCTTCAGTGATGCGTCTAAATTCGGATTGGGTTGTGTCCTTATGCAGGAAGGACAGGTTGTTGCTTATGCATCCCGTCAGCTAAAGGACCATGAGAAGAATTATCCGACGCACGATTTGGAATTGGCTGCGATTGTTTTTGCTCTTAAGATCTGGCGGCACTTTTTGTATGGGGAAGCTTGTGAAGTATACACTGATCACAAGAGCTTGAAGCACTTGTTTTCCCAAAAGAATCTGAACATGAGGCAGAGGCGATAACTAGAGCTAATCAGTGACTATTAGTGCGAGATTAAGTATCATCCGGGGAAGGCTAATATAGTTGTTGATGCTTTGAGTCGAAAATTGCACTTAGAAGATGAGGCCGAGTCGTCAGGATTGGATTCTTTGCTTTGCGGGATGAGAAAACTCCTTATTGAGAGTTCACAGCAAGAGGAGATATTATCTTCAGTTCTTGATATTCGGGTAACTGATTTTGAAGAATTGAAGACTCTTCAAAGGAAGGATCCGGAGCTGTTGGATATCAGAAAAAGAGTCAGAAAATCTCGAGGGCCGTTGCACTATAGTATGGATAAAGATGGAATACTTCAGTTCCAAGATCGTAGAGTGGTCCCCAAAGATTCAGAATTCAAGGAGCGGATCATGGCAGAAGCTCATGCGGCCCCTTATTCAGTTCATCCCGGCAGTACGAAGATGTACCGGGACTTGAAGAAAAATTATTGGTGGGATGGAATGAAGAGGGATATTGCCTTGTATGTTGAGAAATGCCACACGTGCCGTCAAGTTAAGGCCGAGCATCAAAGACCCGCCGGTATGCTCTAAACCCTCCTTATTCCTAAGTGGAAGTGGGATGACATCACGATGGATTTTGTAGTGGGCTTACCGAGGACTCCTAATGGGAAAAATTTTGTTTGGGTGATTGTTGACCGATTACCGAAGAGTGCTCACTTCTTGCCTGTTAATAACACTGATTCCTTGGGTAAGTTGACTCGCTTGTACGTGAAAGAGATAATGCGGTTGCACGGCATATCGAAGAGTATAGTGTCGGATCGAGACCCAAGGTTCACGTCTCAGTTTTGGAAAAGTTTGCGGGCAGCATTGGGTACTAAGCTGAAGTTCAGTACTGCATATCACCCACAGACGAACGGCCAATCGGAGCGCACCATTCAGACCCTTGAAGATATGTTGCGGGCATGTGTCATGGAATTTCAAGGGAGTTGGGAAAACCATTTGCCGCTCATAGAGTTTGCGTATAATAACAGCTTTCATGCGACCATTCAGATGGCTCCTTATGAAGCTCTCTATGGGAGGAAGTGCAGATCGCCTTTGTGTTGGGATGAAGTCTGGGAGAATAAGATAATTGAGCCCGAAATAATTCAAGAGATGCAAAGCCAAGTTCGGATCATCAGGGATAAAATGGCGGCAGCTCAGAGTCGTCAGAAAAGCTACGCTGATACCAGGAGGAGAGAGTTATCTTTTGAAGAAGGTGATTGGGTTTATCTCAAAGTCTCTCCCATGAAAGGAGTTAAGCGTTTTGGTAAGAAGAGGAAGTTGGATCCGAGGTATGTCGGCCCTTTTCAGATTTTGGAGAAGATAGGGTCCGTCGCCTATAGAGTTGCTTTGCTAGATTATTTTGGGGATATTCATGATGTCTTCCACGTATCATCCTTGAAGAAGAGCTTTGGACAACAAGAGCCGCACTTTGTCGACCCAGAGAGTATTCAGTTGCAACCGGACCTTACTTATGAGGTTGTTCCGTCTCAGATCATGGATTGGAAAGAGCAACAGTTGAGGTCCAAAATGATACCTCTGGTAAAGGTGGCATGGGGAGATCCGTTAGCTCAAGATTTCTCTTGGGAGCGAGTAGCGGACATGAGGGAGCAGTACCCATACTTGTTTGAGTAATGACGGTACATTTTTTAATCTTGGTTGCAGGTGGTTTTATGTGGAATTATGTGGCTTGTTTCAAGTTGGCGTTTAATCTTGCAAATTTCGAGGACGAAATTTGTTTTTAAGGGGGGATGTGATGACCCGCTTTTATGTGTATTTTCACTGAAGGGTTGTTTTTAATTTAATATATTGGTTTATTTATTTTAAATTATTGTAATTTAAATTCGTTTTTAATTTATTTGATGTTGTGTTTAATTTATTTAGTCGTTTTACGGTTTTTGAAATCGTTTTCGGCGGATCTGTTTTTGGTTTCCGGAGTGCGGATTGGACCTCATTTCTTTTCTTTTCTCTTTTTCTTTTTCCTTTTTTCCTTTTCTTTTTCTTCTTTTCTTTCTTTTCTTTCTTTTTCTTCTTCTTTTCTTCCCGTTTTCTCTCTCCCCATGAGCTGCTCTCTTCTCCCTCTCCTATCCGTCGCCGCCCATTTGACAGCCCGGTTCTCCGCCGTCCGGCCCCCGTATAGTGCACCACCCCCACCATTCTCTTCCCCTCCCACCAGAGATCATCCCCACCAATTTTCAGGGCCATCCAACCAGCCGTTAGCCGCCACGCACGGCTGGAAGTCACGGCACCAGCCCTGTTTTTCTCCCCTGTCGCCGGTTGCTTTCGTAGCCCAGAACAGCCGCTCGCCGGCGGCGTGGCCTACACCACCCACCTAGTTTTCTTCCCCTCTCACCGTTGAACATCCCCACCAAGTTTCACCTCCATCCGAGCCACCGTTAGCCACCACGAGCTCCTCCAAGCCACACGAATTTTCACCGATTCCGACGCCGTCGCACCACCTCCGGCCACCATCTCTTCACAGCTTCTTCCCCCACCTCTTGCCCACCTAACCCACCCATTTCCGGCCTCGATCCGTTGCCGGAGCAGCTCTCATGAGCTCAACTCCGATTTGGCCTTTTTCCGCTTCCACCGCCACCCACGGCCAAAACTAATTTCCCTTAGCTTCATAAACATCTCAAGACCATTCTCTATCAATTTCGTGCCTTGGTTTGTCCCCGTTCGAAAGTGGGTAATTTATTACCCACGGCTACAGTGTAAATTACACTGTTATGTTGCTTTTCCTCCGCCGTTTGCAACGCCGCGAGCATTCAAAAAATACCATATAGCGCTATAGTATTTTGCTCTTACAATAAATATTTGTTGTTGGTTGGTTGATTCCGGACCGAGTCCGAGGAGTTCGGGGGTCGGATGGATTGAGGACAGAGTTACTTGGTTTGTTGATTTGTGATTGGTTGGTTGGTTTGTACCTAGTGGTTGCATTTACATGGTGCATGCACGTGCATTTTATTTAATTTCAGAAAAATCATGTTTTGTTGGCGTAAATGGAATTTCGGGTGCGTGTGTCTCACGAGCCCAAGTCGGGATGGGTTATATTATCTCGGTAGATCTCCTCTGGTCACTCGGGAGTGGATAATACTGAGTGACATCTCTTGGGTTGTCGCCGAGAGACGACCGGATCGCACGATACGGTAACACTGTCGTGTCGACTCCGTGATCCCTAGAGTGGCGGGGACTAGAGGATGGCCTGGCCAGGGACGCGCTGGGCGCGAGTACTGGGCGTCGCTCGTTTAGGTGTCACACGCGTAGACGTTACCTGCGGTGTGGCACAGAGCCAGGGTGTGCGAATGATCCCTAGGGGAGATCATGATGCATGCATAATTGGATCGGTTTTTATGGTTTTGGTTACGGGCCATTTTCTGGAAAAATGGCGAGGTTCGTTTTGAAGCTTTGTGATCCATTTTCTGGGAAAATTGTGGTTTGGGCCATTATCTGGGATAATGGCGAGGCTTGGTTTTAAACGATATGTTTTTGTGGCCAAATAGGGGAGATCATGATGCATGCATAATTGGATCGGTTTTTATGGTTTTGGTTACGTGCCATTTTCTGAAAAAATGGCGATGTTCGTTTTGAGGCTTTGTGATCCATTTTCTGGGAAAATTGTGGTTTGGGCTATTATCTGGGATAATGGCGAGGCTTGGTTTTAAACGATATGTTTTTGTGGCCAAATGGGTTTTTGGCGTGCATGGAAAAATGTGGCTTTACGGGTCATGTGCATTGGCTTTTCTTTCATACATGTTGTTTGAGTTTTATATGTTTTTATCTAGTGGTGTTTGGATCTTACTTACTTGCGGCACCATTTTTGGTACCGTAGATTTTGATGCAGAGTTCGAGAAAGAGGAGGAGGCTGAGCCCAAGGATGCGGCTCCGTCGGAGTGTTGAGTTAAAGTCTATGCTTTGTAGTTGGTTTTAAAACAATATTTATGTTTTGTAATATTTTATTATGTATGTTTTGAACAGTTTTGTATTAAACTAAGAAAAAATTATGGTACTTAGTTTATGACTTTGCTATCTGCTGCGTGTTTCTTCATGCACATTTGTTGCTTATACACACACTTGGCACTCGTCGATAGGGTGGTGACCCGTGATGTGATCATCCGAACGTCTCGATTTCTCCGTATCCGTGCTTGGGGATTTGGGGGCGTCACATTGATTCTATAACTTCCTTGTCCATTAGACTTCTTGGTTACAGACTATTTTAATTACACAGATACACACAAGGCATTAAATGGGAATGTGAGTCCCAATACATGTAAATTAAATATAACAAGCTAAATGTAGCAAAGGATTAAACATAACATGCATAGCAGTAATTATGAAAATTACATCAACTTCAATAATTTCGAAGTAGCAAAATGATTGGTATGCGGAGTCTGCATAAATCATAGCCCTTCCAAGTATTTCACTTTGCATTTTATTTCTCAGTAATCCAACACTTATTTTTGGGTGAGTAATCCAAGATCATACGCTTATGATGAAAAAGGGTAAATTCAAGCTCTCTTTCTTTATCACGTTAAGGTTGCATTTGGATATTGAGATGATTTTAAATAATTTAAATTAATTTTTTATTAGTGTTTTGTGAATACCATTAAAATGAATTTGAATGTAAATAGATTGATATGTGTGTTTGAATAAATGAAGTAGCTAGGTTGAGATAGACCTAACTTTTTTTTATAAAAAGTTTAAAAAGTAGTAAATTCCATCTATCATTATTTGAGATTCATATATATATATATATATAGGGTTGGGGAGCAACGTTCAATACACGTTTACCTAGTTGGGTAAATTTTATTTTATTTTTTTACAAAAATAATATAGTTTTTACCAGAAAAATTGATTTGATACAAGTTTCCAAAATAAAGTGGTACACACATCATATATGAATCATAGTTTAATACATAATTAAGCATGTTGTGTACTTTTCTGCATTTTGAATTTTTTATGACGTTGCTTGAGTTAATCTTATGTCTGCAACAAGTTGAATCACCCAATATTTTTGCAAAGTTTGTGTTGCAATATTCTCCAAGAATGGGGCTGCCACATTTTTTGCTGCATTTCCACCAAACTCTCCTCTCGAACCACGATTGCGACCACGACCACTTGGGCTGTAATACCTTTCTCCTTGAGCAGGCTTCAAGAACTCATTAATGCACATCTAAAAAAAGAACTCTTTAATGCTGACAGACTATAGCAACCACACCACATAATACCAGTTTAGTATTAATCTGGACAAGACAGGCAACCCAGGGAGAATGAAAAGCAGAAAAAATTAAGTCAAGGGAGCAAGCATTAAGCAACAAATCATATGAAAGATATAAAACTCTCGGATAGAAGTCAAAAAAATAAAAATGAAATTTGATTTCTTTTAAAAGAAAAAACTGCATAAGCAAATCCAAAATCTTGAAAGAGTATAAATAACTAACAAAAAAGATTTAAAACTAAAGGTTTGAGATTACAAGAATAAATTTTCAAAAAAACAATTGAGTATTTTTCTAGAGCATCACTGCTGAACTAATCCAGTGTGTTTTAGGTATATAATGGTCACTGCAATTGCAACTGTATATAGTCAATCATATACAATGATCTTGACAATTTTAACTTCCCCACAAACAAATGACCACATGGGACTTTACTTTTGACAGACCATTGAATATTTTGCAAATATCAATAGCTAAACCAAACCTATAAATTCTAACTGAAAAAGATGTACAACCAAATTTTCTGACATGACAGGTCATTATATTCAATATTCCTTTCAAGGAGGTGAGTATTAAGCCTGTTTCGATAAATGAAAACAAAAGTACCCTTCATAAGAGAGCTTAGAAGAAAGGTTAATATCTCTTATCAGCCACTCAAAAAGAAAATTTTCAAAGTGCAAAAAGAAGAAGAAAAGAGACAATTAAGTTTTTCTATGACTAAGCATTATATCCTAGGAGTGAGGGTCAAGTCCCTAACCCAAAAGTGATTTCAATTTCTTGAGCTGCTCACTATCTAAACTTTGGCTAGAGTAGGCAAGATGGACTATTATAGATAAAATGCCCAGTAAAAGATCATTTTCCTACTTCAGGACATGTAAAGGCCGGGTATGTTTTCTATACAGAGATTAAAAAAAAAAAACAAAAAGCTTTAAAATGCATATATAGACATAAGAATGTAAAATGAAACGTAAGCGACAATTAGACAGAACACAAAAACAATACACTTTGGGAAACCCAACAAAGCGCAACTAACAATCTGAAAAACTACTGCAGTACTTACAAAAGTTGACGTCATGCTAGCACACGCGATAAATCTGCATTGAAAAAAAAAAAAAAACAGGTTATCCCCATTAGTGCAAAAAATTTCAGAATTATATCAGAGGAATGATCACAGACCTCTCCACAGACTGATTAAAAAAAGAGTTTGATTTCAGCCTGAGAAACCTGTGCAAAATGAAACAAAAAAATTCTGATAAGGATGATCTTGCAGGCATGCCACAAACCATATAAACTCATTAATCCAAACAGTATAAATCCTTTTAATGATGTTTCATTAATTCCAACTCGTTAATACAAACTCATTAATCCAAATAGCATAAGTCGGTTTACACATTTAAAAAAAAAACTGCACATGAGAGGCCAACAACAGAAAATGCACAGAAATAAAAATCAGAAACTCATTAATCCAAACAGTATAAATCGGTTTAGTAAATAAAATTGCTGCATAGAAATATAAAAATTATTAGCCATTTATTATTATAAAGAAAGCAGTGACTAATCTAATGTGTCGTTCAAGCTTTATATGATTAGCTAATAGCCAAAAAGTGGTATATTAGCTAAAATTTGACTAGTAGAACAACTAATTTAATGCTAGTGCTCTAATACTCTAAGTAGGCTGGCTTGGCTATTCTTTAGCCAAAACTTGACCACTTTTTCATTTTTTTAAATTTAGCTAATCATTTTGCAACAACACTAAATAATAAACACTCTAAACCTATCACGTTCGTATAAATATCTTTGGGATAAATTTTATTTATACATTTTTAATTCTAATGGTAATTAGAATATTTATTCATTGTTAAAAAAAATGGGTTATTAATTTTTTCGTATTATTCCAATGGATATAATTTTTTCAACGGTTATATTTTTCCAACGGTCATTTTTTTTCCAATGATCTTATTATTTGAACGAATATCTTTTGTTAGCAATTATATTTCGCCAATGTACACATATATTTTTCACTATAAAACATAACATTTCCTCAATTTTATTCACTTTAACAATAAGCATTCACATATTGTGTTCATAAGCAAGAATCAACCTCAACAATAAAGAGCAATAAACTTCATCTTCACTTGGTCTTATCTAATCACGTAATGGGATGAAAAGAAATTTAAGAATTTGTGTATTGGAGCGAAATTAAAAAGTAGAGGTGTGAGGGGGGCCCTCCCGGCCCAATGGGATTAGGCTGTAGGAGGTGAGAAGGCCCCATGCCCATCAGGAAGAAACTAAAGCAAGCCAGGGGCCCGTACCAAGAAGTTGTATGCCAAGCCCATGACTCGCCTGACCATTTGGAAAGATCCGAGCACTGGGCTCGATCCGGAAAAAAGGCCCACCATGCAATGAACACCTAAGACCTTGATGGCCGACTGAATCCTGCAAACAAAACTTACAATAGCCCCAGAGCTCAGGTGGCTGGGCATGTTTGATAGTGGGCACGCCTAGCTCAAGACATGCCGCATTTAATGTGTCAGGGAGCCTGAACACGCAACGACGTGCCATTTGAAGTGCAGTAGGATAGCACGGCCTCGACTTAACATGCTGCTAAGACAGGAGACTAGTGGCAAGTCTGACTCGAGTACCTGACACCCCACTCTTCTTCATTGAAGCAAGCCTTGGGTGTACAAACTGTAGAACTGCTCAGGCTGCAAAACACGACTTCAATAAGAGGGATGAAGAGAAATTTGAAGGATACGAGAAATCACTTGTTAGTGCTCACTATACGTGCTCCAATCTATAAGGAGTTTGGAACATAAAATTGATAGAAAAATTCTACTCATTATTCTCAAACTAGATGTATGGCAAACATAATTTTTTTTCTCATACCAAATATGTAGTATATGGATAATAAGTAAAAAAATTAATTAATTTAGAAAGAATAAAACTAAAAAAAATTTAAAATAGATATAAATAAATAACATTAAATGTGATGAGTGATATATGGAATGATTAGTAACAAAACTTTATAAATAATAAGTCCAGTATATTGAATATGTTTGCGCGGCTGAAATAAACATGGATAGGGGAAGGAAAAAGAAATGTGCAGTAGAAGGAAACGAGGGTGGAAAAAAGCGAAGTGTGAAAATTTTGAAAAAAGTAGGAAGTAATGGAAGAAAGAGTATACTTATTGTACTTGAACTACAGAAATATGGGTTCTTGTTTAGTCAAGTTAACCATGATTTGGCATTGTAAGTCAAATAAAAGCTCTTTTATTTACAAATAGTAGCTGAATGAACCATTGGTGAGAGAAATAGTTCTTTTTCTTTCCCAACTCTGAACTCTGTATCAAGTGTAGAGTGAACTAGCATTAGTGACTTCACAGATAGCCAAGGACCAGTGTTGACAATGGTGCTAACAACACGGTAGTGGCTTTTAGGACTTCCATTCTCTATACTCTTTCAAGCTAACAAGTCTCTAAATATATATGGTATAAGAATTTCTTGTATTTATCTTTTACGTGTATCTTGTTTGTAGGAACAATGGTGCATATCTCGAAAGTGAGAAGGAAATATAAAGTGAACAATCTGTGCAAGTGTCTGCAACCAAAAGCATGGCTCAACAATCAAAAGTGCCCATAGGCCATCTATGAGATGAGGTTGGCATCAGCTTGGATGACTCGACCCAAGCACTTGACAATGTGATAGAGGATTCCAATGACACAACTGAGGCACAACTGAATGTGGAAGTGAATGGTAAGGTTTAATTTATAGTTGATTTCTCTCATATTCTAATGTGTTAGAAACACCGGAATTGGGGTGGACTTTGAATGAGTTAAAATGATGATCTCAATCGATTGCATATTCTATAGTCCCACTGATAAGGAAACGTACTCGTGGTGCAACCAAGAGCACTGAATTCGATCGCCTTCACAAGCTAGGTAAGATACCACTGACAATTAAGGATGGCCAAAGAGCTCCTTCATGTGAGAATGCCACAATCTTTACTGGGAGAGTAACATGGATCATAAAGTATCACGCAAAAATGAGGCGAGCTAGCTGGACTCACGTACATGACAATGAGAAAGAAGAATTAATTGATTGTATGTCTAGGTAAATATCATATTAATTTCTCTTTTACATATATTTAATCATTTATTACCTTGTGAAATTTTATGTTGGTCATATATTGGTAATCTAAAATTAAAATGTTTTCTTATTAAGCTGATATTATATTAGATTGGGAAAAATCCAATCATCGTCAAACAGTGATCAAAGCACTATCCCAGCGGTATAATAATGCTTTCCATTATTAGTTGCATTCAAAGTATTTGGAGCATGCTTCACACAAAATTGCATTGTCTAGTAGGACAATATCGGTGGAACAACCAGTCTGGAAATGGTTATATGTGAGAGTTGGAGCAGTGAAGGATTCAATGTAATTAAATTTTGAACATGAGGTTCTGCAAGAGCCAGAGTACATGATTCATTATTTTTAACTTCACATGGATTTTTTTTTTTATTTGATTGTTCTTTCATTTCTTCATGATTTATGTCCAATGGTGGCAGAGGGCATCTTTGCGAAACACTACAAATAAATTAAGCAGTCAATTATTTTAAAATGGAAAAAATAACTCTTCTGAAAACAACTGTAATTAAGCAATGTAAATGGAAATTACGACGACAATAATATGCCAAAAACATAACATTTCCACGAGTAATCTTGTTGCAAAAGGGTCAATACTGGTGAGTACATACAGTGGAAAAAAGATATGTTTCTAACCCCAAAAATTTGCTGCAATTGCTGAATTTCTACAACTAAAATTTTTTGAAAAAACTCATTAGTGGCCAATGATTTTAGCTCCTAACTTAATTTTCCAACTATTGGACAAGATCACTTCCGGCAAAAGACTATTGTAGCTAAAACACTTTTTTCGACCAAAACATAAGGATTTATTAATCTCGTTTCTGACCGTATGGAATACTATTTGGGACAAACTCGATGGTCAGAAAATGTTGATTGATTGTGGCCACTAGATGAATGGCTGGAAAAACTAGCGATTGGGACTAGAATTAAAGGGCCAACCAGTTCCACGAAATGGCCACAATTGGCCGATTGTGACCATTTTATAAATTGTTTCCGGCCAAAAAGGATACCAAAAAACGCCACATTTGTTGTAGTGTCATAGCTATATTTTAACATGAAAATAGTTTATTCATACAAGACTCCAAATCTAACAAGCTTCCCAAGGTTCACCTCATATATCTCAATCCAAATATGATTTTTATACAATAAATCAAACCCTAACATGTTAGTCTAACTGTAAATAAGAAGATATGATAGAGTTACTCACCAAACTATGGCTTTTGGGGTTCTCAAAAACCAACTCTTTACAAGGAACTCACTCTAACCTCTCGGTTTCACTCTCCCTTAAAACTATAGATGTTTTGCTCACAAGAAGACTAATGCAATGCGTATTATTTTTAATGTTCATTTGAGGAATGAAGAAGTGCAAATGAATCATGGGTGGCTCGGTGTGCAGAAGTGAAGTGAATGGGATTGGTGATAACTTTCAAAGGAGTGTTGTTAGAGCATTAGCATTAGACTCATCAAATTTATCTTTAAAATTTGATGAAAAGTACACAATTTTTATAAATCCAAAAACCTTCATATCTATAATTCCACATTGGATTAGCCATTAGATTCATCAAAATAATATTATAATATTATTTTTTTAATAATAATATTTTTAGTTTTTTTTCTTCATATTTTGTAATTATACTAACCATATGGACATTAATAGTTTAATTTAATACTTAAATAATTGATTCCCAATTAATTTAGAATAAAATAAAATAAAACCATTGCCTATTAAAATTAGAATAAAATATTAGTTTGAATGTGGAATAGTAGACCTTCAAATTTGAAGGAAGAGTAATAATTACTGTAACTCAAAGTTTTCCAAATACCTATTTGATGAATCCAATGTAGGTTCATTTTAAGTAAATTCATCAAAATTTGAGGATGCATTGGCTTTTGATGAAGCCAATGCTAATGCTCTTAGTGTTTACAGTCTGTCATTTGTGTGCACATACGAATTACCTATGGACAAGGACTAGCTGGGTGTAAGAAGTTGTAGGGGTTGCATATTTTCAGAGGATGATTGAATCCCAAAAGAAAGCAGGCGTGCTGCTAGTTTTTTCCTCCAAGTGATTGCCTTTCGGTTTTCAACCATTCCAGCTCTAGAAACCCCAAGTGTTTTGTAGGTGTTACAATGAAAATCCTCCCGTGTGCATAATGACAGTATGAATGTGAGACACTTGGCATTAAAGGGTCGCAAAAGAAAAGAGAGTGTTTGAGAGGAATGAATTCAACTACGAGTAGCACATGGACTCCACAAACTTCCTTCATCAATCCAATCAGCTATGCTATCAAGCGGAGGGTGATTGACCAAGTATGCATATGAGTAACTTGGAACCCTAATTTAAACCTAAAGGACAAGGCTAGAGGAGTGTGAAGAGGGCTGAGTTGCTACAAGAAAAAAAAAAATAGTTAGAAAATAATGGTGCAGTTTGGCTGACCATGTTTCACTTTTTAGGTGAAATAGTTTTTGACATTAAATGATGATGGAGGGGTTGTTCTTGTCCTAACATTAGGTCTAGATTTTTCAGAGTTAGGTAGAATGAAAGGGGGATAATCGTTTGTAGAAAACCATTTTGAGATGGTTGTTTGAATGATCAAAATTTGTTGGTTTGTTCTTGGAGTGAATTGGCTACACCTAGTGCTTGGTGAGCTCACATGACAATGACATGCCTTATCTTTACATGACATGAGCTGCACTTGATTTAGTATTCTTGTGTTGCAGAAGGTTGATCCAAATCAAGAAGAAAAGATGAAATTGAGGGAAAAAGAAATCAAGGAAAAAGAGCTAAGAGTAATCAGCATAAATAATATTTGGTGATTTGACAAAGTAACTATTGCTATAACTATTTCATTGCATCGTGAGGTGTTTTGAGAATTGAAACTCTAACTCATGATGGAGGATGGCAGCAAGAAGAACCATGTTAGGTGGTGATTTTTTCTATTGAGATAGTAATGTGATGAGAATCTTATGCTAGCTCTCCAAGTTGGGTAATCTTTTTGGGCCCCAAGTTTTTATTGAGTTAGGCCTTAATGTGAAATGGGCCTTTCCTTAGGCCTCAAATTCTAAGTTGGGCTCTATATCAGGGCTTGTCTTGAATATTTCTTCGGCTCTTCTCTTATCATGTTTAGACCATCAATTTAACCCAAATTATTGGGCTTCTACATATCTATCTAAGCTCCATGAATTGCTATGAATCAATTTCCAAGCCCAATGAGGTGGCAAGTCCTCCTCATGCCACTTGCTATCTTCTATTGGTCTCTTCGAAATTACTTTTATAAGAAGTTTCATTACTTCAAAAATCTCTAAAATTTTTTAATTAATCAAATCGTAGATGTTATTTAACCAAATTATGATCCTAAATGACTCAATTAATTTCTAAAAGCTTAATTCTCTTAAGCATCATCACTTCTACTTAACCAAATTTATGGATTATCATTGTCAAATTCCCAATATTTTACAATGATACTATCTCTTTGTAGTTCCAGGTGGAGTAGTGTTACATTTTTTTCAAACTTTTGTACGGGAGTTTGATAAATGTATAATAATTATATAAGATGAGATAGTTTAATTTGTGTAACCATACCAAGCAGTCAATAATAAAATTATTGCTGTCCATTGTACATGATGAGCCTAATTCCCCCCCCCCCCCCCCCCCCCCCCCCCCCTCTTTCTCAATTAACTTCTATATGTATTTCTACAAATCCAATAACACAAAAAAAATAAAATAAAATAAAGAGCCTCTCATAGATGCAAAACTGGAGAAGTCTAACCAATTCCCAGATCGAAGCACAAAAGTACAATATTCTTCAAGTCATTGTAATGTAACCCCACGACAAACATCGGTCAGTTCTTGCTCAAGTCTGTCAATTTCAGCTTGAGCATTTGCTCTTTCCTCTGCATTGATATTTGACTCCAAACTTGCTCTCAAACTTGATATTTGCTTCTGCAGGCTTTTAACCTGCATGCATTAATCAATATATAATGAGAAATAATACACGACTTATTCCAAGCATTAAATGATGTCGATCAGAAGGAAAAGAGTATATATATATAGTGAGTGGCGCAAACCTTTCTGTGAGGCCATCGACTCATTCCATCTCTTCGGCATATCTTCTTGAGAACAGTTGGGCACAGTTTCAATCTCTTAGCTGCTTCCTCTATAGGAAGATTAAAGTAACGGCCCACCTCTTTTAGCGTTAACTTTCCCGCTCTTTCCCTCTGCACTACTACATAGAAATCGGAATCAGGAATTGAAAACTTCTTGAAAATGAGATCAGAGGGATGAAGAGGCAACAACCTGTGCTGCAAGGGAAAGCTTATCATGTGTCCAGCTTGTGGCCTTTGGTTCATTCATTGGACGTGCTCCTCCTGATAAATATCCATTTAAAGCCCATGAAACGCAGTATTGTGTACAGAAACCAAAGTAAATTTGCTAGCTAATGTTGAGTTAGAATATATATTCACAAGCGGGCAGCAGCACGTAGCGAACCAACCTGAATTCGTAGGGGATGGTTGAAAATTCAAGTCAATGAAATCACCAAGAAGAACGTCGTCGTCCCATTCTAGTCCAACACAGAGGGCTTCATAATAAGTCGCTAACGGATCTGGCACCATAACATAGCCCGCTATATTTTGCTCCGAACAGTACTTCATTAAAAACTGCTTGACGTCCTCTATGCTTTTCTTACAAAAACTGATTAAAATAAAAGATAAAAATGAAAAATTTTCCTCTTTTCCCGAACAATACTTGGAAGTTGATTGAAACAATATGTAGATTCACTGACTAACTTAACAGAAATGTGTGTGCTTGTGTATGTGTCTGTCTATGTGTCTCAAGATACAGGTTGTGGCTCAAGATGCAGGGTTTGGTTAAAATGCCATGCGGATGACTTTCACCGAAAAAGGAAAAAGAATGCGGAAATTCTCAAAAGGGCCATGGAAATAGCATGAATTAGAAAAAATTTCTAGCATTATCTCATGACTTGAACAAAGTTAAAGAACAAACTATTTTCATTCCACCTATTAAGTAGTGGGAGTATCTACCCATTCCTAGTTAATTAAAAGGACACAAAAAAAACTGAAAATCTTACTCAAACATTTGATACTGATTGCTCGAAGAATTCCCATTAACATTTTGCAGATCCTCAAGAACAGCATGACAGATCATGATACCGAGTCTTCCATGTATCTCAAGTTTCTTGGTATTGGTCCCTACAACCAGGAAATATATATAGGTGATTAACTTGATCAGCAAGTTCATACATATAAACACAAAGTTTAAACTAATTCGTATGTAAAACAAAATACCATTACTGTAAGTGATTTCTCTGAGCACATGGCAACAGCTACAATTAAATGGGATTGGTGCCACAGGCCAAGAGGAAAGCGGCCTCGCATTTCCATCACCGGCACACTCCGAAGGGCCTGCGGCCTGAGACTTGTTCCCCGCTCCACAATTATTAAAGTCATTGCGCATATCCCACACAGCCGTAATTTCAAAGCGATCAACGTCGAGTAAATGCGCAACTGACGCAAAATCGGAAGATGTTGGTTGAGCAAATGATGATAAATCGGCAACGGTGGGGATGGAGTCGTTCAGGAAATTGAAATTGATGTTGTCGGTCAATGGGCGGTCGTACGGGTCAATGTACGGTTCAATGGCGCTAGGATCTGCCATCCTTGATTATTCTTCAGTGTGGAATTCTTCTCTTTTCTCTGTGATCTTTGAAGTAGATTTGGTAGCGGCCGGCGCCGGAATGACAGCGCAGCGCCTCGCCTCGCCGCGCCGCGATACGGAGAGAAAGCGTCGTGTTGGGGTTCCCAAGCACCAACTCTCGCCGTTGGTACTTGAGAATGAAACCGAGTGAAAGGTTTATTTCTGATTGAGTGAGGAAGTAGGAGTTATTTAAGTGGTGGCAATGGCAGTTAGTGGAGATATGGAGTCGGTTGGGAAACATTGTGAGCGGGGATTTGGTAATGGAAGTTCCACGATAAGGGGCATATGGTACTATCTCAAACGAAGTAAAGGCCATCGAGAATTAATGATTTTCGTTTTAGTGATAGATCATAAACACTTATATAAAATTAATTATATTAAATACTAGCCTATAACCCGCACAATGTGCGGGTTTTTTATTTTTTTAAATTTAATTTATTATTTTGTGATAAAATCTATTTAATTATATAAAATTCAAGTTTTAACTTGCTAAATTGGCATTCAGTCCGCAAAAATCGGCTTAACAATCCATAAATTATCAACACATCTTACAAACCAGCAAATCGTTTATTTGTAAAGGCTCAAGCAGTGCAATGAACGAGGAAAGTTGCAAACCATTTATTTGCAAAGAGTCCAGAGGTGCAATGATTTAGCATATTTACAAAGGGTCAAGCGGTGCAATTGTCAATGTGCTCTATAGTTTATTTGCAAAGTTCCTCGAGGTAGTTAAAAACAAATGGCCAAGCACTCTGTTTTGCACCACCGAAACAGAGTGTAACCTTTCCCCCACAACCAAGCCACCCCCACGGCGCCAGACTTTGAAGAACCAAATTTCAATCGATGGAAAAGATTTAGAGCACCGCTTAGACGTCAATCGGTGTAAAAAAAAATAAGAGCACCTCTTAGATGAATCTGATTTTCAGGACTACAGTTCAGCATAATTCCGTCTATTTGCAAAGAGTCGAGAGGTACAATGATTCAGCATATTTACAAAGGGTCAAGTGGTGCAATTTTCAACGTGCTCTATAGTTTATTTCCAAAGTTCTTCGAGATAGTTAAAAACAAGTGGCCAAGCACTCCCATGCAGAGAAACAAGAATCAGAGAAACCACTCCCAAGCACACTTCCAGACCAACCCGTGCGATAGAGAGGAGAGTTCCCTACCGAGAAATCGTTACGTGCGGGCGACAGCCTGGATGACTATCGACGGCGGTATGGCTGGGAGTGGTGGCAGAGCACGAGGAGAAAAGGAGGGAGAGCAAACTGTCATTCACGGCAGAGAGAGAGAGAGAGAGAGAGAGACAGAGAGAGAGAGAGAAGCAGCGGTTTGGGGATGTCGTGGGGTGCTCAATGGCAATGTCTATGCAAGTGGCGATGTCGAGGTTATAAGGACAGCTAGTATTCATGCAGAAAATCAGCATCAGAATTCGTAACTGCATTTGATCAGCTAGTTTAGGAAATCTGTACAGCTCATTCTTTCCTTTATTTTCATATATGTTGTTATACGTTAGCACAAGTTCACAAGTTTAGGAGTAATTTTAGTTTCTCAAATCTGTATTTATACCTCTTCTTCTAATAAGAATCGGGTGAATCATTTTGTCTAAACCTCTATAGAGGTGGGGGTTAGCAATGTGGCTCACAGTGGGGAGAAAATTCCTTTGTTTTCGGTGGTGTAAAACAGAGCACCCCTTCCAAAATTTTGCGGTGGCTGGCACGGTGGCGTGGGCAGCTTTGTGGAGTATGTTGTCGTTGCACGGTGGCTGATCAGGCTTGGCGGTTTCCGTCGTGCACGAGAGACTCGACAGTGTTGGGTCATGGGTGGTTTTCGTCGTGCATGAGACTTTGGTCACTGTGGTGGGGGCTTGCGACGTAGAATCTAGCTTGGCTGTGGGGCTTCCCTGTGGTGTTGAGGCTTGGCAATGGGGTGAGAGTTTGGTCACTGCAACGAGGGAAGAGTTGCGATGAGACTAGAATTGCGATGAGACTAGCATTTGCGATGAGTTCGCACTAAACTCATGCCCGCCCCACACGCCGATTCCTCTCTCTTTTCTCCACTGTTCTTGAGCCTAACGAATCCTAAATTATTTTCTGCTACACAGAAGCCTTCGCCATGGTAGCCTCAGTCCAGCCACCAGTTTCGTCACATTCTCTGAGTTCTCTCCTTCCTCTCGGTGAGGTCTGTCACATGGCTTTTCGCTCAAGTGAATCTGTTTTTACCTCTCGGTGAGATATGTGGCTAAAAGCAGCCCGGGAACTGATAGTTTACTACCTTATTATTTACCTATTTACTGGTATTAGAAATTTTTATTTTTTATCATTTTTTTAAATATTTTTTTAACATTTTTAGTCATTAAAAAAATTAAAAATATATATAATTTTATTAATAATCACTTCCTTAACCATTAAATAAAATTAAAAATTAAAAAAAAAATAAATAGATAGTAAAAATGTAGTAACCCTCATTTTCTAAAGCATAATAGCATATCTAACTTGCTTTTACTTCTTTATGGCTAAATTACATTCCAACCCCCCCAACTTCCCTTTTTTTTTTTTTTTCGCTTTTTTTAAAAGTGAATACTTTATTCTTTTAAAGACCTTATTATTCATTATTTTTGAATTCAAAATCATGACAAAGAGTGATTGCTTACTAGATTTGGGCTTGATTTCACTTGAGTTTGTTTTTGTTAGGATTACTGTAGTAAAAAGGATTGGATTTAAGCATTCTGCTATTTATTTTAATAGATTTATATAAAATATAACTATTCACTTAGTTGTAATTCTAAAATAAGATATATTAAGAATATTTAAACAATATTATTATTAGGTCTATATAAAAAACTCAAAACTTTGTAAATTATTTTCTACAATATAATCAGTTAGTGACACGTCTTTTTAGAAACTGAGTGACATAAAGATCATATTTAAATATTTATTTTTTGGGATCCTGAGTTAAGCTAGATTATTTGTGAATCAAGTGTGGGATTATGGACCTCTGACTTTAAAAAGTTCTTATAGCTATCCATTTCAAGTTAATAGTAGGGCTGTTCATATGGGCTGGATTTTATCCGGACCAGCCCGAAACCCTGATAACCGGGTGTCCGGTTATGGTTTTCAAGCCGAAACCTGCATTTTTAAAACCAGCCCAATCCAGCCCCGTTACGGGTATTACATCCGAGTACCAAATTTTAACCCCAGTACCCGGTTTTTATATATAAAAAATAAAAAAAAAAAAATCGTGATTCAGAATCATTGATCCTCGATTCATCTCTCTCTCTCTCTCTCTCTCTCTCTCTCTCTCTCTCTCTCTCATCTCTCTCTCTCTTCTCTCTCTCTCTCTCTCTCTCTCTCTCTCTCTCTCTCTCTCTCTCGTCCGAACCCAACGAATGTAACCCTAGTCTTGCCTTCAAGTTTTGCCGCTATCTATCTCTCTCTCATCGCCGCCACCGGACTTTAGATCGGTACTCTCTCTCTCTCTCTCGATCGACTGACCCTACAAAAAAGGTAGATCTGCTATTTTTTGTTAAACATGGGGTTTTTTTTTTCAAGTTTTTTAGTCTTTACATTGGTTCTTCTGTTTCTCGTTTTTGTATTCTGTTATTTTATTTTCTGTTAGTTCTTCCCCCCTAATCTATTTCGTGAAAGGTAGTTCAGATCTTAATTTATACCTTTTTTTTTTTTATCGGTTTTAGCCTTGGCTGCACGTGTACTTTGGGCTCGCCGTTTCTCTTGCTCGAGATGTTCAGTTTGTGAAAGGTAGTTTAGATCTGCTGTATCCTTTATTTTTATGGGTGTTTTTTTTGGATCAAATATGTGCTAGCACCTCTATTCAAGTTCAGATTGCAGTAGATTTTTTAGGATTTTTTTTTTTCCTTTTGAGTACTTTGTTGATTTGGATTTGTTTTGTTTATCTGTTTGGTTGCTAGGAAAATGAGGGAAAAGAAAATTTGGATAAGAGTTTCTCTCAAGAGCTATTCATGTCCTAGTTGGTAAGTGTTACATTGAAAGTGATGCTTCAGATAGCAAGAATCATACACTTAGATGTGTAAAATATTGGTAGTACTTTTGTAAAATTCACAATGATTTTGACATATTATAGGAACTTCTTATGCGGTCTACCGGTAATAGGAAAACACATCTAGCCAGTTAAAAAACTGTCAATACGTCAAAATAGAGGAGAATTGGCAATTAGATCCAACTCAGCACAAGCAAAACAGCTCATAGACAAATACAACTGGAGTGTTCTTATTGGAGTGTTCTTATTATTGGCAATTTGATAATAGCATGTTATTATTGGAGTGTTCTTGAGTTTACTTCTTCTGATGAATGTACTGATAAGCAAATAATTGTTTGGGTAGCTGGATGTGCACTCTTATAGAAGCAATGAAATAAAAATTTTGCTCGATCTGCTCTATTTTTAAGTATGGGTTGTTTTTCTTTCTGGGTTTCTGTAGCATTTGTGATGTCTGTGGGGGAGAGAAGTATACTCTTATCCACTTTTTACCTAGCTCAATCCCTTGCTTGTTGCTTTACTAATATGCGATTGGCTTCTATCCCACTTCTAGGATTCTTGTAAAAGCATATTTTGACTCTTATCCATTCATTGTTACACATATGCATATAATTTTTATGTAGATTGATGGGCAATCACGTACTTCAATTCTTCAATTATGAGAGCCTCAAGTAACATCTATATTTTGATTGAACTTATAGCTTGTCATTAAGATTAGGGAAGTGGGCATTTATGTGTATATCAGAAGGTCATGTTCATCATTTGCTTTGGAGAAGAAGTGTCAATGTCATGGAAAAACATAATCAAATTTTCATTTTCATCTTCATCTTCATTTTTTGTTGTTTTGGGTGATATGATTTCATAGTCCAAGTTTATTTTAATACTCAATTACTAGTTGGTTATAAAGTTGCAGTTTATTTTAATCTATTTTCTGCTTCTTATGATTGCATCTTTTATAGGAAACTATGATATAGCAGCCCAAGAATATTATTGAATACATCTTGCAAATAAGCTTAGACCAACAATGGCTGGAAGAATGCATTGATTGCATGAATCAAACGTATATTATGTAATATGTATTGGTGGCTTAATGTAATCCATTTTTTATATGTGATTTCATATATCGTAATTGTGTTTTGTAATGTAATGTATAAATATCAAATAATATAACATGTAGTGATTGCATTTTTATTTTTTTGCATGCATTTACATGATCGATATTAAATTTATTATCTTGAAAATTTTGTAATAGAATATAGGCTTTAAGATAAAAATAAAACGCTATTAAAAGAAATATAATAATATAGGTTTTTGTAATTTAAAAAAAAAAAAAACCGTGTTCAACCTAGAAACTGGAATCCAGGTTTTTTAAAAACCGGGATACATCCGAGTTTCGGACCGGCTCTAATCCAGATTAACCTGGGCCTGATTTCGGCCTGGTTTTGAGACCCGGGTTCCGATCCGGGTGTACTCAGGTTCTCAGGTTAGAACTTGGATGAACAATCCTAGTTAATAGTTCATAGTTTTACTCTCTTCTCTTGAAGCTTCCGATTTGAGAGATGGGTAGAATACATTTTATGGTGATCATTGTCATCATTGAGAAGACGATGCCTCGAATAAATTGTTAGGCACTTTTTTTTTATATATCCCATTATTAATGAATTTATTATTTTAATTAAGACTTTATGATCTCCATTGTAGTTAAATAAATTATTAGGCACCTTGGAAGGTGCAACCTTCGCACACCGCAATGAAAAAATGGTTAAATTTGGGTAACTAAAAATAGTGAATACGCAAGTATTTGATTGATCGTTTTGTTTTACTTCTTGATTTGGTTGGTAGGTTTGCTAGCTTTAATGTCCATCTTTTGTGGGTTGTACAAGGTTTCAATATTAGACGAATGCGTATGTTTCAGTAAACTCAAGGCACGCAAGAGATGGTGAAGGATACAAGCTATGGAGAGTGGATCGGCTCTGCAATGTTTTGGTTAGAAAGTATTTTGTACTCGAATATATACTGAATCCCATTTTATAGACTACATACTCCGATATATACAGATTCGGATATATTGTACAATCACTTCTCTATTTTATGACAATTCGCGCATTGCGTGGGTTATAGGGCTTGATATAGTTAATAGTTCCAGATCTTTAAATATTAGTACTTGTATGGTTTTATTTTTCATGTCCATAAAATTACATAAAGCCTCCTATATAATTTAAATTTTAATTACTTACCTACTATATAAAGAAATTGTTAATACCAATGGTACGCTACAAGAAATGAGGGTTTTACCGAATAAGAGTTGGCTAGATGCATGGTATCCATGGGAAATACTTTGTTTCCACCAACTCGTGTTGTAGGACATTCATGGAATAAAATCGGTGGAATAAGTTTTTTCCCCATGACAGTTTAAACTTGTGGGTAAAAATAAGCTTTTCCCATGAGAACTTTCACAGGCAAACCTTTGTTACTCGTGGCTAATAATCCTACATCTTTGTGAACGCTCGTAGGATTTAGTACCATTTGCCACGAAATCGATTTGCGTGTGCTGGAATTTCAATAAAGATCGTTGGTGGGAATTACAATTTCAATGTATCTTTTGCCACAATAAAAAATCATCAGTATTGCACATCTCCATGAGAGGCACTAGTAAGTAAAACTTATGTTCCTCCCTGTAAAAAGGTGTATGTCCACAACCACTGCTCATGGGTAAAAGTCCTTTTCCCATGTGAAGGTGTTATAAGGAAAAATTTTGTTGTAGGCGTCCTCACTTTTTTCCATGCAGTGTGGCGGTTGGTTTTGATCATTTCCCACAAAGATCACATGTATGTAAATCTAATGTTCCTTCTTGTAGAAACCTATATTTCCATAAGTCCATCTCATGGGTAAAACATTTTTCTCACAAAAGTTATCATCAGATAAAGGCTTTGAACAATACATCTTTTCCCATAAATTAATACCATCACTATTTGAGGCATCTCATTTTTTTTCCATTTACCAATAAACATCCCATTGTGATTTCATAAATAATTTCAAATAATACAAATCATACATATAACAAAATCCATATAACATAATGGACCATTAATTAATATGAATTTTTTAACTCTTAACTTCATTCCAATATGTTCCAAGTCAACCATATACAAGGAAATACATCATGATAGAAATGGGAAGTACAATAGGGAATCCTACATGCATACTCATGTATTTTTCATAATATATGCTATGAAAAGTATACTGCAACACTACAACATATTTTGCTAGTAACTACTTGTATACAAAGATATAGCACTAGACACAGTTTTGAAGAAATCCACCCCATTGAGACATGGTCCAATTCATCTCCTCAAAGTTTGAAATCACATAACCTCTTCATTTGCATATATCTGGAAAAACGAAAGTCATACATTAATCTTGTAGGTTTGACCAGTTTGTATAGTACTAGGACACACACACAATTCATTCAATAATAAAGATTCCCATATTAAATCTGTCCAAAACACATGATAATAGAAGAGAACATGCTAGTTGACCATAAAGTCTAAAATCATAGAACAGACACTTGTGCAAACTAAAATCATAGAGAAAGTAATAAATAAAATGATATGATAAATTATTGTTACCAAATATCTAAGCAAATTAGAATCTTAAACATATCATTAGATTTTTTTTTTTTACAACTCAAACAATGACAACTCACTGTTGTAGGCATGAAGACTTGATCCATCAAAACATTGATTCACTGCTCTATTTAAAACCTATATCTAAACTCATTTTTCACCATTTTTAACAAATAGTAATTACATACAAGCATATTCAATGCAGTTAAATACAGAAAGATTTCAAATCCATACTCAACATGACTCTGATGTAACGGCGTGCAGAGTCTATTCAATGATTAGAATTGGTAAATTGTATAAAATCAAGGTACAATATTTATCTAATGTGGCACTCAATCAAAGAACTTTTCACTGTTATATGATATAGAAAAAAACTGAAGGTAAAACAATGCTTCCTTAGATGCTAAAACAACGTAAAACATCGGTGAAATACGAAAAACAAATGACGTATTTTTATGGCTTTACAAGCTTTGCCCATTTGAAGTTCAACCTCAAGGCACCATTTCAAATATGAATACCACTTCAAAATGAGATGCCATCTAATAGTATTGTTTCAAATTCATGCGCCTAACATGAATCTTCATTAGACATGGTTGCCAATTAGTGACGAAACTAGGGGAAAAAAATCCAGGAATAATCTTAAGAAATGGCCTTACACTGTCAAATCACCTATCATCCTATTTACCTGGAAAAAATAAAATAAATCCAAGTCGAACAAAATTATGAAAAATTGATCATAGATATATTAGTGATTGAACTAAAACATGCTCTTTAACGTGTAGAAAGAAAGCCTAAAAAAGAAAGTGTGAATGAAAATGCCATTAAAATGCTAAAATGATTTTGTAGACTCCATAAATCAATGAAATGAATGAAAAATGACACTTACTCAATTACTTGTACTTTCATTGTGTGGTCTGCCTTCGTAGGAAAACAATATGACAAAAACGATTGACGGAGTGCGAGAAAGGTAAAGAGTGCACAAAAATGAAAATAAAAACAATCACTTAATATGAGAAATAGACAAAAATGGTGTTTATATGGTACTATTACTGGGGACAAACATTGCATATAAATATTATGTTGGATTAAAACATTTTCCTGGTTCAAAAGGTCATAGAAGTGCTACTTCGTGTTTGTCTTTCCGATTTGCACCATTACACCTCTTTGGGCATTTGTTTTGCAAGTTTGAAAGGTTTTTTGCTAAAAGTTTGAAACCGCACAATGCATGTTAAGCCTATTAATGTGAGGTTAATACCACAATATTTCATTTTTTTTTCAATCGTATTCCCCCTAAATTATTCTTCTAACCTTTGGTATATCTCTTGACATGGCTGGGTGGTGGCTTACAGTGGCTGTCCAGGTCGTTTGCATGCTTTTGATGGAGGTGGTGCTCTGAATGGAGTGATCGTATTAACCTTGGGCTTCACATGTCGTCCTCTGTTTTTAACTGAAAGAATAGAGGTGAAATGTTGTTATCTCTTCATGCAGGTGGATCTCGGTAGCCAATTTCTGGAAACCCGAAGCCATGTGCATGCCTATGCTTGCCAATCCCTCGGCTATCCGAGCTGATACCCCTCCATGCAGAACCTTGAATGGTTGTTTAATTTCAACCCAGCATGCATAAAATTCATAAAAAGATCATCGATGTTGTTTGTGTCTTCAAACAGACATGCAAGATTAAAATGGAAAGAAAGAAACAAATTATCGAAGAGGGAAGTTGGGGGGGGGGAGCAAGGGATCAAAGAACAGTGAGGGAGTGTTGACTTGACAACAAGTTTTGGTAACTTGAAGAGGACCAGTGACTTTCTGTGGGGTTAAGTGTCCAATCTCGAATCCAATGGCATGAAGCGGGGCATCCAGAAGCCTAGTCTTGGACGATCCAAAGACACAAAGCATGCGAAGGGAACTTTGCCATCATTACCTTTTGCCTGACAATGAGCAGGTGCCTTCCGTTAGTATACATGAGAATGATTTCACCCCTTTATATTAGACTAAGTAATGCGATATGAATGCCAACTTAGAAGTTAAAACTTGGCTTTTATATAATTAAATAGATTTCCATGGACACTCATATTTCAGTATTAAATACACTATGTTAATTAAATGTTAACATAATAAACAAATAATAGTGTTTTCTCTCGAGCCTCACCCTGGTTCTTTAAGGAGGAATTGGTTTTGCCTTCACCATTTAGTGGTAGGTCTTCATCTTTACTTTGGCAAGAATATTTCTATTGAAACTTGTTGTCTTCCATTGTTTAAGCTTCAATTTGTGTTGAATTGGAGTAATGGCTGAAGAAATCACAAAATTGTGAAATAATATGTGTCTCACTGACTCAGAAAAGAGGGTGTTGTAATCGTCGACAATGATGTTGAACAAACTATGTCTAAAGGACTCTTTTGTCTCATGGGAAAGATCATATCTAAGAAGAAGTTTAGCAGAGAGGCCTTTAAACAAGCCAGGCACAAAATATGGAAATTTGTATCCAAAGTTACCATTACTGAAGTTGGAAATAATGTGTTTATCTTCGAATTCAATTATGATTTAGATCTCCAAAATGTCTAGGAAGGTCAGCCTTGGTTATTTGACCAACACCTGATTTGTTTGCAATTTTTTGATGGACTCACTCCACCCAATGAGTTGGTTTTTACACATTCTCTCTTTTGGGTACAACTACATAATCACCCTTTTGGGTGTATAGATTCCATTGTTGGGACCTAAATTGGCAATCTCATTGAGAACACTATTCATTTGTCTATGGATGACATTAGAAAGGGATGGGGTAAGTATTTACGGGTTCTGTTGAAGTTGATTTGTTGAAACCACTGGCACGTGGAACTAGGCCTGCACACCGATCCGTCCAAACCAGAATTTGGACCCGATCCGACCCAACCGATAGTGTAGCACACAACAACTCGACCCAAACCGAACTGTTACGTTCGGATCAGGTCGAACCCATTCTCCTTACTCTGCTTTCAATCCTCCCCTCCCCCTTCAGTAAGCTTCTTGTTCTTATGGTCAAAAGATCAGATGGAAGTCTTCCTAACAGTCGGTTTTGAGACAAATTGATGGAGCTTAGCTTCAATTTCCCTAAATTTTCCAGAATCAAACCCATAAGTTTATTACCAGCAAGAATCAGAGAGTTCAACGAGGTCATCGAAGAAAATTTTTGCGGAATGTTACCGGTCAGAGAATTCAAGGCAAGATTCAAGTCGATTAGACTCTCACAGTTACCCAGTTTAGGTGGTATTGATCCTGTCAAAGAATTCTTTTCCAGGTGCAAAGAAGTCAATTGTTTCAGAGCACCAATTTTTGAAATCTGTGATTGCCTCCGCTGAGAACCATGGCTCCAAAGCCTGCAGTGAGATTCCTTCAAAGAACTCAATTTCGGTGCCATCGAGTCTGATTTTTCCTTTCTATACTCCTCCTATCATCATCAGGTACTAGATTTCAGTTTTGGTTTTGATGTTCCTCAAGAAAATGTTTGTTTCATTAAACCCACCTCAAATGCCGCCACCTCAAACCCATATCAAATCTCTGTCCAAGACCTTCATGACCACCACCAACAACAATCACAGATCCTGGTCCGACCTTAACCCTGCCAAGACCCCTGTCATATGGGACCTCAAGCCAAGAGACCTCTCTGATGATACGACGCCACTCAACCCTGACAACAACAACAATGTTATGATACAGTTCGACGATTTCGTCAACAACAACAACTTTGTGGCTGCCGCGACTGCCATGATGCTCCAGCAGGAGCTCTTGATCATGTCCAGGAGTTTGGCCGGAGTAGGAGGTTTTGGGCTGATTTTGAGAGATGTTAGGGATTTTGAGGACGAGACAAAATGGAGGCATTAATTCCTTTTCTTCGTGACCTCGGGTCACGGGTTCGTCGGTTTCGAAGTGTATCAACCTGGTAAAGGGTTTAGTCCGCTGAACTCGACTAAAGTCAGGTGGGCCAATGTTAGGCCTTTCGGATTGATTGGGTCGGGCCCTTTTATGCACAACCCTACGTGGAATTATGTTATCTCTGAAGGATCACCAGATTTTTGTGACATTTCAATATGAAAGGTTGCCACATTTATGCTTTCATTGTGGAATCATTTTGCATGGTGCTTATGGTTGTCGTGTTAAGTTTGGCCCTTCCTCTACTTCTACCACTTCAAATCAACAGTATGGATCCTAGTTAAGGACTGCTATTTCAATCACAAAAGGCAACATGGGTAAGCATCTTGGTGGTTGATCGGAGAAACCCTCCAACACCACTTTAGGCGAGTAGTTAGTTTCACCCACTACTTCTGGTAACTGTCTTGACATTTATGCTATGGCCCAATTGGCTCCTAACAATATAAATAAAAAAGAAATAAAAAATAAAAAACACGTGGCATGATGAGACCTCTACCCAACGAGACCAGATTGGTTGCTCCTCAGACATGATAATTGCCACAACTGCTCCAACTATTCATCCGGACTTGGTTTGCACATTAGTGATTCATCTTTGAAGAAAGATCCATTGACTTCTCATGTAAAGCCTATCACTAATGATGATCTCAGTACTGACAAGTTGGAACATTCAGCATGGTAGACTGTCTCAATACTAACTACCTCCATGCAAAAGTTAAAATCCAAGGTTAGAAATTCTATTGTTCCTTTAGAACTTCCTCATGCATCCAATCTTACCACACTTAAGAGAAAGGTTCTACCCGTTGGGGCTCATATCAAGGGTACTAAATTAAGAGTAAGAAAATAACAAAGTTTCCTTTGTTCATCAGTGATTAGATCGATGGAGGCTGAAAACCAAGCCCGTTGAGAGACACGAGTCTTTTAAGTTGGTACTGCTAAGGGCTTGACAACCCTCAGATAGTTCATGACCTTAACCTTATGGTTAAGGACAAAAAGCCTAGTATCTTATTTTTAATAGAAACAATGATGCACAAATCAAAGTTTTGGGAAAATGAAAAGCTTGTTGGGCTTTCAATGTTTGTTTATTGTTGAAGGTGTGAATCGAGGTGGTGGTTTAGCACTATTGTGGAAAGAAGATATTTCACTCCCTTCATCCTCTTTTAGCTGTTTTAACAAGTTTGTCTTCTCTCTTAGTTCTTTCCCCTATCAACTTCAACCTGTTTGCTCCACCTAAGTAAGGCTCCCTTGTTGTCTTCTAGTAGATTATGCATCCTGTTTGAAGATTTACCTACTTCTATTCCCTTCAACCAGACCTTTTTAATCACTTGTTCATATTCCTCCTCTAAAGCATAGCTTGTTTTCATATATGAATTTCCTCCTTACCCTCTATTCTTTTGCTAGTATCTGGTTCGTGCAAAGTACAATTGGCCTGTGATTTGAGCTCCTAGCACCTCTACCCACCCCTCTTTGAAAATTTCCCTCCACTTAGAGTTTGCCACTTCCCTATCCAGTCTTTTTTTTTTTTTTTTGTTTTTTTGTTTTGTTTTTTTGGTAAAGGACTCCTTATCATGCTTATTACTGAGTAAATTTGCCTCATCCCCTTCCCAAGTCAAACAGTCCTCCAACTATACACAATAAATGACTCTTTGAAATCTTATTAACGAAAAACCTAGCTGAATTTTTTTCTTTTTAAAAAAGAGAAAAAGTTACAATATTTTTCTGCACCTTAAAATTCTTTAAGTTTGTCTCAGTAAAGCATATTAAAAGAGAACATTATGGAAAAAAAACCTTAACGAAGGAAACAAGATTACAATTATTTGATTACTAATTTCGCTAATGCGCAATTGACCATTTTTTTATTTTATTTTATTTTGGTTATCCAAATATCAAAGGGCTTTGCTACATACAGTCGCTAGATGCAGTCGGTATGCAGTCGGCTGTACGGAATAAATAAAAAAATTATAAAATTTTTTTTTATATTCATGGGACCTACATGAATTATAAAAAGTTATAAAAATAATTTTTTTTTCATGTAGATCTCGTATTAATTTTTTTTTTGACAACCGACTGCACGCCGACTGCAAAAAGTATTTCTCAATATCAAATCCAAAACTGATAACCTTGTATCCTTTTATATTTCAGATTTATGAGTGGTCATGTACCCAGTGGATTGGAGCAACTTCGGAGTATATCAAAGGGTCAACGGTGGTAGAAAGTGAAAATGAAAGCAGCATTATCATCGTTGCTCAGCTCCAAGACTGTCTCTATCCACCATCCCTCCTCTGCTCTCTCTCGCTCTACTTACCCCTACAAATCGCTCTTTAAGTCTCCCATCCTCCCAATTCTCCCCATACACCAGAGTAATCGCAAAAATTTCACCCAAAAATCCCCACTCCATACCAGCTTCGCTGCTCCCCTAATGGCCTCCTCCTCTTACAAGCCCGAACAAGCCAGGGTCCCTCCTGCCGTTCCCTTGCCCACTCCCCCAGTCACCAAGGCAAACTCTTTCTCTCGCACTCTTGCTTTTTTTCTTTTCTTTCACTTGATTTGCCGTGATTTAGTTTGTTTTCTTGCTGTGCGGTGATTTTAGTTCAAGATCGGGTTGTGCCAAATTTCGGTGACGCCCGATAAGGAGAGGAACATCGTGCATGCTCGGAAGGCCATTGAGGAGGCTGCCGCAAAGGGTGCCCAGCTTGTTCTCTTGCCCGTGAGTGCACCACCTATACTTCGAGTCTCATGTATTATGCTGTTTCTTCAATTTCCTATTAGTTTTTCATTGTCGTAGGATTTGATTATGTTTCTCATGGACTCGCTTTGGACGTGGTGTTAAGGTCGTATTGTATATATTTTTGGCATTTGTTTGGCTGTAAATCATCAATTCATGCGTTGCCGGATACTGTGAGATTTGAAATATTTCCAGAATCAAAATAAATACTTATTAATTTGCTAACCGCATGATCCTTTAGATATTTTAACTGATATGTATTGCCGAGGGCCTGGGCACCCCGAAATTAGTTGCGACTTTGTTCCACCAATAAAAAAGAGTATTTTAACTGCTATGTATTGGCTATGTAGTACCATTTTTTTTCAATAAGTCTTTCCATCTGGCTGGCTATCGAGTAGAAAATACTGATTTGAATTCTATTCTTAATTCTAGGCTTAGTTGAGTAGAGGATTATATTTTTAGTGTTCCAAATTTTGAAAACTTGGAATGTTCTAATCTTCTTTCTATTTTCTCAGGCTCTCAGCCATCGAACTTAGTTATAAATTTGGGATTGTGTATCTTTAGCTCCTTTTATTTTTTCAGACATCAAAGAAGCTGATATATCTAAATTTGCCCTACATGGTTTTAAATTGTGACCATGTTTTCTCATGTCAGGAAATATGGAATAGTCCATATTCAAATGAGTGCTTCCCAGTCTATGCTGAGGATATTGATGCAGGTGGTGATGCATCTCCTTCAACAACCATGCTTTCTGAAGTTTCTCGTCGTCTGAAGATCACAATAGTTGGTGGCTCTATACCAGAACGTTCAGGGGATCGAATCTATAATACTTGTTGTGTCTTCGGTACTGATGGAAAATTGAAAGCTAAACACAGGAAGGTACTGTTTTAGACTTACCTTGCATGCTGTATATTACACATAAAATAGGCCAGTTTTGATTAAAATTATGGATTTAGATAGTCAAAACCAAATTAACCTTTTAAAATTGATGCTGAGGAATGGAAGGGCTAGATGTACCAGTTTGTCTTTCATGGCCATCTAAGGAATCTAATGTCAAGCATAGGCTATGACTTCAATATCTCATAATACTTGCACCCAATATATATAATCACCCAATTTATACTAGGCCACCCAAGTTATAATCACACAGTCTGGATTATTCTGTTAGATGTCCTATATTGTTTGTCTATATCTACAGCCTTGACAATATCATCATGTATGCATTTTCCTTTTTACCCTTTACAGAAAAGGATCCCAGTTGTGTTTATATAGTTAATTTTCTTGTTATTCGCTTGCCACATTTTGAAATATGGTGACTATAAACCATAGATTCAGGTTTATGCCATGCACTAGTCGCATGCCCTGGCTATCTGCAGGAAAAAGTTCCTGAATTCATTATAGGAATAGAATAAAAAAAAAGTAAAAAAACCCTGATTTTTGTGTGGTAACTCCTGAAGATTTTTTTTTTTTTGGAAGTGGAAATTGAAAGATCTTTTGAGAATTGAAAATCAGAGGGTGTTATGCAATAAATGGTAATTTAAATAGTAGGGGTAGTGTAAGAGCTGGGTTTTGTGGAGGAAATTTCTTGGAGGCAAAAATATCGGGTTTTGTGGTTGACAGAAGGTGGTAAGTGTACAAAATGATTTCACCAAATGGTGAACTCTCATTGAAGAAATAATGCTATCGGGGTTGTACATGAAGGTGATAACATTCTTGTGGATCAAGAGGCTATCAAGGAACTTATTGTGAATTTTTATGAGAAGTTGTTTAGGGAAGATTTCTTTTGGAGATCCAAGTTAGATGGGCTCTTTTTTGACTCTGTTGACCAGGTATGTGCAGAATGGTTGGAGAGAGCTTTTGAAGAAGTTCTTGATGTGTTAGAGGAATGGCAAGGGACAAGGCTCCGGGTTTAGAGGCTTATTCAATGGCTTTTTTTCAAGCTTGTTGGGACATAGTGTGCGAAGATTTTAAGAAGGTTTTTCTTGAATTTAAGTCATATATGAAATTTGAGAAAAGTTTCAACGCTACTTTTTTTGCACTGATTCCTAAAATGGTGGGGGCTGTGGAGATGAGAGATTTTCGGCCTATTAGTTTGGTAAATGGGGTGTACAGTTTTATTATTTATTTTCTCTCCATACATTTTTTATTTTCCCTCTATATAGTTCTACCATGGGTGAACCCATTTAGTGATTTACACTGGAATCATCATCCCATTAGCTTTTACTGGGTCTGCAATATTTCTGGTTTAAGATGGGCTATTTAAAGCACTCATTAATAGAAACCAAGGTTTTTGTATTATCATTAGAGGGGGAAATTTCTTCTGTATTACTCAAAGAGGCAGAAAGGTTACAAAGGAGTTGGTATTCAGCCTTTCTAGCACTTGTTGGTTGGCAAACATAGCGGAAGAATGTTCCCTTTAGGAGGAAAGGAAGGATTTTTTCAAGACTTTTCAGGTTGGGTCTTTGGCAATAGTTGCTCACTGGCATTCTAATGCCTTTGGACGCTACTTGGAAGTCACTGAATATGGTGGTAGTGGACGTCGAGGCCTGCTTGTGTTCCCAACAAGAATGGAAGGACAGGGGTGGAAAAATCTGTCCATGCAGATGAAGCATGTTCTATCTTCCCTCTCCAAGATTCCAGTGGTGGTTCAGGGTGGTGGGAAGGGGAAAGAGGTGGGTGGTCAAACCAGGACATATGCTGAGGTTGCATTGGGTGCTAGAGTAGGAAGTAGGGAGGTGGTGCATGGTGTTATGGTACAGGCTATCATGTCACAAAATGGAGAAAAGGACAAAAAGAAATGGGTAGCAGAGGAGTGTTCTCTAGTAGGGAGGGTTGGTTGAAACTCTATACTTGAAATAGTTGGAGGTGGTTTGTCTGATGCTTGTGCAGCAGAAAGTGAGGGGTAGAAGGTACTCTTTGGGTTGAAGGAGGTGCTGGTTGGTGTGGAGGAGGAGCTCTATTGTTTGAAGAAGGCTATTGAAGCACTTAAAGGCAGTGTGGACTGGGATTTAATTCCTAGGTTGGGCTTTGGCTTGGGCCAACTTGGGTTTGGATTAAGGCTGAAGTTAAGGTTAGATAAAGCTAAAACGAAGATGGGCGTGGGCTTTGGCCGGACACGCCAAACCCAACCAAAAATGAGTTGGCGTCTCAAAAGGACTAGGCCTTCTGTAACAGCCCCGCCCTGGGAAGGGTGGAATCACTACGTACATACCTGTCCCTCTTCATTTTCTTTCATTTCTATTTTTTTTTTCTCTAGTAATATGCGATCAGCATGACCATGACACACGTGTATTCTAAATTTCTAATTTAATAAAGGAACACCTGATAGACATTCTATTCAAACATTCATCCGTAAGAGACTCTCAAAGTCCATCATACGTTCATAAAAACATAACTGTTCTAGTTAGGAAGAGACTCAATCTCTACCATATGTACAAGAAGACACTAAGTCAGTATATAGGGTTTTACCATCACCCTACCATAACGGTTATATCATACCAAAAGATACATGGTTTAAAGTCAAACACGACAAAACATCTTGACAAGGGACCCATCCCAACATAAAAATAACATCCATAAACATAATCCATCATTCATGTAAGGTCGAACCAATATGGAAGACATTAAACATCTACTTCTCCCTTTGCAGTAATGCCATGCTCCCCAACTTTTTCGTCATTACCTGGACGTTTAAAACGTAAACATAAAGTGAGTTTAATATTCAGTAAGCATTATACCATGCCGTTAACGTACTAATCATCTATTCTTTTTCTTTTGAAAACATGCATACATAAACGTTTGCTACTTTGACAATGCTTTCATGCGTAAACAGTTTAGAAATAAATCATACTTTCATACATAAACATTTAAATAATACTTTCATATATAACACTTAAACAATACTTTTGTGTATAAACATTTAAACAGTACTTTTATGCATAACATTTAAACAGTACTTTCATACATAAACATTTAAACATTACTTTCATGTTTAACATTTAAACAATACTTTCATGCATAACATTACTTTCATGTTTCACTTTCATTTGGCCGGTACACATTGTTACGCCCCGTATGTTGGGGTTAGCGGTCTTCTGGACCTAGACTCCGCCATTGGTCGCGGGTTAGGAATCCATTTTCGTCAGGGTGTAGCACTGGGTGCACTGCTAGTATTACTTTGGTGCCATCATTCATTTATCAATTATGGCCATTATGAAGTTTCATATATTAAAACATTTATTTCCTTTCAGTCATTTCTTTCTTTCATTCAGTCCTTTACTTTTCAGTCTTTTTCATTTAACAGTTCATTCATGAAAAAACGTCATTTAAAAGAATGAGTTTAAACATCATCTTTCATGCAGTTACGTATTTTCATACCTTAACATTCTTTTCTTTCTTTGCAGTCAAACATTTTCATTATCGTTTTTTAGTCCAATGCATATGCATTTATTTTTGAAAAAGAGCATTTCATGTCATGCTCGTGTAAATAAGACGTTAATACTTTGAGAGAGCATGTATGAAAATCTCATTACTTAGCATCTACGTGCATGCATTACCTTGTACACATACAAACAATTATAATCGATAGGGTGCTTAACAGGGGCTACCAAGAAAGACTTGTACATAGTATATACATTTACAATTTCTTTATAAGAACATTTGAAGAGAGAGACATTCTTTCATAAGAGAGCTTTGTGTATAAGAAGCATGGTCATAGCTACTTACCTCGATACTCCTCGATACTTCCAACGTCAACATAGGTCCTATTCCAATAAATAGCATAAGAGTGTTAATACTCATACAATATTTCTTTAGCCCTCCCTTTAAAAAAGAAAGCCACAATATTACAATCTAACGTCCTTTCTCCCCTTAACGTTATCTTAATTAATTAACCTCTCGTCTAACCTTTACAATAATAACATAATTAATACTAGAGTATGTTAAACTCTAATTGCACAAGCAATATTTAATAGTTTAGATAACATCTCCCATTAGAATTAAATATAGCATAAAGTATAGCAAAATTACCGATTAAACAAATCTCATTTAATACCTTTTAAACAAGCTTATGCTTTACCCATTTAATACCTTTTAAAACCAAGGTATAAAATTATAAAAACCCAAGCAAAACCTCTAAATAAATCTCAACATAGTATACATGGCATCAACATATATATATATATATATATCAAAAGATCAACTGACATCAATTATGAATAATCAAGTTAGTTATTAGAGATACCATTTTCAAATATAGGAGAAATACATAGTAAATTCCCTAAATAAATTTCGGTTTGGGCCAAAAACAAAGCATACATGTTTATTTGCAACATAAGAATTTAAATACATCAAAACATAAGCTAAACAATTTAGTTGGCTTCTAAAATACATCAAAATCAAAGAAGTTAATAGGATTTTTACCTTAAACTCCTAACTTCTTTCAAATGGTAAAGTGGAGGTCCAAAACTTGAATAAGATCAGAGGAGCTTGATTTCTTGAAGAGGAGAAGGGAGGGAAAGTGGCGTTGGCTATGGCTTGGGGAAGGAAGAAAATAATTTCTTTATTTGTGAGTCACACGACTTGAAGGGGTGGAGAGGAAGCTTGGTTTCTCTTGAACTTGAAGATGAAAAGAAGAAGAAGAGAGGAAGAAGGAGTGGATGTTCAACTTAGAGGGGAAGGAAGAAGATTTGTAGTTTGCTTTGGCTAGGTGACCGATGGTTCACAAGAAAGAAAAGGCTTAATAGCCTTTGGTCAAGGCTTGCCTCACAAGCTTGGAAGGGACCAATTAGATTTAAGAAGGAAAAGCTAAGTCTTGGTCAAAGCTTCCTTGGAAGTTTAGGCTTGTGACCGATGGGTTCATGGGATAAGATTAAATCACTTTTTGGTCAAAAACTTATTTCATAAGCTAGGAAGGATGACTGACGGTTCAAGAAGAATTAAAGGCATAAAGCTACTTTTAGTCAAAGCTTTTTTTTGGAAGCCAACAGATTCAACAAGGAAATAAAGATTTAAGTTACTTGGTCAAAGCTTACATTGAAATCTTAAGGAAATGGATGTCTAGGATTAATTGTAGGAAGATATTTACTCCACCTACCAAATCCAATAGTGGAAAATAATTGGGCCATTTCTTAAATAATGAAAATAAAAGGCCTTAAGAGAAAAATATTGTATGGTCTTAAAATCATGCCCTTAATTTATCTTAATAACCCACATAAAAATAAAAGCACATCCATTTGAAAATAAAATAATAACATAATAAAATAATAAAAATCTTTATCTTAAAATATTTAACTTAAAGAATTAGTAAAAATGAAATGACGTAATGACCTATATAGTAAGACTCGGGTATTACAACTCTCCCCTCCTTAAAAACAAACTCGTCCTCGAAATTGAACGTATTTCAAAGAAAAAGGTGGGATACTTTTCTCTCGTAACGTCCTCATGCTCCCATGTCGCCTCTTGTTTGGTGTGGTGGATGCATAGCACTTTGACTGTTGGGATTGTTTTGGTGCGAAGTACTCGAACCTCCCAATCCAAGATTTGGACTAGTGCTTCCTCATATGAGAGGTCTTTGTGCACTTGGAGGGGCGCATAATCCAACTCCCATTAAAATCCAAGATGTAAGCCCATAACATATCCTCCAATATCTGGATTGTTCTTTTGGATTGGCCATCCGTTTGAGGGTGGAAAGCAGTGCTATATGTCTAACTCTGTCCTCATATTCTTTTGCACACTCCTCCAAAATGCTGACGTGAACTATGAATTTCGATCCAACATGATTTTGGATGGAACCCCATGCAGTTTGACTATCTCCCGGACCTACTGTTATGCTAATTCGCTCTTCAAATAGGTCATTTGAATAAGGATGAAGTGAGCTGTCTTGGACAACTTATCGACGATCACCCATGTTGAGTCTTGTTCTTCCAGGGCTTTAGGAAATTCTGTCACGAAATCCATGATGATCTTGTCCCATGGTCAAACTGGGATTGGCAATGGTTGTAGTGTTCCTGAAGGTCTTTGATGCTCGGCCTTAACCATCTGTCATGTCAGACATTGAGCTACAAAATTAGCTACCTCCCTCTTCATTCCACTCCACCAGTAGTGTTGTCTCAGGTCTCAATACATCTTGGTGCTAACCGGATGCACTGTAGATAAAGACCTGTGCACCTCCCTTAGTAGTATATCCCGTAATTCGTTCTCTACAGTTACACAAGGTCTCCGCTTGAACTGCAGGGACCCATCTTTAGAAACCACAAAGTCAAGTTGCTTCCTTTTTGAAACCTCTGTCTTGATCTTATGGAGGTTGACATCTTTGCTCTAAGCAACTTTAACTTGGTCCAACACTGTTGGACTAAGAACCAGGGTACTTAAACCTTGCTTGTACATCCCTTGCCATCTCCACTCCAAGCTTCTCCATGTCCAGGAGAATAAATTTATGAGGGGTGTACATGCTCGCAAGGGTACCAGAAGAAAACTTCCTATTGAGGCATTTGCTACCATATTAGCCTGGTCGGGATGGTAGTTGATGGTACAGTCATAATCCTTTATCAGCTCTAACCTCTCAGTGTTTAATTTAAATAAAATGCTTATGCATTTTCAAATCAGTATTTAAACTCACCGTTAGATCGTTTTGCAGATTCCAAAACGAAGGGCCTGGATTAAATACCCAAGCCGCTAGCATTTTTCCCTCATTTCCTCTCTTTCCTTTCTCTCTCCTCTCTCCCCTTGAACTTGACGGTTCGGCTTCCCAGCCTAGCCACCGCTAGCCACCCTTGGCCTCACCGTCGGTCACCAGCTGCTCCTCTCCCTCCAGCCAACACGTGCCGTCCTCCTCCTCCCATGTCAACTTCAACAAAATGGGTTTCAAGCCCATTTCTCACTATAGCACCGCCGTACATGGCCAACTTGGCCACCGACCACCACCAACAGCACCACCACCTCATGAGCTTCCTTTCCATGGTCTTCTTTCCCCCTACCTCCCTCTCTCTCCGTTGGGTCACTACACACGCACGATTTCTCCACAATGCACGGCTATCCACGCCACCATACCACCACAAACGGCCTCCCCTGACCACCATGACCTTCCCTAGTAATTTCCATGCCCAACCGAAATCCTTACTTCTCTCACTCTCCCCCACTCTCCCATGCACAACTTGCACCACTCACGACCAGATACGCCGCCGTGAGCCACCGTCCAACCACCACCTCGCCACTACACCTCCCTCAAGCTCCTCCATGCCTAGCCATAACTTCCAGCCCCTCCCTTGCCTCACATGCACCCTCACTCTCTCTTGGGTGCACTGTTCATGGTGAGATCCACCGTGCTCCGCCACCCAAACCACCATGAGGCCACCTTGAGCCTTTCCAAGACCACGCCTAGCTATTCCTAAGCTCAAACTGCCACTTTACGTGGTGGACAACCATTGTACGTGGCTAACCGCCACTGTACGCAGTTTAACTACAATGTATGACTCTTCCGACATCTTTGACCATGATGGGCAGCAAGCAACGCACGGGTTATCCCGTTGATGGTATAATCCTCTATCTCTCGTTATTTATGATATGTTAGTTAATAGGTTGTGGACTGTGCTGTTAGTATTGTGGAGTTCGTTGTGAAGTGTGGCTGTGTTGTGAAGTGTTGGGCGTAATTGTGTAGTGTTGTGGATTGTGCTGTGAGGTATGAGCATGAGGTGTATGCTGTAGTTGTGATGCGACGTTGTGATGACCCGCTTTTACGTGTATTTTCACTGAATGATTGTTTTTATTTTAATTAATATATCAGTTATTTTATTTTAATTTATTTGCGTTTTAAAAATTGGGTTTTAATTTAATTTAATTTATTTGAGGTTGTGTTTTATTTCTTTTAGTTGTTTTGTGGTTTTAATCTTTTTGGCGGTTTGTTTCGTTTTCCCGGAGTGAGGACTGGACCTCATCTCTTTTCACATCCTTTTTCCTTTTTTCTCTTTTTCCTTTTTCTTTTTCCCTTTCTTTTCTTTTTCTTCTTTTTCTTTTTTTTTCTTTCTTTCTTTCTTTCTTCTCCCGCTCGACCGAACCCCCCCCGTGCTCTCTCTCTCTCCTCCCTCTCCCTCACGCCGGCGTCACCTTCTCTCTACCCTACCGCCGCCGTCCGGCCACCGTTCGGCCTCCCACCGGTCCCATTCTCTTCCTCTCCCTCCGGTGCACCACCCCACCCAAACTCACCCCCAACCGGCCGGCCGTTTGGCCGGAAAAGCCCTCCAAAGCCTCCACGGTTTTTCCTCCGATCCGCCGCCGTTGCTCCACCTCCGGCCACCATTTCTTCACCACTTCATCACCGACTCCTTGCCGTCCTAACCCACCCATTTCCGGCCTCCAACGACCACCGGAACAGCTCCTACGAGCTTAGTTTCCTTTTTGGGTAATCCGGCCATTTCCGGCCATTCCGCCGCCACCCACGGCCGTTCGTCACTTCCAATAGCTTCACAACCATCCCTAGACCATACCCTATCAATCTCGTGTCCTAGTTTGTCTCCGTTCAAAAGTGGGTAATTTATTACCCACGGCAACAGTGTAAATTACACTGTTACGTTGCTTTTCCTCCGCCGTTTGCAACGCCGCTTGTTTTCTAAAATTGCCGTATAGCGCTGTAAGTATTTTCCAAACCCTATTTTCAGATTTTAATATATATTGCTCATTCAATTATTTATTGTTGTTGGTTGTTGATTCCGGACTGAGTCCGAGGAGTTTCGGGGGTTGGATGGATGGAGGACGGAGTTGCCTGTTTATTTGTTTTATGTTGTTTGATTATTTTATTATGCATTGTTATGGCATTACATGGTGCATGCACGGGTGTTTGTGGATTTATGTGAAAAGCCGGTGTTTTGGCGTAAGTGTGTTGCGGGTGCGTGTGTATCACGAGCCCAAGCTGGGATGAGTTATTATCTCGGTGGAGCTCCTCTGGTCACTCGGGAGCGGAATAAACTGAGTGATGTCCCCTGAGTTGTCGAGAGAGATGACGGGAGCGGGGCTAGGGGATGCTTGGCTACGAACGCGCCGGGCGTGGAACCGGGCATCGCCCTACTCACCGACTCCGTGGCCCTTCGCTGGCGAGGGCTAGAGGATGCTTGGCTACCCACGCGCGGGAGGCGCGGAACTGGGCATCGCTCGTTAGGTGTCACATGCGTGGTGGTACTCTACGGTGTGACACTGGAGCCAGGGTGTGCGGATGACCCCTAGGGGAGGTCATGGTGCATACGGTTAAAATTGGATAATGGTTTATGAGGCCAAATGGGACTTTTGGCGTGGGCCAGATGGACTTCTGGCGAGATATTGGGCCGGATGGACTTCTGGCGAGATATTGGGCCAAATGGACTTTTGGCGGCCAAATGTGACTTTTGGCGTGTTTTTCAGAAAGGATATGCTTTTGGGCCAAATGGGTTTTTGGCGTGTGTGGAAAACTTGGGTTTTATGGGCTTTGTGCATTGGGCATGGTTCATGCATCTTGTTTGAGTTTTATGTGTTTTTATCTGGTAGTGTTTGGGTTTTACTTACCTGCGGTACCATTCGTGGTTCCGTAGCTTTTGGTGCAGAGTTAGAGGACGAAGAGGAGGAGGCTGAGCCCGAGGATGCGGCTCCGCCGGGTTGCTGATGCTATCTTTTATATTTGTTTAAAACTGTATTTGTGTTTTGTAATATTTTATCTATGTACGTTTTAAACAGCTTGTATTACGTTAAGAAAATTCTGGTACTTAGTTATGACTTTCGTTATCCGCTGCGTGTTTCTCTGTACACATCTGTTGCCTTGCACACACTCGGCACCCGTCGATGGGATGGTGACCCGGGTTGTCACCATCCGGACGCCTCAATTTCCCCGTGTTCGGGCGTGGGGATTTGGGGGCGTCACAGGCGTGGTGTGTGAAAGGAGTACAAGTGGAGTGTACTCCATTTAGTGCAGCGACGCATCGTGTGACGTGTGCCATTAGTGATGTGTGGCATAGGGTGAAGAGAGTACATGTGGCATGTGCTGTGTTGTGTAGCTATGCACAGTGTGATGTGCGTCGTGATAATAAGTGATGTAGCGCATAGAGTACATCCAATGCGTGCTCCATGTTGTGTAGTGATGCACCATATGACGTGTCGCGAATAAAAGGATGGTTGTGTACTTGAGGAGAGTAGAGTGTATTGTGTAGCATCTGGAACTGTGTAACAGTGTCCCGAAACAGTTGTGACGTGGCCTGTAGTCCGAGATGACGGGTTGTAATACCTAAGTCTTATTACTTAGGTCCTTACGTCATTTCATTTTTATTAATTCTTGAAGTTAAATATTTTAAGATAAATATTTTATTTTATTATGTTATTATTTTATTTTAAGATGAGTGTGCTTTTATTTTTATGTGGGTTATTAGATAAATTAAGGGCATGATTTTAAGACCTTACAATATTTTTCTCTTAAGCCCTTTTATTTTCATTATTTAAGAAATAGCCTAATTATTTTCCACTATTGGATTTGGTAGGCGGAGTAAATATCTTCCTACAATTAATCCTAGCCATTCATTTCCTTAAAATTTCAATGTAAGCTTTGACCAAGTGACTTAAATCTTTATATCCTTGTTGAATCCGTTGGCTTCCAAGAAAAAGCTTTGACTAAACGTAGCTTTATGCCTCTAATTCTTCTTGAACCGTCGGTCATCCTTCCTAACTTATGAAATAAGATTTTGACCAAAAAGTGATTTAATCTTATCCCATGAACCTATCGGTCATAAGCCTAAACTTCTAAGGAAAGCTTTGACCAAGCCTTAGTTTTTCCTTCTTAAATCTGATTGGTCTCTTCCAAGCTTGTGAGGCAAACCTTGATCAAAGGCTATCAAGCCTTTTCTTTCTTGTGAACTGTCGGTCACCAGGCCAAAGAAGACTACAAGTCTTCTTCCTTCCCCTCTAAGTTGAATTTCCACTCATTCTTCCTCTCTTCTTCTTCTTTTCATCTTCAAGTTCAAGAGAAACCAAGCTTCCTCTCCACCCCTTCAAGCCTTGTGACTCACAAAGAAAGAAAGAAATTATTTTCTTCCTTCCCCAAGCCATAGCCAATGCCACTTTCCCTCCCTTCTTCTCCTCTTTCTTTAAGAAGAAGAGAGGTAGAAGGAGTGGACGTTCAACTTAGAGGGGAAGGAAGAAGACTTGTAGTCTTCTTTGGCTTGGTGACCGACGGTTCACAAGAAAGAAAAGGCTTAATAGCCTTTGGTCAAGGCTTGCCTCACAAGCTTGGAAGGGACCAATCAAATTTAAGAAGGAAAAGCTAAGTCTTGGTCAAAGCTTCCCTTGGAAGTTTAGGCTTGTGACCGACGGGTTCATGGGATAAGATTAAATCACTTTTGGTTAAAAGCTTATTTCATAAGCTAGGAAGGATGACCGATGGTTCAAGAAGAATTAAAGGCATAAAGCTACTTTTAGTTAAAGCTTTTTCTTGGAAGCCAACGGATTCAACAAGGAAATAAAGATTTAAGTCACTTGGTCAAAGCTTACATTGACATCTTAAGGAAATGGATGTCTAGGATTAATTGTAGGAAGATATTTACTCCACCTACCAAATCCAATAGTGGAAAGTAATTGGGCCATTTCTTAAATAATGAAAATAAAAGGGCTTAAGAGAAAAATATTGTATGGTCTTCAAATCATGCCCTTAATTTATCTTAATAACCCACATAAAAATAAAAGCACACTCATCTTAAAATAAAATAATAAAATAATAAAATAATAAAAATCTTTATTTAAAAATATTTAACTTAAAGAATTAATAAAAATGAAATGACATAAGGACCTACTTTGTAAGACTCGGGTATTACACATTCCTTTGAGAAGGGCTCCACATCCTCTGCTAGGCCCAGTGAGACGTCGGCCCAACAACGGCAGCAGCCCAACAATAGCTTGCAAGGGACTATTCCGTTGCCATCAAAGGCCCAACATCGACGGCAATAGCCCCACAACAATGGCTCGTCATCAATGACTTCAAGGGCTGGCTCTGGTAACCCCTGCATCGGAAATCTTGCGCTGGAAGTGAGTTTGCGACCTGAGGAGGCTACGCAGCTAGATCCTGTGTCATCGGGAGGGCCAATGGTAAGTGGAGAGGCAAAGAAGGGTGTGACGAACTTGTTTGGGTTGCCTCCCGCCATCATGGTTGTGAAAGCAACGTCACTGGTGCCATAAAGGAGAGGGCGGGAGTGTTGTTGGGAGGGTTGCAACATTGTGACAAGTCACAGGACATGTAGGAGGTGACCTTTGGGCTGACAGAACTTTCCTTAGCTGCCCAAAAACTGATAAAGGCACCGGAAACCTCTTTAGTTGCCCAAAAATCCCTGTATGTTGACCTGACAATACGGGAAGCCTGGGTAACTCAGAGGAAGTTGCTATGGTAGGGGCCCTGGTAGTATTTGAGTCTACAAATGGAGAGAGGATGCAATGAGGGGCAAGTTCTCTGTTGAGGGGACATAGGTGCCATTTGGATAATGAGTTGAGATGAGACGAGTTGAGAGGAAAGTTGAAAATTGAACAAAATATTGTTAAAATATTATTTTTTAATATTATTATTTTTTTGGGAATTGAAAAAGTGGAATTGTTTATTATATTTTGGGTAGGAATTTGATAAATTTGTAATGATGAGATGAGATGAGATGAAACACTTTCACTATCCAAATGGGGCTAGAACCTACTCCATTGAAATTGTTTCATCTGAGGGTGTCAAATTGGGTAATTCAAAAGCCATGGAGATCAAACATTCTGTTGGGATTACATGCGAGGGTTCTGAAGATGAATGTTTGGCATTACTCACAGCTATTGAAGCTGGACATGCACAAGCCAAAGTTGATCCCTCTTTTAATTTGGATAAAAAAAAGAAGAAAGAGAACTCAAGAGGCTTACATGGGCAATGAATGATGAGGGAGGGAGCAGAGCTCTAGCCGAGAGCGTCTTAAGGGAAGGTCAATGATGGTTCCGATATGAAGCCAAAAATTATTTCATGAAATGTAAAAGGGCTGAACGAGTAGGCCAAACGGCTCCAAGTCAGGAACTTACTTCGATAGTGGTAGGTTGATATCATCTGTTTACAAGAGATCAAGTTATAATTAATTACAAGGCAAATAGTTCAAATTTTGTAGAGAGGGCATCATGTTGGGTGGTTGTATCTTCCTTCTAAAGGAGCATCGGGTGGTGGAAAGATCAGATGAATGTGTGAGTGATTTCACTGTGGCTTGCTCCTTTGTAAATAGAGATGGGCTCAGATGGGCATTTGCAAGAGTTTACGGCCCTGATATTGATGTGGAAAGAAGATCATTGTGGGAAGAATTAGCGGAACTTTTTAGTTGGCTGGAATTACCAAGTTGTATAGGGAGTGATTTCAATGTATCTTTTTTCTTGAGTGAAATGTCAGGTACATCCCACATCACACCTGCTATGAGGAAATTTTCTGATTCATTTCAGAACAAGCGCTTATGGATATCCCACAAACGGAGGCACGTTTAATTGGTCCAACACTCGAGAACTCCCTTCTTGGTCGAGAATTGATATATTTTTGCTAACTCCAGAATGAGAGTTACATTTTCTTGATGTAACTCAAAGACGACTACCTAGAGTATGCTCTGATCATTTCCCTATCCTCTTGGATTGTTGAGGCATCCAATGAGGTAGAAGGTATTTTAAATTCAAAAAAATGTGGCTTAAATCTAACGGTTTTGTAGACAGAGTTAGGCAATGGTGGTCCTCTTATGATTTCCATGTTTCTCCAAGCTTCATATTGGCAAGAAAATTAAAGGTGCTGAAACAAGATTTGAAGAAATGGAATGAACAAGTGTTTGGCAATGTGCTACTACAACGATGCTCCCTTCTGGTGGAGTTACAACGTTTGGAGGGTGAGGAGGAGGCAAGAATTCTCTGAATCCGAAAAAGCTCGCAAGAGTCGGATAGTCACTGAACTTGAATGAGTATTATTGATAGAAAAGATCTCTTGGAGACAGAAATCAAGGGCTCTATGGCTCAATGAGGGAGACAAGTGCACGAAGTTCTTTCATTGGGTGGCTAATTCGCATAAGAGGAACAACACTGTTGATACATTGATGGTAGATGGGATAGTTTCTTTGGATCAATCAAGTATCAAGGACCACAACCATGGAGACCAACAGTAGATGGGTTGACTTTCTCAACACTAGATCAATAGTGTGCAGGGTGGCTTGAGAGACCCTTTGAAGAAGAAGAGTAAGCAAAGTTATTCGAGGTATGGCTATTGACAAGGCCCTAGGTCCTAATGGTTTTATCGTGGGTTTTTTCCAAACCTGTTGGGAAGTGATCAAAGATGACCTTATATTGGTATTTCAAGAGGTTCATACTTACGCTAGCTTTGAAAAAAGTCTCAATGCTACGTTTCAAGCACTCATTCCCAAAAAGGTGGGGTTAGTGGATGTTCAAGACTATTGTCCCCTTAGCCTTGTGAATGGGGTCTACAAGATTCTTTCAAAAGTGACAGCGAATCAATTGAGTATGGTAATGGAGAAGTTAATCTTGAAGCCACAGAACGCTTTTGTCAAAGCCAAACAAATTCCAGATTCTGTTTAAATTGCAAATGAAGTGTTGGACTGTCAACACAAATCTTGAGAACCTGGGCTACTTTTAAACTAGATATGGAAAAAGCCTATGATCATGTTAATTGGAAATTATTGCTTTATTTACTTGCAAGATTCGGTTTTGGAGAGAACTGGCTGAAATGGGTAGAGTTTTGCATCTCAACAATCTGTTTCTCTATCTTGGTGAATGGCTCATAGGTGGGTTTCTTTCACTCCTCCCATGGTTTGAGATAGGGAGATCCGTTCTCTCCCCTACTCTTTCTACTTGTCATGGAAGCTCTCTCTAAGATGATTGTGGGCCTCGTGGAAGGTGGTTTTCTCTACGGTTTCTTGGTGGGAATGGTAACTCTCCTAATCTTTCTCACTTGCTGTTTGCTGATGACACCCTCATTTTTTGTGGAGTAAATCTTGGGTATATCCAATCTTTAAGGGCTCTTCTTCTTTGTTTCGAAGCTGTTTTGGGTTTGAGAGTTAATCTCTCAAAGTTTGAATTGGTACCGGTGGGGAATGTTCCTGAAGCGCCAGCTCTAGCCTCTCTCTTGGGATTTAAGGTATCTTCTCTACCTCCTCAGTGTCTTGGCTTACCCTTGGGTGCTTCCTTCAAATCATAGCAAATTTGGGATGTTGTGATTGAAAAAGTGGAGTGCAGGTTGGTATCTTGGAAGAGGTTGTATTTATCGAAAGGTGGTAGGCTCACTTTGATTAAAAGTACTCTTTCTAACCTCCCCACCTATTTTTTGTCATTGTCCCGCTCCCAGCTAAGATTGCCAATCATATTGAGAAGCTACAAGGAGATTTTTTGTGGAGTAGTTTGGGGGATGAGTTCAATTTCCATCTGGTCAATTGGTCCATGGTTTGCATTCCATTTTTTTGGGGGTGGATTGGAGATTTGTAACTTGATGAAGTTCAACCAAGCTCTATTGGGTAAATGGTTGTCGTGGCATCAACACGAAAGGGGGGCCCTGTGGAAGTTTGTCATATATGTACAGGTTGGGAAAGCATGGAGTGGTTGGTGCTCGAATGAGGTACGAGGCCCACATGGGGTGGGTTTGTGGAAATACATTAGGAAGGGTTGGGAGACCTTAAGAAGACATACACATATCGTAGTGGGTGATGGCTCTCATGAAAAATTTTTGCATGATAAATGGTGTGATGAATGAAGTCCCCAAGACACTTTCCCCGCCATATTTGAGCTCGTACAAGTAAGGAATGCTGGAATAGCGGATCTCTTGGCTTTTTCTAGTGGCTTCCCTCATTGGAATGTTGATTTCACTAGGTCAACCCAAGATTGGGATGGAGGTTATTACAGAGTTCTATTGATGTGAACCCTAATCGACTCGCTTTGAAACTCAACAATAATATTGGAAAACAAACCTAAGAAAGCCAGACTTAAGTCTATGGATGGAGAATCTAGACCCGTTGAGATCTCATTTCAAGAACCTAGATTATATGAAAATCTAGACCCGTCTCAAGAACCCAGATTACAAAGGAGGAACGCTACAAAAGTTGTGATTTACCTTTGATAAGTTCAAACGTTCAATCAAGAATAAGAGGAGATAAACTCAACTCACAATGAATAAAATTCATCAATTTCAATAATGTCTTACCTACTCAAATGAGGCTACAAATGTTTTAAATAAATAATCCCTAAAACTATAAATGAATAGTGCTGCGGGTATTGTAGCGTGAACAGTTCCGCGCTACAGTAACTTCTAAAACCCTAATTCAAATAAAATAATAACTTTCCAAATAAGCCTTTGGCCAAAATACAAGGCCTTCCCAAAATCCCTAGTTCGTTAGAAATAAGACGTGTGCGCTGGACATCCCCCAAACCCAATTATTCTAGATTAATTCCTATGACTAATAAAATAAGCCTTTTTAATGAAATAAATAAGTCCATAACCTTTAATAACAATAGGCCCAAGTCGTGTCTTCCATAACTTGGATCAAGTGGATCAACTGGTTCTCCTTCTTTCAAGCCCATAATGAGTGTTGAGTTCTTGCTAATTTCGTCCCAATTGGATTGCACCATTTCTTGCATTGTTCTCTTGATCTTCGTGGCTCTTAATTTTGTAATTGATCCTTAAGACTCGGTCCTTCTTGGGGTCCATAATCTATGCTGCACTGTATTTTGTGAGTATGATCGAGGGTATTATGGACAAGATGTTTTGGAGCCCTTCCAAGAAAGCTAAATTCATGATTATATCATTTCACAAAGTTTTAATGAGCCCAGGTATGCCCACATTCCCATGGAAGAGCATTTGGTAGACGAAAGCCCCGCCAAAATAGGTTTTTTTTTTTTTTTTTGTTTGGACAGCAGCATTGGGAAACGTTCTCACCACTAATAACCTAAGGAGACGTTGGGTAATGATGTTGGACTGTTGTTGCATGTGTGAGAAAAATGGTGAATCAGTTGACCATCTATTTTTACATTGTGAGGTGGCTAGGACCATGTGGGCTGATTCTTTTATAGGACTTGGATTATCATGGGTCATGCCCCATAGATTGGTGGAGTCTTAGCATGATGGAGAGGTCTCCGAGGAAATTCACAAGTTTTAGGAATCTGGAAACTGGTCCCCATATGTATGTGTTGGTGTATTGGGTGGGAGTGAAATGATAGAAGCTTTGAAAACCACGAGAGAACAATGGAGGAGCTGAAACTTTTTTTCTTTAAAACAATGTTTTCATGGGTGGGGCCATTGTTTGTAACAGACTAAATGTCCATGACTTTTTACTTTTAGTTGTAAACTCTAGTTAGGTACTTCTCATGTATATTACTTGTGTACTTGGGCTTTGCCTATTATTATGAATAAAACTTCTTGATTACCGATAAAAAAAAAAAAGGGATGTACAAGATTATTTCTAAGGTGTTTGGTAATCGCATGAGTGTGGTGATGGAGAAGATCATTTTGAAGTCTCAAAATGCATTTGTGAGGGGGGAGACAAATTCTTGATTTAGTTTTAATTGCTAATGAATGTTTGGAGAGTAGAAACAAGTTGGGTGAATATGAAATTTTAGTTAAATTGGATATGAAAAAAGCTTGACCATGTTAGTTGGGAGTTTCTCTCGTACTTACTTGGGAGATATGACTTTGGAGAGAAATGACGTTCGTGGATCAAGCATTGCATTTCAACCTCGAGATTTTCCATCTTGGTGAATGGTTCTACGGTTGGGTTCTTCAACAGTTCGCATGGTTTGAGACAAGGAGATCATCTATCTCCTTTTCGTTTAGTCCTTGTTATTGATGCTTTAAGTAGAATGATTTTAGCGGCAGTGGGAGGAAGTTTCTTGTCAGGTTTTGTGGTGGGAGACGAGTCTTGGAGCAGCTGAAAAGTCTCTCATCAGCTTAAAAGTCTCTCATCTTCTTTTTGCGGATGACACTTTGATATTTAGTGAGCCAAATCAAGATCATCTTTGTGTTTTTGAGAGCCCTTTTTTATGTTTTTGAATTTGTTTCAGGACTTAGAATAAACTTATCAAAATCTGAAATTGTTCCTGTGGGTTCCATTTTGAATATTTCAGATCTGGCCAATATTTTGGGGGTGTAAGGTATCTTCATTGCCTTTGAGGTATCTTGGCCTTCCCTTGTGGCTCCTCATAAATTTGTTACGATTTGGGATAAGGTGATTGGGAAGATTGAAAGGAGATTAGCTAGATGGAAAAAGTTATATTTGTCTAAAGGGAGAAGAATAACCTTGATTAAAAGCATGTTGTCTAATCTTCCTACTTATTTTCTTTCTATTTTCCCTTTGTCGGCAGGGATGACAAAAAAATTGAGAGGATTTTTCGGACCTGTTTGTGGGGAGGTAAAGGAGATGAAAAAAAGTTTCATTTGGTCATCTGGAATAAGGTTTGCCAATCGTTTTCTTGTGGAGGTTTGGGGGTGCGAAACTTGGGGCGATTTAACAAAGCATTTCTTGGAAATGGCTTTGGAGATATCATATAGAGAGAGAGATGCCTTATGGAAAAATGTTATCGATGTTAAATATAGGAGTACCGGGGGGGTGTTGGTGTTCTAATGAAGTAAGAGGAGTGTATGGGGTGAGTTTGTTGAAGACCATTTGGATGGGTTGGAGGGAGGGAGTTTGTTAATCATTTTAAATTTAAGGTGTGGAGCAAGATGCTGCAATGGCTGATTCTTTTTCTTGTATAAATAATAATCTTCAATGGAATGTAGGTTTTGTTAGAGATGTGCATGATTGGGAAGTGAATGTAGTTTCTGATTTCTTTGGAAGACTTTTTAATTTGAAGATTGCCCAGGGAAGGGAGGATGGTTTGCTGTCGGTTCATGCAGGAAATTGCAGATTTTCTGTTAGTTCCTTTTACAAGGAGCTAACCTGTCATTGTGGCTATGATTACCCTTGGAAAAGTATCTAGTGAGTGAAGGTACCTAGTAAGGTGGCATTTTTCTGTTGGGTGGTGTCTCTTGGTAAAACCCTGACCACGGACAACTTAAGAAAGCGTGGAATGTGTATAGTTGATTGGTGCCTCATCTGCAAGAAAGATGGTGAATCTATTAACCATCTTTTCTTCATTGTGAGGTGGCTAAGACTTTTTGGAATGAGATTTTTGGTCGGATGGGTATTGATTGGGTGATGCCTAAGGAAGTGGTGGATCTTCTTGCATGTTGGAAAGGTTTGGAGGGGAGAAAATGTGTTGCTCCCATATGGAAGATGATTCTTTTGTGCTTGATGTGGTGCTTATGGTTGGAGAGGAATAGGAGATGCTTTGAGGACAAAGAATGCTCTATGGGAGAACTTAAGGACTTTTTCTTCAGTACTTCGTATTTTTGGGCTAAGGCTCTTATATTGAATGGTGATAATTTGCATGATTTGCTTTAGCCTCTTTTTGTTTCAAGAGTGAACTAGGTATTTTCTTTGTATACTTCTTGTGTACTTGGGCTTAACTATTCTTGGTAATAAAATTCCCTTATTAACTATATAAAAAAAAAAAAAAAAAGAGCTGGGTAAGTGAACTATCACAACGGATGAAGTGTAAAGGCTTTTGTAATTAAGTGAATAATAAAATCAATGAACCAATAAAATAATAAAAAAATTGATTGGTGATAATTTGCATGATTTGCTTTAGCCTCTTTTTGTTTCAAGAGTGAACTAGGTATTTCCTTTGTATACTTCCTGTGTACTTGGGCTTAACTATTCTTGGTAATAAAATTCCCTTCTTAACTATATAAAAAAAAAAAAAAAAAAGAGCTGGGTAAGTGAACTATCACAACGGATGAAGTGTAAAGGCTTTTGTAATTAAGTGAATAATAAAATCAATGAACCAATAAAATAATAAAAAAATTAAGGTAATTAGGAAAATGATGCGGTGGATTGATGAGAGCAAAAGAAATGCTTAAAAAAGTCGTAGTGGTAACATACATGTCTTAAATAATGTGAACTAAACTTATTAAAAAAAATAGCATGAACTAAATTTCTAGAGAAGATTGTTTCACAGAACTTTTTAGTTTCTACTTATTTTGATATATGTGTTGGACTACAGGTACACCTTTTCGACATTGACATTCCTGGGAAGATTACCTTTATTGAATCAAAGACTCTCACAGCAGGGGAGACTCCGACTGTTGTGGACACAGGTAATCTTTACAATTGAAATTATTATGCCGACTTAGAGAAGGCTCTTTTTGAGGCCACATGCTTATTTAAGTTTCTGACAATTACAGTGTTTCTAATGGACCTAGCTTACATGACTTTTTTGTATCACATTCTAGGTCCTAACTTGTAATTAGGTGTTCTTTGATGTATACTTCCTGTGTACTTGAGCTCTACCTATTTACTTGTTTTAATAATTTTTTTTATTGGCACCGGGTTTTCGGGAACAGTGTCCAGACTAATCCCAGGGGTGCAATAAAAATTTATGCTACTTAAAAAAAAATAGTTTTTGACAATTAGGTTGTGGTTTGAAGAGATGCGTTGTGCTATTTTGGGATTAGCTTTAGGAAATCTTGCTTCAGGTATAGATTCCTAATCAATTTACTTTGGGGTGTTTGGCTTGACAACCCTATTGTGACCTGAGGGTGGGGGGTGGTATGTAATATAGTCTTCAAATACTATTGAGTTCTTTCTACGCTATCTGTTGGCTACTCATATAATCTACAAGCATATTGGAAAACCTCTACATTTATTGAGAAAAAGATACCAATGCATAGATTGGAATGGCACACAAATTTGCCGTTGCACTTTTTGTATTAATAATTGTTATCTGAGCATCTTTTTTATGCTGAGACTACCTGTGATGTTGATCTTTTCCATTGCCTCGTATCTGTTTCTCAGGAAACTCTCCTTCCTTCTTGGGCCTTTGTAACCATTGGATGTTGTTGCAGATGTTGGGCGTATTGGTATAGGCATCTGTTATGACCTTCGCTTTCAGGAGCTGGCAATGATATATGCAGCAAGAGGTTTGTTTGTTCCTTCCATTGACCTGTGAAAGTTTGAACATTTTTCCATACTGGTGGATGTTATAAATAGCAGTTAGCTATTGATAGTCAACGACTAAAATTTCTGTCATTATTTTGGTTTATTAACAATTTATAGCTGTGATAAAGAAACAAGGAGAGATTATAATTTCTGGTACTCCACACGATTGTCCTAATCACATCTACATGGTATCGGCAAAGATTATTCTTCTTTCTTCCTTTCCATAGAGCTTTGTCAAGAGCCACTTAATACTGTTTTGCTTTTTATGACATGTCGATATCATCATTTTAATTTCCATAATTGCATTTTCAAAGATTGTCAGTTTAGTAATATAAAAAAAACATTTAGGGCAAAATTAATGCAAATGAAACACAAAAGAAGAAACTGTTTCAAAGGGTGTAAGCTGGATCTCCCCCTCTCCTTCCCCCCCCCCCCCTCCCTCCTTTCTCCATCCAAAAAAAACCGCACTAGAAAAGGATTATGTTACTCAATCCAATTCATGCATGCCTCTATTCGAGTCATTAATCATTGTATGGAATTGCTACATCAAGGTTGTGAGATGGTGCTTACTCTTCTAAGTTTCTCTGTTTCAATACAATTATCCTTATTTCTCTTCTGGTCATTAATATATTCCTTTAGGCTGCGATTTATTGTAGCGAATGCTGATCAATCACACTGTGATTTGTTTATACATCATCCAGTCCTTTTATATGGGCATTGAACGCTGACAGAATCAAGTTGGTTTTGACGTCAGGTGCTCATTTGCTATGCTATCCTGGTGCATTTAACATGACTACTGGACCATTGCATTGGGAGTTATTGCAGAGGGCAAGGTAGGGATAAATTTTACTAATTGCCAGCTGATATTCTTTGCAAAGTTCTGCCGTTGTAAACATAATGTCGTGTGTGAAAGAGACAGAACCATGTCAAGCTGTTATTTTTGCTTATACTTACACCAGTGCTCTAAATTACTGAATAACATAAAAATCCAGACTGTCTGTAAAGGTATTACTTCAAGATCCTCACAAGAACACTGTAAGGATTAACAAGAATTCAACCCAAAATCAAGAAACAAGAAACAAGCAAGAAAGGAACCCAAGAATCCAATGTATTAATTCTTGGTGAAGGTTTTCAAGGAACCTTTGACCTCCAAAGTAAAATTAATCCTCAACAATTCTAAACGAAAAGCACCGTTCGACTACAGCTTTTATACAAGAAGGATAAAAGGACGTACTACTATAGTTTTCTCTGTGTACATTTCGTTATCGATGAGGTTCTTAGTGTCTGTGAGGGGAGATTTTTGCTGTGTTGAGTGTTGATTAAGTGAGATTAGTGGGATTATGGGGTTCCTGAACCATTTGATGATAGAATCAAAGGAGTTTGACTAGTTGAAGGATGGAAAGTTCTTGCTCATTAATGAGAGTGGGAGGGTGGTGAAGGAGATGGGGTTGGGAATTCCTACGGTGCATTGGTTTGCCAAAACACTGGAGGATTGCATGAAGGATGAAAAGAAGGATTTTTATACAACCTCAAGGGAGGGCACCAAAAGCTTCATTGCACAGAGGTGTTCAAACGTTCGTGGACATTACATGGCTCTGGTGGAGTACGTTGGTGGTGGCCGAAGTAGTTTCATTTTCGTACCTAAAGAGTTGGGAGGTAAGTTAGAGGAAAATGGCAGATGCGCTATGGGAAGCAGTTGTGAAGAAAGGGCAGAGCTTCATGGCAGAGGGGTGGCGCAGAGGCCACTAGTGGTTGTGAACCACCCATAGAGTTGGTCGTATAGGGAGGTCTTGTTGCAGCAAGATATGTTGTCTCATAGCTCTAGTGCAGTAGAGAATGCCGACAGGGGTGGTTAGTCTCCACCTTCTTCTAGGACAGCGAGGGCACAGTGGAGAGGTGGAGGAAATAGGCATGTCGTGGGTCTGGCAAAGGAGGACATGCACAAGACCTTGTTGGATGTGCAAATGTAGTTGTTGGTAATGCAAAAGGTGGAAGCTCTAATACAGTGCATTGAGGAGGATTACAAGATGGGCCTAGGTGATGCGTATGGATTGGGAAATATAATGGGCTTGGGCTATAAGGCCTGTGGGAAATTAAAAGATTCTGAGGGAACAAGTGGGCAACTTAAGGAGATTGGGCTAGGATTTGAGCTAATGGGCTGATAGACTGGGCCAGGTCCAAGCCAAACGAGACACTTGGTTAGGCTTTAGAAATCAGGGCAACATCCTAGGTCTAGAACCCAGCTCGTGTGGAGGGTTAGGGGGAGTGGAGAGGCTCGGCCTTCTACTATCAGGAGCCAGTCAACGGTGCCGAGGTACCCATTGGAACTGCGAGTCACTCATCAGACTCGCGAGAAGAGGATAGTGTACCGAGGAGTTCAGGGATAGAGATGGAGGACCAGAGAGAACAAGATGAAGCTGCGGAGGTGTCGAGAACTGCAGTTCATGTGCCAATCAACCCATTGAGATTGCGAGGGGTTGAGGAACCATCGATGGTCGCTCAAAAGGTGATCTTGGAGTTGCCAATTGATGACCCAGAAATGGATCTCAACACTTTCTCATGGGTGGAAGTGGAATCTCAGTGATAGCATCCATAGACAGTGTCGATGGGCAGTGGGGAAGAATCTCAGGTGATTTCCTCGTTGACAGATGTGGGTTCTCAGCCATAGCACCCACAGATAGGACCGAGGGGTAGTGGGGAAGATGTTAAGGTGATTTTCTCTTTGACGTAGGTCTCTAGGCAACGAATGGGGGTAGAGAAAGGCATGGTGGTCAGTGAGGTGAAGTCAATGCCTCTTTACTTCTCATCTAAGTTAGAGGAATTAAATTAAACTCTTCAGATGGTGGATAAGGAGTCTGAGGCGGATCTGGAACTGTTATGCACCTTGTCTCCCTTGCTTACAACAAGAGGCTCACCATCGGATTGGGTGACTCAAAAACTGAAGGATATTCAGGAGTGTGTGGGGATTTCTTGTGACAGGAGGCTCTCGAGGAGGGTCGGTTTCAATCTCCTAGATTCGCCTCTAGGAAAAATAGTGAGCTGAAGCGTCTCACTTGTTCAATCAATTATGACGGACAGGAGGGGAGTACTAGCAAGGATAGATCCAAGGGAAAAGCTGTTTCTATCCATGAAGCCTAGAATTCTTTCTTGGAACATCCGGGGTCTTAATAATCCCAACAAGTGGTTGCGGGTGAAGAATCTTTTACGCCATTGGAAGTTGGACATTGTGTGTTTGCAGGAAAACAAGATGGAATTCATGAATCGTAGCATCATCACAAGCATTTGGGCTGTCCCTTTGTGAGATGGGTGTACCTTTCATCTGAGGGAGCATCTGGGCGTATCCTTATTATGTGGGATTCTAGGGCAGTTGAGTCTATTGAGGAGTGTGTTGGAAATTATATGGTGGCATGTTTATTTAAAAATGTGGAGGATGGTTTTTGTTGGGCCTTTCCTAATGTATATAGGCCAAATGTGGACACGCTTAGGAAGGTTTTATGGGAGGAGCTTGCAGGTTTGGGCAATGTGTGGAATTTACTTTGGTGTATTGGGGGTGACTTTAACATCACTCGGTTCCCTAGTGAAAGATCGAGAGAAGTCCGATATAGTCAGGCAATGAATGAGTTCTCTGAATTATCTTCAAAATGGACTTGGTGGATTTACCACTTGTAGGCGGTGTGCACGCTTGGTCTAATAACTGGGCGTGGTCTTGCTTGGATAGATTTTTAGTGTCTCCTTTATGGGAGGCACATTACTCTACCTTGCTTTAGAAGAGATTGGAAAGAGTTTGCTCGAACCACTTCCCATTTGTTTTGGATTGTGGAGGCATTCATGAGGGTAAAAGATACTTTAAGTTTGAAAATATGTGGCTGAAAGTGGAAGGTTTTGTGGAGAAGGCAAGGTCGTGGTGGTTCTTGTATTCTTTAGAGGGTTCACCAAGCTTTATATTTTTGCTAGGAAATTGAAAGCATTGAAGATGGATTTGAAGAGGTGGAATATTGAAATCTTTGGACACATTAATAGTTAAAAACAGCTCCTTATGGAGGAACTAAGTGGTTTGGAGGAAAGGGAGGTGAGTGCTCCTCTTTCTGTGGAGGGCTCTTGTAGGCAATTAGCCATCACTTCGGAGTTAGAGAAGGTGCTTCTTATGGAGGAGGAAATTTCGTGGAGACAAAAGTCATTAGCCCTTTGGCTGAAGGAAGGGGACAAATGTACTAAAGTTTTTCACCGGATGGCTAATTCTCATCGTAGGAATAGTACTACCGAGGAGCTTCAGGTTGATGGACAGATTTATTCGGATTATGATGCTATTAAGAACCACATTGTCAATTTTTACAAAGACCTCGCTGAAAAATCCCCTTGGAGACCCAAATTCAATGTTTTGAGACTATTGATCAGTTAAGCTCTATGTGGTGGGAGAGACCTTTCAAAGAAGAGCCTATTTGTCTCATAAATGGGATATATGAGATTATCTCAAAGGTGCTTGCCAATCCCATGAGTAGAGTTATGAGTAGTATTATTTCAAAATCCTAAAATGTGTTTGTGAAGGGGAGACAAATCTTGGATTCGGAATTAATAGTCAATGAATGCCTAAGATTGTAGAATCAAGGAAGGCATACCCTCTTGTGCAAGCCAGGCCTGGAAAAGGCTTATGACCATGTTAATTGGGATTTTCTATGCTATTTACTTGGGAGTTCTGGTTTTGGAGATCAATGGATTTCATGGATTAGGCATTGTATAACTAAGTTTCGTTATTCGGTTTTGGTGAATGGAGCACCGGAAGGATTCTTTAACAGCTCTAGGGGATTAAGACAAGGGGATCCCCTCTCCCCTTTGCTTTTTGTTGTTGTTATGGAAGCATTGAGTCATATGTTGAGAGCGACTGTGAATGGAGGCTTTCTTGCTAGATTTTCAGTGGGGGTGTTACTATATCTCACCTTCTCTTTGTTGATGACACACTACTATTTTTGTGAGCCGAACAATAATCATATGTAGTATTTGAGGGCTGTATTACTATGCTTTGAAGCGATTTCAGGCCTGAAGGTAAATCTCTCAAAGTTTGAAATGGTTCCCGTGGGTGGTGTGAACAATATTCAGGGCTTGGTGAATATCTTGGGCTGTAAGGTTGTTTCGCTGCCTTTGACATATCTCGGTCTTCCGTTGGGGGCTGCTTTCAAGACAAAATCTATTTGGGATGGTGTGTTAGAAACAATTGAAAGAAGATTGGCTGGGTGGAAATGGATATACTAGTCTAAGGATAACTCTTATCAAGAGCACTCTATCTAACCTCCCTACCTATTTTTTATCTCTTTTTCTGTTACTTGCAAGTGTGGCCTCTTGTATTGAGAAAAGTTTTCGGACTCTCTTTGGGGAGGCATTGGGGAGGAAACTAAGGCCCTGTTTAGATAATGAAAGTGTTTCATCACATCTGAACTCATCTCATTTCATCATTACAACTTTATCAAATTTTCACATAAAATATAATAAACAATTCAACTTTTTCAATTTTCAAAACAATAATAATATTAAAAAATAATATTCTAACAATATTTTATTCAATTTTCCAACTTTCATCTCAATTAATCTTATCTCAACTCACTATACAAACGACACCTAAGTTACATCTTGTTGGTTGGGATAAAGGGATAAAGTTTGCTCACCAATTCCATGTGGTGGGTTGGGGTGCATAACGTGAGGGTCTTCAATGAAGCACTTTTGGGGAAATGGTTGTGGAGATAACATAGGGAAGGGGAGAGGGTTTATGGAGAGAAGTCATAGATTCTAAGTATGAGAGTATGCGGGGAGGCTGGTGTTCTAAGGAAGTTAGAGGGACACATGGTGTGGGATTGTGGAAAAACATTAGAGCTGGATGGGGAAGATTCTCCAAGTTTTTCAGATTTGCAATTGGAAGAGGTAATAGCGGTTATTTTTGGCATGATGTCTAGTGTGGCAAAAGGGCTCTAAAGCAGGTGTTTCCCATGCTCTACAATATTTCTTGTGATAAAGAGGCTGTTGTGGCTGACTTAGTGGTACTATCTAATGGTGCTGTCCATTGGAATGTAAATTTCTCGAGAGCAGCTCAAGATTGGGACTTGGATATGCTTGCTGATTTCTTTGGCTTGTTATATGCAATGTCGATGGGCAATGAGATGGAGGATAGGATGATTTGGTATCTGAGTGGAAATAAAAAAATTCTCGGTGTGCTCCTTCTATACGGCTCTCTTAGGTTTTTCTAATGATCACAGTTTTCCTTGGAAGGCTATTTGGACATGCAAAGTACCTTCTAAGATTGCTTTCTTTATATGGACTGCATCTCTTGGGCAGATTCTCACGTCGGATAATCTGAGAAAATGTGGTCTCATCATAGATTTGTGCTTTATGCATAAGAAAGACAGGGAATCAGTGGATCATCTATTGTTACACTGTGAGGTGGCCAATGTTTATGGAATGAGATCCTTAATTGGAGAGGGGTGGCTTGGGTCATGCCTGGAAGAGTTAGGGATATTCTGAGGTGCTGGACAGGAATTAGGGGGAATGCCCAAATAACTGCTTTGTGGAGAATCCCTCACTACGTTATGTGGTGTTTGTGGCTAGAGAGAAATAAGAGATGCTTTGAAGACATGGAGCGTTCTTTGGATGAGCTGAAGCGATTTCTCTACAATACTATTACTTTCTTGTGCCTTGGCCATTATTGTAATATGGACAATCTTCATGACTTGCTTGTATCTCTCACTAGTAGATGTAATTAGGCATGTTTGTTGCAGACTACCGGTGTACTTTAGGCATTTTATATCAACAAAATTTTACTTTTACCTATAAAAAAGGGATAAAACGATGACGTAATGGCCTAAACTTCTCATATTTTTCCTGTCTAGCTGTTCTTGATTATCCCCTTGCTCTCTTTCTTTCTTTTTTCTTTCCACTTTTGCTTCTTTTTCTTCCTTTTGTTCAAACCTTTGAGGCTAAGTCTACCGCTCACCTCCCATCTTCATTGAACACGTGCACAACCAAGGAAGTCTACAGACTATTCCATGTGCTCTACCATCACTGCCTCCATACAACCAGTGTGTGGCCCTCATTTGTCGTCACAAGAGTGCGTTGTGGCCACATGCCACCCCTTCCTGGTGCAACTGAAGCCTCAGTTTGTTTTCTTTGCTCTTTTGCTGATTGCTGACGTGTTTTCCAGCCCCTTGTTTGTCAAACTCATTTCCACCACTATTTCTTTCCTGAAGAAAAATCTTAGATCTGCCACTGTCCATTGCTCCCCATTGTCACTTGCTCCCTTGCTGGCAAGGAAATCTACTGATCTACCACCTTGAGCCGCTAGACCAGCATTATAACGGGCAGGTGGGATCCTAGCGCTTCCCCACCAAGCGGCACTTCGGTTTTTCCTCTGGTTTTGAGAGACAGTTAGTTATATGTTCTCTCTTCTGCTGGAAGTAGACATCATTTCTTCTCTTTTTGAGGATTTGGAGGGAAGAGAATGTGTAAAGTTTTATTGGATATCTTGAAGCTGTCAACTATAATGCACCATTATCAACTGTGGCTTTTAGCCTTGGTTTAGCCTTTGTCGTTTTGTGTCAAAATCACCTTTTGGCCAGACTAATTTTTTTTCCGGCTCCATTGCCTTTTTTTTTTTTTTTTCCTTTCAATTTATGCATTGTATCGGTTTAAGGGGATGTTTTGTTTGGTCTCCCCACCCCCTCCTTTTCTATCATTTTTAGATTAATGAACTTAAATTCATATTAAAATAATAATAAAAAGAACAGAAGGAGAAGAAAAGATCTTTCCCTTTACTGCCAAGCACAGCATGAAAATATTTTTCTCCTCCTTTTAGTATTATCCCCCTTTGCCCATTCGCCTCATTGATTATTCAATGATCTGTAGGTTCATGTATTAAAGTTTCACGTACTCATTTTGTCATTTTTTAGCCGTACATTATAAACGTAACAATTCTTTTACTGAAATTGTTTTACTTTTCCATGTGCAGGGCTGCAGACAATCAGGTGTGCATACAAAACTCCATTTTTATTATTCTATATGATGAATCTTGTGGCTAAACTTCTCTCATTATTGATGTCTTCAGTTAGTTTCTGAAACTCATATCATGGATTCAAATGGAAATATTGTGATAAATTTGTTTTTAGAACTCACCAGTTTGGCAATAGTATGAATTTGGTTATGATATTCCGCTCTCATATAAAATCATAGTCTGAAATGTCCATTGACAGAATTACTCTGATTTCATCATAGTTTTGTTTCAATGTGTCAAAGATTGCTTGGATCATAGAATGTGGAATATTGTCATTTTGTAAGAGATTTTTGTAATTTTCACAATCAAGGTTTGTTGTTTTTGTCAAGTTTGGTCTGAATCCCTTTTTCCCTTGGGTTCCTTTCATTATTTATAGAAAGAGTTACATATATGTTGCTGCAGAATTTTCTGTACACGTAAAGTATTTCCTACGTTAACTACAGCCTATACGTTAAGTATTCCCACGTTATCTACAGCCTTATTGTCTGCTATATACAGCTAGATATATATATATATATACCTAAATTATCCTTGTAACATCCTCCCTCAAATTGATGCTGGTAGATCAAGAAGCATCAATTTGTCAACCAAGAACTAATGTTGATGCCGAGAAAGAGCTTTAGTGAATATGTCTGTAGTTTGACGTTCAATGGAAATGTGAGGGAGAGTAACAACATGTTTGTCAAAGGATTCACGTATAGAATGACAATCGACTTCAATATGTTTTGTATGCTCATGGTAGATAGGATTAGTGGTGATCTGAATAGCACTGGTATTATCAGCATGAAGAGGAGTGGAATGCAGCTGAGGAAAACCAAGTTCACCCAATAAACCACGAAGCCATGTGATCTTAGAACATGCAAAAGACATAACACGATACTCAGACTCAGTGGAAGATTTGGCAACTCTGTCTTGCTTCTTACTCTTTCAAAAAATGAGTGCATTGCTTAGGAACATGCACTAGCCAGTAACAGAGCGACGAGTGTCCGCACATCCAACCCAATCAGCATCACTATATTCCACCAATTGTAAGGAAGATTCTTTAGGAAAGAACAACCCACGTGTAGAGGTGCCCTTCAGATATCGGATAATGCGACAAACAGTGGCTAAATGAAGATGTCGGGGAGCCTGCATAAATTGACTTACTTGCTACACAACAAAAGAAATGTCAGGACGAGTAATTGTCAAGTAGTTCAAACTCCCGACAAGCTGCCAATACAATGATGGATCTGATAGAAGCTCGCTTTCCTCCTGACGAAGCTTAAGATTTACCTCCAAGGGAGTAAAAACAGAGTTACCCGATTGGTGACCAACCAATGAAATAATTTCTCGTGTATTTGTGCTGGTGTAACAATGTACCGGTCGGAGTAAGTTGCACCTCAAGGCCAAGAAAGTACTGCCGGGGACCAAGATCTTTCATGTGAAAAGAGGTCTTGAGATGTTGTCGTAATTGCTTAATTAACTCAGTATCGGAGCTAGTAATCACAATATTATCAACATATACCAAAAGCAATACAATTCCTATAGAAGTCTTGCGAAGAAAAAGAGAGGAATCAAACTGACTCTGAGTAAAATGAAAAGCAAGTAGCGTAGAGTGAAATTTATCAAACTATGCACGTAGAGCCTGTTTCAGTCCATACAAGGATCGGCATAGCCGACAAACCTCTGAGGAAGGTATAGTAAATATGCCGGGAGGTGGAGACATAGATTTCTTCCTTCAAATCCCCATGTAGAAAAGTATTCTTTACATCCATCTGCTGAAGAGACTACCCTTGCGACGCAGCAAGTGCCAAGATAGTCCGCACAGTAGTCATTTTGGCAACAGGTGCAAATGTCTCTTCATAATCAATACCATACTCCTGTCGGTTCTCAAGAACCACAAGACGGGCCTTATATCTACTCAGTGAGCCATCAGCTCGAAACTTGACTGAGTACACCCATTTACAACCAATAAGTTTAACACCAGAGGGACAAATCACAAGATCCCAAGTGTGATTGTCTTGAAGAGCTTGGATTTCTTCTTGCATGGCCTGCTGCCAACATACTTGGGTGGCTGCTTGGGTATAAGAGTGAGGAACAGAAACAGTGTCGAGAATGGCAGTAAGTGAGATATGAGGAAAACCATACCTACCTGGTGGATGTGTAGCTCGGGTGGAGTGCTGAGGTATAGGAACCGCAAAATTAGATGACGGATCAGTGTCTGGAAGGGGCGTGGAAGAAGGGGGATGTAACGCCCCAATGGAAGGCCCAAACCACATGGCCTATACTCCAAAAAGGACTAGTCAATGATACAATTAGAGCTCCATTGGAACCTTATAAAGAGCACAAACTTTTCCTTCCCAAGCAATGTGGGATCCCATACACCACCTACCCATATCCTTATCATATGGGGTATTACAGTCTACCCCCCTTAAATTCCCGACGTCCTCGTCGAGACTATCCGTTGTAGGTGGCACGGCTCAAGTCCCACATTTCTGGTTGAGATAAGCTCTGATACTATTTGTAACGCCCCAATGGAAGGCCCAAACCACATGGCCTATACTCCAAAAGGACTAGTCAATGATACAATTAGAGCCCCATTGGAACCGTATAAAGAGCACAAACTTTTCCTTCCCAAGCAATGTGGGATCCCATACACCACCTACCCATATCCTTATCATATGGGATATTACAGGGGAAGATGTCAATGATACATCCTACCTGGTTTAAATCGCTCAATAGAAGAGGACACATCATCAAAAGCAGGAAGAAGAGTAATAGGAGGATCAGAAATAACTTGAGATTGAAAAAAATATTGATTTTCAAAGAAAATCACATTCTGTGAGATTCGGAATTTGTTTGCATGAGTATTATAACAAATAAATCCTTTCTGAGTAGGATTATATCCCATAAAGGCACACGTGACAGATTGTGCAGCAAGCTTATGACGCTCAACAGGAGGCAAATGAACAAAACAAACACACCCAAAAATATGAAAGGATTGATATTCAGGGGATATGCCAAATAATCGAAAATAGGGAGAATCATAATCTAGAGTGGCAGTAGGCAAACGATTGATCAAATAAACAGCAGTAGATAAAGCTTCTACCCAAAATTTAGAAGGTACAGAAGAATCAATCAACAAAGTACAGACGACATCTAAGAGATGACGATTCTTACGCTCAGCAACTCTATTTTGTTGAGGAGTATAAGGACAAGAACGTTGGGAAATGATCCCCTTTTGCTGAAGAAAATTCTGAAAAGAATGAGACATGTACTCCCCACCTGAGTCGGAGCGTAAAGTTTTGATACAAGTACGGAATTGTCTCGACAAGCGCAACAAATTTTTGAAAGACAGAAAATACATCAGCTTTAGAATGGAGAAAATATATCCAAGTGAATCGACTATAATCATAAATAAATGTGACAAAATAACGATACTGACCATGAGAAATAACAGGACTCACCCCAAACGTCAGTATGCACAATCTCAAAACAATTAGAGGCACGACTACCATGCACAGGAAAAGGTAAAGTTTTACTTTTACCAAGACGACAAGTAGCACAATCAAAAGATACAGGAGAAAAGGAAAAGAAATCTTTATTGCCTAAAAAACCATGTTTCATAAGATGAGCCAAGACAACAGAATTAGGATGACCTAATTTCTTATGCCAGACTTTATTAGTATTGGCAATAGCCGTACAAGTAAGAGAAACAACATTAGGAATAGAAAACTGTAAAGGAAATAAACGTCCCACTTTAGGCCCCTTCGCGATTACCGTCCCCGACACCAGATCCTGCACAAGACAACCACCACGAGAAAAGCGAACCTCACAATTATTATCTATCAATTTTCCAATAGAGATCAAATTGGTAGATAATCCAGGAGAGACAAAAACATCACTAAATGAAGAGCCCAATTTACCAACAGTAGTAATAGGAAGAGTACTGCCATCAGCGATCTGAATATTTTGCGAGCCTCTATACTTATGAACCCTATGGAGACCCATCGTATTTCCAGTCATATGATTAGAAGCGCCCGAATCAACAATCTAAGAGGTTGAGTTAGTATCCTTACCTTGCAAGCCTAAGGCCGTAAAAGCAGACACAATCATCTGTTGGACCATTGCTGGTGTGAGAACAGATGAATCAGAGTTTACAATAGGTGGTGCAGAAGGAGGAGAAGAGGATTGAACAGCAACTTCAAAAGCTTGTGATTGGCGATTCTGAGGTCGCACTCGACAGTCTTTGATGATATGACCCTCTTTTTTGCAGTAGTTACAAACTTTCTTAGAGCAATTCCGGGGCAATATGACCAAATTCCTTGCAATTGAAACATTGTACCTTGTTCCTCCCTCTCCCTTGTGCTGCATAGGCTACATTCACAGCCTCAGAAAAGACTTTCGCAGAAGTCATACCCATCCGAGTGGATAACCGTTGTTTTTCACGTAATAAATCTCTCAAACAAATATCCAAAGAAGGAGCCGAACTACGGTTTAATAAACCAGCTCGAACAGGCTCAATTCAGGGCGAAGTTTCATCAAAAATTTGACTCAGTATGAACCGCTTGAAGAGCCGCGAGGGCCGTAGAGGGAACCTTAGCATGAACAATAGCAGAATACTCGCTCCAAAGATAAAACTAGAATAAAATTGTTCAATGGTCAAATTACCTTGAGTATAATTGCTGATTTCCACCTCCAATTGGAATTTTCGAGCACTGTGATTCTGGTGATAAATGTGATGGAGATAGTCCCACATAGCTTGAGCCGTGGTAAAACAGCGAAGATTGGTCACAAGGTGAGACTCAATCATCCCTAATAGCCAAGAGATTACCTTGGCATCCTTGACTTCCCCATTGAGCAAATTCTTTTTCATCAGTTGGAATGTTAGCAGAATTATCAATGTGATTCGATAATTCTTTTCCTTTCAAGAACATCTTAAATTGAAATTTTCATGTAGGAAAATTCTTTCCAATAAAGCGAATAATAGTATTTTCAATAGACATGATGAAAAAGTACTTTAAAAGAAATAAGCCCAAACAGCAAATTTAATCAATAAACCAAGGCAGGTCAAAAATAGCAGAACAAATGGCCAAAAATAACAGCCCACGGTCAAATAGCCCAGTTCACAAAATAAAGAGCTAACTCCAAGTAAGACAGTCAAATAAGGCCTGATACCCCACTCAAGTTCTCAACCAGCGTAAAAATACCAAGCAGAGAAAAATCCCACGGCAAAAAAACAAGAAAATCCCCCAGTCAAACAGGAGAGAAAAAAAAAAGGACCTGTCTAGCACCCAGAAACTTTCGGACTCCACCAGAAAATATTCAGAAACTGCTGACAAGCACCCAGAAATTTTCGGACTCCACCAGAAACTTCCACAGAAGTTGTCGATACTCACCAAAGGAGATACCCGCACGTCTTCAGCCACCAGAAACTCCTCAGAAACTGCCGACAAGCACCAAACTACACTGCCCAGAACAAGATCACGGCAAACCACCACACAGAACCTGCCGACAGCCTCAAAGCCACCAAGGTAACAATCCCACAAGTTGGAACTCAACAGACGTGTGAGAAAACAATCACCACACACTTAGAAACTCACCCACTGTCACAACTCAGAAACTTTCAAGGATAAAGACCACCAAGAAACGATAATCAGAGTAAAAGCTCTGATATCATGTCAAGTTTGGTCTGAATCCCTTTTTCCCTTGGGTTCCTTTCATTATTTATAGAAAGAGTTACATATATGTTGCTGCAGAATTTTCTGTACACGTAAAGTATTTCTTAGGTTAACTACAGCCCGTACGTTAAGTATTCTGTACACGTAAACTATTTCCTACGTTAACTACAGCCCATACATTAAGTATTCCCACGTTATCTACAGCCTTATTGTCTGCTATATACGGTTAGATATATATATACCTAAATTATCCTTGTAACAGTTTTTTCAATTCCCGTCTCTGAAGTTCGTATCTTTTATAATGATTCTATGCCATTCCAATTTCTTTTTTCATTGCTATATCTTATTAGGGGAAAATACACTTTCCACGCTCCAACTAATAGAGGTTTTACACCATGCATCAAAAACTACCAAAATTGAACATTTCACTCTCCAACTACTAAAAACTGGCACATTGCAACATTTTGGTGTTCTTTGCAGCGCTAGTGGTGGTATAGTTGGTAGTTTGACAAGGGAAATTTGGTTACTAAAATTAATCAAAAAGAAATTGTCACAATAATAGTTTTAATCGGGTAAAAGACATGTTGCATTTGCACGGTCTTTGGGGTTCCTTATCATTAAAAAAAGAGAAATGATATTTGCAGTCTTAGGGAGTGCACTGAGCTTGTACACCTTATGATTGTATCTAGCATTACTCTTAAAAATAGGTTGTTTATCAACTTTTCGTTTGATGTCTTAGCTCATAAATGAAATTCGACATTTTTTTATTTTTGTATTTTTGTCTAGAAAGGTCTTGGCGTTTTACATATTATCAATCTCTTGGAAGACATCTAAATTGATTGCAAAGCGTGCATTTTTATTTTTAATATATTTTGTCAAAAAAAAAAAAAACTGATGAGGAAAGTCTCGAGGGTGTTTTTCATCTGGAAAATTTTAAATGGCAGTTATATGTGGCAACCTGTTCTCCTGCCCGAGATGCTGGTGCTGGTTATGTGGCTTGGGGCCACTCCACCCTCATTGGACCAGTAAGTGGATACTTTCATCTCACTTTTCTTAAACAATAGCCATTCCATGGCTGATTGATGAATGCAAGAAAAAAGTTAAAATTGATTCCTTCGTGGTTAAGTTCAAGCTTGTGTCAAGACTTGTGAAGCTTTTTAGGCCTGCAAGTTACTACCATTTAGGCACTTACCAAAAGCTATAACTGCGACAGTTTGGAGAAGTCCTGGCTACCACCGAGCATGAGGAGGCTATAATCATAGCAGAGATTGACTATTCCGTAATTGAGCTCAGGAGGTAATATTCTTGCTAAATATTGTCTTCTGCTTGTGAAAATGTTTTTGAAGGACTTCGTCTGGTATTTTGTAAACCTAATTCCCGTATAATATTCAGGGCAAACCTCCCCTTGTTAAAGCAACGGCGAGGTGATATTTACCAATTGGTAGATATTCAGAGGCTGAACTCTCAGTGACAGAAGAATGGAATTCTTGAGGTCTGTTCTGATGCATGGACAGATTTTCTATCAGAGAGGTTATTGCAGTAATAACGTGACACCTTTATGTTCTGGGTCTATATTGCATGAAGATTTCAGATATTGCAGGGTTCCATTAGGTGAGTTGGAACTTCAATTTCTGGCAAAAGAATACTATGTTAATGTTCTAAGATTCTCAATGACTTTAAGATGCTTGGGTTTGCTAGTGTTAAATGCCTTAGTTTTGGAGGGTATACTCCTCGCAAACAAGTTTCAGGGTTACATTCCATGCTGAAAATTCGATGGTTTACATCCGTGACATGGGCGCTACATGCGTTTGGGATTTAACTAGCTAGGTAAAAGACTCCGGTTCACAATCTCTGAGGTTCCTTATCATCAATATATGTGTGTGTGTACACATGTATATGTATATATGTATGTATGTTTATATATCTATATGTATGTATGCTTATAATATGAAGACGGCCGGCTTAGAAGCCGGTTTGTCAATCTTATGGAGACATTATTCAGCAAGTGGGATACGGATAGGATCAGATTCATATGGAGACAGCTTTTGCAAGTTTTATTAGGTTGCCTAAAGTTGTCATGCTTTTCAACTTCATAGTCATTGAAACAATGCCCCAACACGCACTCATTGATACCCAACAAGACTACACATTGAACCATTTAATTCAGCAAAATAATCGTAAAGGATCTCAATTCAAACTTCAGTGACCTTGCAATTTCAACCTTCCAGCAAGAGTTAAGTAGAAATTGGAAGGGCAAATTTCTTCAGATATGGGCACAAAAGGAAATTTTATACACTACACTATCATCTCATTTTCATCTTACTATACAAGATGTGATATATTTATTACATTAGATGATTCTTTATTAGATAATTATTTATTATCTAATGGTAATAAATATGTCACATTTTACATAATAGGATTAAAATAGTATGGTATATAGTATTACTTGGATGCAAATTATCACCAGTACAAGTCTTTTGTTGAGAGAAGCACAACAGCATAACTTCTAGCCGCCCCTAAAGTCAGAAAAGCATCTCCCACCAAAATTATATTGGGCGACTCAAAATTGCTCTTTGAACCAATCCAACATCCCACTCACTGCGGCATTTCCATCACTTTTGAACCAGATTCGTAAAAGAATTTGAAGTATGGATTGCTCTCAATCCATGTTTTAGGCTGTGTTTGGGTGTTGAAGTCTCTTCAACACTTCTCAATACTTCTCACTACTATTCATTACTTTATTATTACTTTTTACCTATTTTTTTTACTATTCATTACTTTTTACCTATTTTTTATTACTATTCATTACTTTATTATTACTTTTTACCTACTTTTTATTACTATTCACAACTCTCTTCAACACTTCTCAACACCCAAACCCACCCTAATCACCCTTTATTCATATTTCCCAAGAAATAAAAGATAGACACAACATTTAATATTGACATGAAATCTGAAACTCCTAAATTTAATAAAAATTGAATAAGGTTCTTCCAACCTATTTAAAAAATTACTAAGCATATACTTTTTTAATAAAGGGACATGATATTTTTTTAACTTAGACATCCAAAAAAAGTACGTGCATGTCACATGCTCGAAGAACATATATCATTTTTATAGACAAATTGGAAAAGATTTTCTTGAATGAGGTCCGCAATCCCATGGGCCTGCCGGGGTCATGGATAATAAAAGCATAGTGACAAAGCTAAATTTGACCATAATCTACAAATGGGTGAACCTGAATTTAAGACTGTTCATTATCAAAGAGACAACAAAGGCCATATGACAATAAATGAGTCATGCAATGCACGTGGTGATTGAGACTCCAAGGAAGCAGCCATGTCGTACTACTACAGTACACGTGGGTAGACCATGCACAAAGCATGACATACATAAATTTGGTTGGGACTTTGGAGAGAGGCTTGCGTTTCAGAAACTTCCCGTTTATGTGTTACTTTGTGTTATACACCGAATACGGAAGCCGGGTAACATGAGAAGAGGAATGGCTAAGGCTTGGAGCTGTTTCGATCTGGAAGACTCTCGAACTGGGAGCTGTCAGCAGAGTGAAAGAGGACTTAGGTCTGGAGAATGAGATATGCTAAGGATGGGCTTACGAGGCCGTAATGCAGTGGACTGGAATCGCATGGCCTATGGGCCAATATCGGTTAACTAAATAAAATATAAGTGTTGTCTGGAGCCCATGTAGTAAAGGGGCAGTTTAGTATTTTCGTATTTTCATTGTTAGTATAAAATTGCCTGTACGTTCCTGAGGGAAGTATCTGGAATTTTTCTCTTATATTGTTCTAACGAACTTGGAGGTGCTCCCCTCGAAGAGAGCTCATTTTCATAGAATTAATACAATTTTCTGATTTCAATCCGTTCTTTTCTATTACATCAATTAGTTGAGTGTAACAAGTGGTATCCAGAGCCCTCGATTCTGCAATCATGGTTGAGGGAACTCGTTTAAAGGATTTACAGGAGGGATTCATGGCATTTAAGCAATCCACCGAATCTCATATTCAACATTCTGAATCGCAGTTTACCACCATTGAAGCTGAGATGCTGGCCATGAGAAGACAGATGGAGGCTATGATGCAGCAATTTTCGGGTGTTGCAGCAGATCTGCACAATGTGAATAAGATCATATCAGCTGGCGCACATCACACTGGGGAAAACAGCAATGCAAATCAACTCACGCCTCATACTGGTGAGATTTTTCCACGAACATTACGGTTGGATTTTCCAATTTTTACTGGTGATAATCCCTTGGGTTGGCTTTATAAGGTCAATCAATTTTTTTCCTTCCACAACACATTACCACAGCATCGTTTAAGGTTGGTTTCTTTCCATGTGGAGGGCAAGGCCCTTGTGTGGTTCCAAGATTTAGATGAATCGGGTGTTTTATCTACCTGGGAAGCCTTTGTGCAAGCCTTATTATTAAGGTTTGGCCCTAGTAGCTATGATGATCCTGTGGAGCAACTTACTAGATTGAGACAAGTGGGCACGGTAGAGGAGTATAAATCACATTTTGAGGAGTTATCAAACAGATTAAGGGGCTTATCTGAGTCCTTTAAATTGAGTTGCTTCCTTAGTGGCCTTAAGGATGAAATACGCCTAACGGTGCGCATGTTTGATCCAACCAGTTTGATGGCAGCCTATGGGCTCGCTAAGATACAAGAGGAGAAAGTTTTGCTGTATAAGAAACACAACCAAAGACCCAGCACCAACTCTTACACCGAACCAGCCATCTTCAAATCTAAGACATTATACCAAACACCACAACAACTGACCCAAACACCTTCCAAACCTGCAAACACTACCTCTTCCAATGCAATTGTCCCTGTCCAAAAGATTTCTCAAAATCAAATGAAAGAACGCAGAGAGAAGGGCCTTTGTTATCATTGTGATTCCAAATGGAATCCTGGCCATAGATGTCACAACCCCAAACTGTACCTAATTGAAGAAGTGGAGGAGAACCAGCCTCTTATAGAACACGATACGGGCCAAGTATCCGACCAGGGGGAAGTGGTACAAATTCTGGATAAAGGCAAATGTCCGGAAATTTCATTGCATGCCATTTTGGGGTCACTCAACCCCAAAACAATGCGGATCCGAGGTCGAATTGGTAATCAAGCAGTAACCATTTTGATAGACTCGGGTAGTACTCATAATTTCCTTGACCCAGCACTCTTAACCCGAGTACCCCTAGCTGTTAATGAAGAAGAAAGGGTGAAAGTGAAGGTTGCTAATGGGGATCAGATCCAAAGTGAAGGGAAGGCCGTGGGAGTTAATATTAATATGCAGGGGCATCTTTTTACCATGGACTTGTATGTGTTGGTTTTGGCTGGCTGTGATATTGTCCTTGGTGTTCAGTGGTTGCAAGGCCTTGGATCCATACTTTGGAATTTCCAACAGCTTACTATGCAGTTCACTCATAAGTCAGCACTAGTGACTTTAAAGGGGCTCAGTAGTACCAAGTTAATTGAAGAAGGGAAGTTGCCTTCATCTAAAAGTTTAGAACAGAAAGGTCTCCTCTTACAGTTCATGAAAGGAAGGAAAAAAATCGACCCTTGGTTGAACTTTTGGTGCGCTGGCAGGGACAACCTCCAGAGGATGCTTCATGGGAATCCTACCATTCACTTTGTGCTGCATATCCTCACCTTGTGGGCAAGGTGTTTTAGAGAGGGGGGTAGTTGTTATACACCGAATACGGAAGCCGGGTAACATGAGAAGAGGAATGGCTAAGGCTTGGAGCTGTTTCGATCTGGAAGACTCTCGAACTGGGAGCTGTCGGCAGAGTGAAAGAGGACTTAGGTCTGGAGAATGAGATATGCTAAGGATGGGCTTACGAGGCCGTAATGCAGTGGACTGGAATCGCATGGCCTATGGGCCAATATCGGTTAACTAAATAAAATATAAGTGTTGTCTGGAGCCCATGTAGTAAAGGGGCAGTTTAGTATTTTCGTATTTTCATTGTTAGTATAAAATTGCCTGTACGTTCCTGAGGGAAGTATCTGGAATTTTTCTCTTATATTGTTCTAACGAACTTGGAGGTGCTCCCCTCGAAGAGAGCTCATTTTCATAGAATTAATACAATTTTCTGATTTCAATCCGTTCTTTTCTATTACATCAATTAGTTGAGTGTAACACTTTGTTGAAAAAAATGAAAAACATATATGTTTAGTGTTGGGGCCTAATCGAGCCGACCTGCCTGGATGTACGCTCTTCGGACGGGTCGATCCTATCTCTATTTCTCTCTCTCCTGAAGTCATATTTTGATTTAGGTAACTTGATTTCTCTGAAATTATTTCAGTTTTGTCTAATTTTAAGTTGAATCTAATATTTAAATACACAACTTTTAAATCACTAAACTCAACTTCACTTTACATGTAAGATCTATAACTTTTTTCAACTAAACACCAATTACACGCAGGATCCACAATATTTTTTAACTTTTTATAAATATATTTAAACTCATCTTAGGTGAGTCCCACAGAATTTATTCTATCATCTTAACTCACTACTATTAATAAAAAATTCAAATCAGCTTAACATCCAAAAGGGACTTTAGGCTTGATTTGGATAGAGTTACTTTCATTCCATCCATCACATTACATCTCATTTTATTGTAATATTTAAATACCATAAATATAAACATTTTTTCAATTTCAAATATTTAATTTTTTCATTTAATCATTACCTAATTATTATACATTTCTCAAAATTTAAAAAAAAAACACAAGAAACAATTCAACTTTTTTAAATCCTAAAACAAAATTAATATTAAAAAAAATTATATTCTAACAATATTTTAACTTTATAATATTTTTATTCAACTATCTCTTTCTCATTTTCCAAAACCTCAAAAAAACATTTTAACCCAAACAATTTTTAGTTCATCTCATCTCAATTCAAATCTCATTACTATTCATAAACTATCTCAATTCATCTTATCTCAACTCACTATCCAAGTCCTTAGAGTTTCTAGAGGGAATAATTATATGAAGTAGATGATATAACATTTATTTTTATTTGAGTAAATTTTTTTCGGACAATGCTAGGGTGCTCGGCGTGCCCTCTAATGCATTTCCATTTTTTTTCTTTCAAATGTTTTGTAAACATATTTATATATTTTAAAAAAATACATACATTCACTAGTAGTTATTTTCTTAACTATTAAAAAAATAACAAAATTAAAATTAAAACACACGAGTGATCAAAGTGAGTAGGCAAAATTAGGGGTCTACTTAGCATTTTCCTTTCTAATAGCATTAAATGCTAAATAAATACCGTGGAATCTATTTTATATGTTTATTTCTTGCAAATGTAGACCTTAGAGTCTGGATTTAAACTCTAAGAAATCTAAATTCGGCATATCTTAGCTACATCAAGGGATCGCAAATTTTACTGGGATCTAAATTTGGAATCTAAATTTGGCAATTTTACTGGCCTTGCTAGACAAAGATAGGAACAAATTTATTGATATTACGGGCATTTCTTGCTATCAACATTTTAAATAGAGTTGTGTATTTATAAGCATAACTAAATTGATGCCATCAATATTTCTTGTATAGTGCATTTTATAAGGTTATTATTACCAATTACCGTAGAGTTAGGTAGTAATCCTAGCTCCTACCTCTTAATCCTAGAATCCTAGTATTCTACCTTGGTGAAGAAAATAGAAAAGTATATTTTACACGCTCAAATAAGTCTTGGATTTTGTTCTAGGTTACTCTAGTACTACATTTTGGTTTAATCCAATTAATATTTTTGAATAAATACTAGCAAAGTTTAGCACTAAATATGTGAATTCAATATCAGAAAATGATAAGCATACAACATTTTTTTACAACTTTTTACATAATTATGTTTTAAATGAAGGGTATTTTTGCAAAATAAGTTAATAAAGTAATATTGTTTTATAGAAGGTAAATTCTATACACCACACCACCATCCCACTATACAAAACGTGACACAATTATGATAATTAGATGACCTTTTATTGGATGATTCTTTATTATCCAATAATGATAAATATGTCATATCTTATATAATGATATGAAAATAGGATGATGGTGTGGTGTATACTATTACTGTTTATAAAAGTACCCTTAATTTTAAAAAAGTAATGTTATATATGATACTCTCATCTTACTTATATCCTACTATGTAAGATGAGACACATTTATTACTATCGGATAATTAAGGTGCCGTTTGAATAGTAGGTGATGTGAACCCCAATCGACTCGCTTTGAGACCCAACAACAATATTGGAAAACAAACCCAAGAACGCCAAACTCAAGTCTATGGATGGAGAATTTAGACCCGTTGAAATCTTGTTCCAAGAACCTAGATTATATTAAAATCTAGACCCAATGAAATCCCGTCTCAAGAACCCAAATTACAAGGAGGAACGCCACAAAGGTTGTGATTTACCTTTGATAAGTTCAAGAGTTCAATTAAGAACACGAGGAGAAAACTCACTCACAATGAAAATTCAATAAAAAATGTCTTACCTCTCAAATGAGGCTACAAGTGCCTTAAATAAACAATTCCCAAAACCCCTAAAGGAATAGTGCCGCGGGTACTGTAGCGTGAACAGTGCCGCGCTACAGTAACTTCTAAAACCCTAGTTCACATAAATTAATAACTTTCCAAATATGCCCTTGGCCAAAATACAAGGCCTTCCCAAAAACCCTAGTTCATTAGAAATAAGACATATGGGCTAGACATCTCCCAAGCCCAATTATTCTAGAATAATTCCTTTGACTAATAAAATAAGTCATTTCAATGAAATAAATAAGTCCATGGTCTTAATAACAATCGGCTCAAGTCGTGTCTTCCATAACTTGGATTAAGTGGATCAAAACTGGTTCTCATTCTTTCAAGCCCATCATGTGTGTTGGGCTCTTGCTAGTTTCATCCCAATTGGATTGCACCAATTCTTGCATTGCTCCCTTAATCTTCGTAGCTCTTAATCTTGTAATTGATCCTTAAGACTTGGTCCACCTTGGGGCCCATCAGTAGGTTGAGATGAGATGAATTAAGACTAAAGTTGAAAGTTGAATAAAATATTGTTAGAATATTATTTTTTAATATTATCATTGTCTTAGAATTTGAAAATGTTAAATTGTTTATTATATTTTGTGTGAAAATTTAAAAAAGTTGTAATGATAAGATGAGTTGATATCGCTTTTCAATCTGAATGGGGCCGAATCATCCAATAGTGATAAATGTATCACATCTTACATAGTGGGATATCACCATTGGATAATAAAAAATATCCAATAGTGATAAATGTGTCACATTTTACATAGTGGGATAGAAATGAAATGAGAGCGTAGTATATAGAATTTTATTTTTTAAAATGGCTGTATAAAAAATTGTAAAAATTGTTGTATAGATATTATTAATCATATTCCTAAATGTAAATCTTAAAGTGCAAGAAACTTCTTTGCAAATGAAAACCTAGAATAACAAAGGAAATCATTAGCTATTTGCAGAGCAATGCACCTAATGTTGCATTCCTCTGCAAAAGCACTTTAATTGGTTGTATTCACGTGTGTCTTGTTCATGTAATAGAAAACCACCAATTGAGGCTGTTCATCATTAAAGTGTGAAGGGCATTATTGGGAGTACAACATAACAGTACAAAACAAAGTATGCATTAAAGAACTCCATGCTATTAGGTTTATTTTTCTCTACCAAGATTGATTTTGCATTTGGTAAAACGATCCAAAGCCAAGCCTCACTCTCACGCATTGGATGGGAATATCAGCTGGAAATAAAGGGTGAATTTAAAGCTTGAACTCGATATTTATGCTTGATACTATACCAAATCACCACTTAACAAAAAAATTTAAACTGATATAAAATGAGAAGTTTAATCATTTAGGTATATTCTAACAAAATTAAGGGAAAATGCCCTTATTGCCAAGGTGCATGCATGTCTCCAATTTTGACCACCATCCCACATAGGGTCCACTTAATATTTATTCCCTCCAACATCCATTACCATCAGATATTGAAAGTACATAAGATGATTGTCTAATGGTTGGTTGAATCCACCTTGCATGTACCTTTATTTTAACCCAAAACCCAGAATGCAAAAGACACTAATCTACTAGATCCAAGTCAAGAGAGACCGAGTCAAGGTCTTTTCTGCATCACCCTTTTCTTTATACCTCCAAGTAAGGGTGCACAAAGGGTTAGTGATGCTGTGTGCATTACTGTTTGGGTCCTGGGGTGGAAGAACATGAGCAAACCAAAGATGGGAAACAAGTGACGTTGACAAAGATTATGGGGGCAGATCGTTGGTGCCCATGCAGTCCGAGGCGTTGGTGGGGTTCCTTCAAACCTTGATGTACGTCCAAGACATCCTTTTCACTCTAATTAATGATGTCGTTGGTTTGTTAATTGCTAGATGACAAATATTTGTGGATGAGTCTTGTATGTGGCTACTTACACCATTTTCAAGTATCCATGTCTGCCCCATATGTATCCATATTGGCCGTCTGATCTTTTCTTGTTAATTATCGCTTTTATTGTGGTCGGATTGTTCTCTAAAATCTTTCAAAGCATAGAAATGTGATAATTTTACGTGTGCTCATGATATAAATAAAATAATTAAAAAATAATGTATATACGACACTTTTATCTTATTTTTATTTTATTATATATGTAAGATATGACACTTTTATTAATATTAAATTATAGAAAATTATCTAATAAAAAATATCTAATAGTGATAAACGTGTCACATTTTTATATCTTACATAATAAGATTATAGTTTTGTGTATTAAATTTTTCATGATTAAATTTATCTTTTTCCTATCAAACTGAATTCTTGAGTTGGCAATTGATAATTTAATTAACATGTTATCCCAATGAATGTTTGAGTTCAGATCTTATTAAAAAGAAAAAAAAAAGTTAGTTATTTAGGGTTCCTGTTGGATTACTAAAGTCACACTGATTGATCACCATGTACGGTCATCGTTGGGGGTTGGGGGTGGAATTAACTGATCCAAGCAGAAGGCAAACTTTATTGTCATATTGATCATGTGCGATAACTAACAAACTAAGCATGTATTATAAAGTTGTACACTCCATCTCAATGCCAAAAAAATTTGAAAATCCTAATTTGCTATATTTCTGTTATATAATTCTGAAGTTCAAAATTAACAAGGGGAAAATCTTGAATCTTAGGTTTTCTTTTTTAATTTATTTATTTATTTAAATACTACGTTTTCATGATGTAAACTCTTGGATATTAGTTTTTTTTTTCCTTCACTCGGAAAAGCAATATGGATGGGGAAAAAAAATCAGAGGTAATAATTGTTACAATTTTGGAGGAAAATCTTATCTGTTAATTGGGTTAATACTCAAAAAGGTTTTTCAATTTTTAATGAAATTTTCATAATAAATATTTAAAAAAAAAATATTTGCAGTTTAAGGAGTGTAAGCCCCTTTGAAAAAAAGTCAGTAAACTTAAGATTCACATGAAAAAATTATATTTTTAATGGTGAACCTCCTTTTTTTTTTTTTTTTTATTTCAAATCGTGAGCTTCCATATTATAAGATTGTATCTTAGTGTTACTTATGTTTAAATTAAGAGAAATGATTTGTACAAACTCCAAATAGACAAGTCTCACACAAACCCTTATAAAAAAAAATAGACCCCACCTAAAAATAGTGTAAAAATAACTATTATTTATTATTGTGATCCACTATTTACAAATGATTTATATGAGACTTGTCTATTTGAGATTTGTAAAAAAATAAACTTCACCTAAAAATAATATAAAAATAAGTATTATTTATTAATGGGATCCACTCTTTACAAATGATTTGTATCTAATATTACTCATAAATAAAAAAAAAAAATACAATATCTTATAAATTTTATTAATAGTGATCATATATGGCGAAAAAATAAAGTAGTAACAAATAAAAATATCTTGATCAATGATGATTTCAAAAATCCAAAAAGAAAAAAGGAAAAAAAAAGAAAAAAAAAAGGAAACAAAAACAAAATAGTTAAGACATTCATAAAACACCACCAAAATCGATTGGTCAAACTTTCATGTCGTGTCGTGGAGTGCCACATTACCTTCTTGTCCCACATTTATCGATAGCTTCATGGGTAATAAGTTCAGTACAGTTTGAATTTTACTTGTGAAATAACAATGTTTGTTGACCAATTTATCAAGTAATTAGGTGGTTAAATTGGTCCCAATATTAGGTAGCAGAAAGGCCGATTTATGTGTTTGTCAGCGGCCACTCTCTCTGTGTCCTTGTCAAGGAAGGAGAGCCGAGAGCGAGGAGGCTCCTGGGTGGTTTGCCATGATTGAAGGCCAATATTCCAAGGCGTCTTGCATGATTTACCAAGGTTGAAACGCCTATATTGCATCATCAAATGAGATCTATCATCCTTCCGCTTGTGTTTTTTCTCATAATTCTCTTTTTAGCTGTCATTTCTATTTTTGGGTAATGGAGCTGTTCTACCACTTTCAAAATTCAAACAATCTTAATAGCCTAACAAAGCCAAAAAATAAATAAATAGGCTCTCGAGCTCTGTTAGGGACTTTTTTTTTTTGTTTTTGACAATTTTTTTCTCTACTTATAGTTGTTACTCAAATCTTATGAGTAGCCAGTTAAAATATAAAATGGGTTCTACAATATTTATAGCAGTTCGAAAAAATTTTAAAATCAGTACTATAATATTTATAGTAGTTCGAGTGAATTTTTTGAATAAAATATAATATTCAATAAATATTGTGTGGTCAACTTTATCTATCTATAATTTCTCACAATCTAGACCCTAGGTAAAAAGTTTAGGGAATTTAAAACCCATGAATGTTGTGCAATATTTGATAAAGAGTTTACCTTAGGGCTTTTAAAGTCCGGTTTGGTTATAAGAAAAGATGTGGAGAAAGATTATAAAAGTTAAATAAAATATTATTATAATATAATTTTTTAATATTATTTTTATTTTGAGATTTTAAAAAGTTGAATTATTTTTTATATTTTTTTTAAATTTAAAAAAATTATAATGATTAAATAATATCAGATGAGATATTTTGTAAAAACAAACCACGCTCTTTTTGGAGGAGAATAATTAATGTTTTGGGATTAATATATAGACTGTATGGACTTATTCATGTAAAACCACATTATAATGTGTAAACCTACTGAAAAAAGAGAAACAAGTGTGATGTGTATTTGAAAAGCACTTGAACGTGTGATTTATATAGGATTCACTATAAAAAAAAATGAGTATTTATAACGAGTTATTTGTGATAAAATTGACTATTCGTGATAAGAATAAATTTATTTTGACAAAATATAATCATTTTAGTCGAAAATGACTGGCAACAAATAAATAATTTGCTTGTAATGATTATATATATATATATATATAAGATTATAATATACGAGACAGCGAATAAATCAATAAGATCGACAAGATACAAACAAAAGAAAGAAAGAAATCTTAGTTTGTTCGTGTTTTAATAATATTCATTCTTTTCCTATACACAATTACACATATTATGGGTAGCTTTGAATAATCAACAACCGCTTTGCCGGCTCAAATGGGAATTTCATACCTAACAAACATGAACCTTCCTGCCTTATTGCCTTCTAGTCTAGTCTTCCCTTATTTGTTAGGCTTTTTCTTATGATAAATAATAATAATAATAATAATAATAATAATGTTATTTTTCGTATTTGATTTTATCATCTTTAGTCACATTAATTTATGTAATTAATAAAAATTTTATAAAAATAAATTCATAAATTAACATGACTTGATGTGATACATTAGATTATAAAACTATTTTTATCGTAAAATAAATCTAACGTAAAATATTAAGTTACTTCAGTGATAATTTTATAAATTTAAAAAAAGATCATTAAAAGGAAAAATAGAACAGAAACTTCCCGTGCAAATGAGAGGCAATTAAAGATGTACCATTTAAGGAACGTGTAAATGGTACAAATCCTAACTTATGATCGCCCCCTATTGGTACTTGAGATATGAGTTGCAACTGACAAAGTGGGGTGAGCATTTTGCAGGGAATTAGATGGAATTCGGGTTGAAGGTTGAAGACACTCACGTGCAACTACCTAACACATAAGGCTCATAATAATATCCAGTTCCACTCAGCCTCTGAAATTAAATTATTCAACTAAAATCCTCGAAATTAATTTGTTGCTCATGTTTAAGTTTCATCCACCAACAATGAGCCATGAGCCTCCATGTAAAGCATTTTATCTTTCTTTCTAGAGGAATGCATGTATTGGATTTGAATACCTCAGAGTTAAACACCCGTTTAAATATTGAGCTGAGTTAAGATAAATTGAGATGAGATGAATGATTGAGTTTTGTTGAGCCTACCAAAGATGAATTTAAATATATTTGGATGTCTAAATGAGTTTAAATATATTTATAGAAAGTTAAAAAAAGTTATGAGTCTCGCGTGTAAATAAGTTTTTGAGTTGAAACATATTGTAAGTCTCATGTGTAAATAGATTTTGAGTTGAAATAAATTTAGTGATTTGAGAATTGAGTGTTTGGATGTTAGATTTAATTTAAAATTAGATTGAACTGAATTGATTTAAGCTCGATCCAAATTTCAAATGGGGTCGAGTTCCTGTTCAAATTTTAAGGCTTAAAGTAAAAGAAAAATGAATAATTTTTTGTTTGAAAGCTTTTATACTCTCCACTATCTGCAGTCTAATTTAATTTTTTTTATAAAAATTAAAATTTAATTCTTATAAATTAAATTATGTCACGTGAATGACGTAAAGTGTAAATTTTATTAAGAGATCACATGAGATTAGTGATAGGAAAAAAATATATTTACAAAAATGTTTATTATCAGCACTAACGCAAGAATTTTCTTACGAGTAGCAGAACTTTGGAGAATCTACCATCCCAAAATTACTAGGCATCGATTATTAAAGCACAGTAACCAAAGCTGGAGAAGTGTATTAGCCACCCCTACACCAACATGCCAGACCCACAAGGAGGACAGTGATTGCCCTGCAATACTCCCATTTCCCTGTATGAGAGCGCATGCCATTATTAACCCCCCCCCCCCCCCCCATCTCGGGAACTTGATCAACGGCTTCAAATTCGAATTTTGGAAGGTGAAGGGTGAAACATCATAGGGAATAACAGCGCCATTTCCTCATCACCAAAAGGGTAAGCTCTCCTTCCCACGTCACCAAAATGCCAACCTGGCATTGGCTCTCCCCCATCCCCCAATTCGGATGGACATGTACGCGCGTGGTCTCACCTTTATAAAGTCTCTCTCTCACTCCCTGTTCCCCTCCATCTTCGAGGCGTGCCATTTTGCTCTCATTGCTATCTTTCTCTCTCTCTCTCTCTCTCTCTCTCTCTCTGAAGACAAGCATCAAAACCTCTGTTTGTTCATATTTTCTTTCTTCCAATTCTGAAAACCAAAAAAATTTCAGAGAGAAAAAGCAAGTTTGTATGCTTCAATGATGCCCACTTTCTCTACCTACCCCGTTTCCTGTTTGTTTCGCATGAATTTCGTCGGCTCCCGTTCCAGCTTTTGGTTCTACCTGAGCAGACATTAACTGATTAATATTCTTCAAACCTGCACTTGTCATTAGTCTCTCTCTTCGTTCCATCATTTTCATTCTCTTTGCCCACCTTTGTTAAATTGAATTCCTTCAGATTTTCTTTGCAAAAAACATGCATCGTTGGGAGAAGACACTGGGGGAAGATGGATATAACCATGACAGGAAAAATCCATCCTTCTCTACACGTCTTCTCGATGAGATTTACCGTTCCATCGATGAAGGCGACAAAGGGACTGACGAATTGAAATTCTACAGGGAAACAATGGGAAAGAAACAGAGCAGAGGTTGTGGGAAAAGCAACAGAACATTGGAAGGCAAAGAGGCCGGGAGTCATCGCCGAGCCTCTTTGATCGAGGAATGGATCGATAAGAAGGTCAGCGAGAAGGTTGTCACTCAAAGGAGACATTACTTGACAGAACTGGAGAGAAAATCACACCCAGAGCATGATGTTGACCAGGATGTTCTGTTCTTCAGCTCCACCTCAAGCTCTTCAGATTCTGGTTCAGGAGGATTCTCATCCTCTGATACCGATTCCATGTCCGGTTTGAAATCCAGATCCTCGTGCTTCGGACCTACGAGGCCGAAGCCGATAAGGACCAGCGTCTCGTCTCGACCGGAGAAAACCGACAGAAAACATAGAGCTTTGCCATTGTTCGATGACGGTCATTATGTTTCTGCGACAGAGGAGACTTCAAGGCACGAAGAGGCTATGATCAAGTCAAAATCCAGGGCTCTGAAGATTTATTCCAATCTAAAGAAAGTGAAACAGCCGATTTCCCCCGGTGGTCGCCTTGCGAATTTCCTCAATTCTCTTTTCACGACAGGGAATACAAAGAAAACGAAGAGCTTGTCAACTGGAGGCTACGACGATGCAACTGCGGAGAGGAAATCCAAGTCGGTGCAAGCGTCAACATGTTCATCTGCGTCTTCTTTTTCAAGATCATGTCTAAGCAAAAACTCACCTTCTTCCAGAGAAAAGTTACGCAATGGGGTTAAAAGAACTGTCCGATTCTGCCCAGTAAGTGTAATTGTCGACGAAGATTGTCGACCATGCGGGCATAAATGCTTGTACGAAGAAGAGGGCTCCAGTCCAATGCTGGTGTCGTCCGTGCCAACTCCGCGGAAAATGGGACAATCATCGAGTAGAAAGATTGAAGAAGATCTCAAATTCCAAGTCACTGAGAAAACCCGCCGGGTGGAAGAGGCGGCAAGAGAGTTTCTGAGAGATTATCATCAGAATCAGAGGAAAAATGAGGTTATTATGAGAGACTTTCGCGGCAAAAAATATCAGAAGGATGCGTACGAAGATGATGATGCCACGAGTTGTTCAAGCTCAGATCTTTTCGAGCTGGATCACGTCGCCGTAACGGGGAACAGTAGGTATCATGAAGAGCTTCCTGTGTACGAAACTACTCGTGTTGATACTAATCGAGCCATTGCTAATGGCCTGACAATGTAATTCCAATCATATGATACAGATAATAAATTATGATATATTTTCTTATTATTATTTTCCTGTTTTTACAATAGTTTGATTGGCGGATTGGTTCTCAAGAACGTTCAGAAAATGCATGAAAACGGTCAATTATAATCCCTTTTGTCTGTACATATTGTTTGTGAATGCTTCATTTTTTGAGAGAAGAAAAAAAGCAGATTGGAAGTTTGATTTTTCTGAAAAGAACGATGTGGGGATGCGTTAGTTCTTGATCACGATCTAACTCTTAGGTAGATACTGACAGCACAGATTGACAGGTGTGGTGGGAAAGAATGAATGAAAGCAAGAAAGAAAGAGAGAAAAAGAAGAGGAAAAAGAGGGGGAAAATCAAAGATTCGTGATCGACATCACAAGCAAAATGAGAACGAGAGACACGGGTTTGATGGTAAAGGGAAAGGCAGATCTTCGCCCATGGGAATAGAGAAAGTGAAGATGAAAGCTTTTGCTTTTGTTCTTTCTCTGAATTGGTGTAGCTTTGGCCCCGCTAACTTGAACATTGCGTTAGCATCCCCATTGCAACAATCCCCAAAAAAACATAAAAAATAAACGAAAACAGTCATTAGTTTGATGCCCATCCCTCCAAAAGTGAAGTCTCCCTCTCATCAACTGTTTAAAGTAGTACATATTTGAATCTCTTGGTACGGCATCGGCTCAGTTCTTCAACAAATCTATCTGTTCACGTACATAAAACTCCTGGCATTGGATTGGAGTTTCTTCGATCTTAGGGAGTCCAGGTTCTCTTTACTTTGTTGGTTTATTTTTTATTTTATTATTTTTTTTAAATTTTATTTTTTAATCTTATGGGTAATTTGGGATGAATAATGATAGGTTTACCACTATTTTATCACCCTTTTACCACTTTTTTTAATTTTTTAATTTTTTTAATTTTTTTTTTACTTAATGATTAAGCAAGTGACTATTACTAAAATTATATATTTTTAAAATTTTTTCTTAATGGCTAAGGATGTTAAAAAAATACTTAAAAGAAAATGATAAAAAAAAAATACACTACAAGTGATAAAATAGTGATAAAAGGATGGTAAGTGTATCATTACCCATTTGTGATTGGGCTGATTCAAACAAGATGCTGTGGTCCCAAAAAAAAATAATGGAATATGTGATAAAACCAAGTAAAATAGAATAAAATGACTCCTACTCAAAGGCGTCCTTTTGAAGTACTTCTGTTCCGAAATGACGTTGGAAGCTTGTGGGAATAGAATGCTGGAGAAACTGAAAAGCGTGGTGGGTCGGTCTCGACTTGGAACTTGTAATGATGATAACTAACTAGCATCTTACATGCACGTTTTTTTTTATTTTTTTTAACTAATTTTGAATAAAAATTTACAAATATATTAATTGGATAAGATATTTGTTAATGTCAAAAATCGCAAAATATGCCGGAAGAAGTGAAAGAGTGATTTGGGCTTCCACGACAGTGATTTGAATTTCAATATGATGCGGTTCACATTTATCTATGAAATAAATAATAAATAAGAAAATATAATTAAATAAAAAGAGATATAGAGATTTACATGGTTCGGCGTAACATCTACGTCAAAGGATTAATTGTGACGAAATTTACTATAATAAGTAATTTTACAATCTCTCATGACCTCACATATCTCATAATACAATAGAGGAATTTAAGATTTCGAGAAGTTGAGGATGATGTCTCACTTGAGAGAAGATCCATTAAAGTCATTGTGTGTGGTGGAGTTTGTACGTAGGGAGCCTTAGTAGATTTGTAGAAATCTTCTCTTTATATAGACCTATTTTTTCTTCATTAGAGTAATTGGGTCCTACTTATCTTGTGAAGCCCTTTTGTTTTTAGAAGTCTGAGTCAACTTGCCTTATCCCTTATTGGCTTTATCCCTTATTGCGTTATCCCTTATCTCTATTTTAGATTATTTGTTTTATCTCTTCCCTTATTATTAGTAATGGGTTGGATCCAGTCGACTTTATCCTAAATAGATGCCTGCAATTCAAAGGTCGAATTTGCTCAACAAAAAGCTCTTGAAAATCTTCAAGTCAATAATTTATAGAAAAACTAAACTTCAAAAACTTGTCCCTAGAGGTAAGAGATGAACTCGATCGCGCTAGTAGCTAGTGTGGAGTTTGGCTTGTAGAGTTAGGTGGGAGATGTGCTAGATTGCTTTAGATGCAAGTGCAAAGCTCGACTTGGAGAGCTAGGCTAGAGATATACTCGACCATGCTAATGTACAATTGCAGAGCTCGACATGGGTGGGAGATGTACACGACTGCACTAGGTGCGAGAGTGGAGTTCAACTTGAATGAGATATGTACTCGACAACATTGGGTGTGAGCGTGGAGTTCGGCTTGGGCAAGGGATCTACTCAATCGCACCAATTGCAAGCACAAAGCTTGGCTTGGATGAAAGATGTACTCGACCTTATACCTGATTGGCTTCATCTCTACGCTAAATTCTTGGCTTTATCTCTTTCCTTATTACTAGCGATAGGCTAGAACCAGTCAACTTTATCCCAAACAGATGCACACAATTCTAAAGTCGATTGTCTCATCAAGAAGGCCTTGAAAATCTTCTAGCCAATAATATGTAGAAAAAAACTAAACTTAAAAAATTGGTACCTAGTTTTCTGTTTGTTTTGGTTTGTGCAAAGTACTGAAGAGCTTAGCTTGGAGAGATAAGTGGGAGATTTGCTTGACCATGCCAGGTGCAAGTGCAGAGCTCGGCTTGGTGAGATAAGCGATAGATGAACTCGATTGCTGTTGAATTCAAGATTTCAAGTTTTGTATAATTATATATTTACACATGGATTTTGATAATAACAAATGAATTCAAAGAATAAAGAAGTCTCAAACTCAAGTTGTCTACATAATGAAGTCAAGCACATCAAGGAAACAAACATAAGCAAGAAGGGAACAAGTTCACATTAAAATTAAGAGTAATGTTGTAAATCTCTTAAAAATTCGAAATTAGGATTAAGCCTCAAAATTAATATTTTATCATAAAGCATTAAAATATATTTTTCACATATGCATGAATATTTTGAAAATTAAATTTGAAAATTTTGAAAGATGATTGATTGTCATCTTTCACATGTGCATACATTGGTCAAAGGGTTGAACTTTGAAAATATTAAAGATGATTGATTGTCATCTTTCACATGTGCATATTTTATTTGAATATTTTCAAAAGTGATTGATGCTTTTTTAGACTTATACAAAAAGTAGATGATTTTGTTTGAAAATTTTGAAAAGTAAAGTGTGCTCCTTTTGTCATATACAAAAAGTAAAAGATTAAGTTTGAATTTTTTGAAAATGAAAGTGTGCTCCTTTTGTCATATGCAAAAAGTAAAAGATTAGATTTGAATTTTTTTTGAAAATGAAAGTATACTCATTTTCTCATATACCAAAAGTAAAAGATTAGGTTTGAATTTTTTGAAAAAGTGAATGATGTTGTCTTTGACATCTAAATCTTTTTAAATTTGAATATGAAGTCTCATATACCTATAAATAGATCATTTGAGAGTTTCACATTCACAACACCAAGAGCATACAACATTCATTCAAAACTTTCATTCTCTCTTCTCTAAGCATTGAGCCTTAATCTTTGTTCATTTTGAGAGATATAGTTTGTACTGTATTGTTCTTATTTCACTCATTGAGGAAGTGTTTTCTGATAACCTACCCACTATCAGCTCTTGTATCAGTAAAAGGGTGTGTATAACCCTTATGCATGTAGAAAGTATTCTACACAGGGAATAGTTAAATCACCACGTGTAAGGTGATTGCAAGTGTAGAGGGTGTTCTACATGGATCCTTTGTAGCGGTGTTGTTCAAAGGTGTAATAGGTTTCTATCTCCACCTGAAGGAGGTTGTTGAATAGTGAATTTGGGGATCCTCAAGGGGTAGCTTGAGGCGAGGACGTAGGCAGTGGGGCCGAACCTCGTTAACATACTGAGTTTGCTTCTCTCTTACCCTTACTCTTTATATTTATTACTGTTTCCTATTTTGTTTATATTTTATATTGTATATTTGATTTATAATTGTTATTTTTTTTTTAAATACAACTCAATTCACCCTCCTCTTGTGTTAGTCATCTGGGCAACAATTGGTATTAGAGCTAAGAGCTCTATTATAAGATTAACTATATTTTGAGTTAAGATCTTCTGGCTAACATTGCAGCTTCATTTGGTGAAGGTCAATCTAGCAGTCGGCCTCCACTCTTTTGTGGAGATAATTACTCATTTTGGAAAGTTAGAATAAGAATATTTCTTCAGGCTCAAGGTACAGAAATGTGACGCCCCCAAATCCCCACGCACGGACGCGGGAAAATCGAGACGTCCGGATGGTGACAACCCGGGTCACCACCCTAACGACGAGTGCCAAGTGTGTGCAAAAGCAACATATGTGCACGAATAAACATGCAGTGGATAACGAAAGTCATATAACTAAGTACCAGAATTTTTCTTAACGTATTACAAGCTGTTTAAAACATACGTAAATAAAATATTACAAGACACTAATATAGTTTTTAAACCAAATATAAAGCATAACATCAGCAACCCGGCGGAGCCGCATCCTCGGGTTCAGCCTCCTCTTCCTCATCCTCAAAACCTGTACCAAAAGCTACGGAACCAAAAAATGTTACCGCAGGTAAGTAAAACCCAAACATCACCAGATAAAAAGACATAGAACTCAAACAAAATGCATGAAGCATGCCCAATGCACAAAACCCAAAAAAACATAATTTTCCACACAGGCCAAAAATCCCATTTGGCCCAAAAACACATCTTTTCCAAAAATCACGCCAAAAGTCACATTTGGCCTCTATAACCGTCTTAAACCAAAATCCATTTTATCTGTATGCACCATGACCTCCCCTAGGGGTCATTCGCACACCCTGGCTCCAGTGCCACACCGCAGAGTACCACCACGCATGTGACACCTAACGAGCGATGCCCAGTTCCACACCCCGCGTGTTCATAGCCAAGCATCCTCTAGCCCTCACCAGCGAAGGGCCACGGAGTCGGTGCGTAGGGCGATGCCTGGTTCCGCTCCCGGCGCGTTCGTAGCCAAGCAACCCCTAGCCCCCGCTCCCGTTGTCGCCCAGCGACAACCCAGGGGACATCACTCAGTTTATTCCACTCCCGAGTGACCAGAGGAGCTCCACCGAGATAATACCCCATCCCGGCTTAGGGTCGTGATACACACGCACCCGAAAGTCCACTTACGCCAATACACAGGCTTTTCACACTTAAACAAAAACACACGTGCATGCACCATGTAATGCCATATCAATGCACAAAAAATAACCAACCAACATATATCAATAAAACAAGCAACTTTCATTTTTTGTTGAAACATTCACAGAATCCTTAATGAACTTATCCAAGTTTTGTGGTAAGATGGTGGTTTGACACATGTAGCTAGAGAACTCTTTTGCTTAAGTTTTCATGTGAGTTTGGAGAGGATTGAGAGCATATAAATGCAGTAAATTGTGATAAGCGTTCATTGATCTGTTGAATTGGGCACTTCTTTTGAGAATATCATTACATGGTTTGCAGTACAATGGTGGATATACTTGGGATATGACGAAGGTCAACTTAGGATTAACGTTTGAGCCTTTCAAGTTATCCTTTCCATCATAGACCCCTAGTAGCCAACTTTGAGCCAATAAAACACTTGTAGCTTTTTCTTTTCATATGCCCATATCATCCATGCCTCTCCACATTGGAGTATAACCTATACACAGATTTTCTTACCCTTTTTACTTCCAAGTGTATATTAGGTGTGGAATTTGTATTTTCTTTCTTTAATTTTATCATTTTCAATTAAAAAAAAAAAAGAGAAGAAGAAGACGACGGAAAAAAAGAGAAGAGTACAAGTTGCAAAGTGTTCAATTGAGTGAGCTCCAAAAAAAAAAAAAAAAAAAAGAAGTTGATATAGATGGAAAGAATACAAAAGTGGCATGTGTTTGTCCATCAAATTGTTGAAAAAAAAAAAAAGGAAGAAGAAGGAAAAGCTTTATTATTTGATGAACTGAAAAGTTGGAGAGTATATCAAGTGAGAAGTGTGGTCTATTGAGATATTTAATAAAATTCCCTTTGTATGTACTTGGAAGTTTTTGAATCCCTTTCATCCTTTTTTTTTTATATAACTCCAAAACCAAGCCACATTACAACCTTTTGTGTTGACCATTCTGATCCTAAATAAGCTGTTGAAAAGATTGATGGAAGTCTCATTTGTTAGTGTTCCTATCATAAGATCATGTTTCAGGATCAACCCACTAGGACCCTTCAGGATTACCTCCACCCTACACGCACAGCCACACCATCATGCATCATGTTTCTAGCTAATATTCGCTAATTGGATTTTAAAACAGGGATGATACAGCTACTCCCTACTTTTCATGGCTTGGAAAATGAAAATCCATATGTGCACATTAGGGAGTTTGAGGAAGTAATTGCAACTTTTCATAGTCAAAATGCAACTGATGACATTGTGAGACTTAAGTTCTTTCATTTCTCTTTGAATGATAGAGCTAAGAGTTGGCTATACTCTTTGAGACCACGATCTATTGGGTCATGGAATGAGATGACTCAGGTCTTTTTTAATAAATACTTTCCCCAACATAAGACCAATGTTTTAAAAAGGCAAATCTCCACCTTTGTACAAAAGGATAGTGAGACTTTGTATCAGTCTTGGGAGAGATTTAAGGAGCTATTGAGTATGTGTCCTCACCATGGGTATGAGAATTGGCGCTTAGTGAGCTATATTTATGAGGGACTTACACCTAGAGAGCGTCAATTTGTGGAGATGATGTGTAATGGTGAGTTCTTACAGAAAGATCCTGATGAGGCTATTCAATGAGCTTGCTGAAAAAGCTCACACTTGGACTGGACCTAGTGCTACTGAGAGCACAAATAGGTCACGACCTGCAGGAAACCTAAATGGTGGTGGAATTTACCATCTCAGGGAAGAAGATAACCTAAAGGCTAAGGTTGAGATGCTCACTAGGGAGCTAGAGGTGTTGAAGAATAAAGACTTAAAGCCAACACACGTGGCTAATCATGCAGAGTCTTTTCGACGATGTTTTGTGTGCGGTGGGATAGATCACCTTGCCCAAGAGTGTCCCACATTTGCTGAGATGAGAGGGATGTATGAGGAACAATGTAATGCCTTAGGTATGTACATGAAGCCTGTTGCACCTTTCTCTGATACCTACAATCCTGGGTGGCATAATCACCCCAATTTTAGCTGGAAGTCTGAAAACCAGCCGCCTGCACAACCCCCTAGATCATATCCTGCACCATATCATGCACCTTCATCTTCTAGGAGTCCTTTAGAAGACACTTTGCATGCTTTTATTGAGGCACAGAGTAAAACTAATTAAAAGTTTGAATCTTTGATTATGCAGGTTGTTGAAGAAAACAAACAGATAAAGGGTCATATATCCAAGATAATGAGCTCCTTGAGTGTGAATGAGCGTGGCAAGTTTCCTTCTCAAGCTCAATCCGCACCCCAAGGTCAGCATATGGCACAAAAAAATTTAAAAGAAGTCAATGCCATTATGACAAGAAGTGGTAAGTCCTTACACATCCCAATAACTGATAAGCAAGAGGACGTTGAAGAGGAACAAAGCAATGATAGCATCGAGTTCCCCAAGGATGCCGAGGTAATCAAGAGTCCAGTTAAGGTACCATTTCCTCAAGCTTTAAAATCTGGTATGCGAACTTTGGATCCTAGTAATGAAATCTTGGAGAACCTCAGGCAGGTAAAGATTAACCTTCCTCTTTTGCATGTTATTAAACAAGTTCCCACTTATGCAAAAGTTCTTAAAGATTTGTGTACAGTTAAGAGGAAGCACCATGTTAAGAAGACAGCATTTCTGACAGAGCAAGTTAGTGCTCTAATTGAGCAGCGAATTCCTCCTAAGTACAAGGATCCTGGTTGTCCAACCATTGCATGTAATATTGCATCTCAACGCCTAGAGGATTTTGACATCTAGCTACATGGCAGGTTGCAAGGTCTTGGCGACTCGAGATATGTCACTAAAACCCCAAGCGGTGGCAAAGTAGATTTTTCTTTGTGTCACTCTAACACCAAAGGAGAAGAATGGGAGTTCCAGGCTGGTCAAGCTGCCGCCTAGGAATTCTGCACTAGGTCTGACTGGGGAGTCGTTCCCAACCATAGGCAAATTGGGATTGACTTATTTGAGTGCAAGCTAGCCTGCATTTGGTTGATGTACCCTTGAGTCCAAGAACAACAGCAAGAGGTCGAGACCAAAGCCCTTTTGACTAAGAAAAATATTGCTTGGTATCGTGCCTGATCGGTCCCATGTCAGGGCCCGCAATTTCTTCAAGGTATGGATCCAACAAGGAGTCAAGCAGCCGTTGAGGGCTTCTTCAGGGAAGTCACTAAGAGGCTCTATCGGGAGGGTGAGACGTTCCCCTCTGAGTCGGGATCTGAATCTTCCATCTCAAGGGTAACGCTAATACCTCCATTTGTCCAAGACGCCAACCTTTCAACTACCCTGTTGGGCAATCAAAGGGGAGTTCTCTGCCATGACTTGGATGACGAAGAGCTAGGGGCGGCATCCCTCAAGGCTCTGCAACATTCAGTCCCCGGAATGCCCAGGGAGAGACTATCACTGTGGAGCAACCTGAGGTGTCTAGCCATGCTCATGCCCCTTTGGGAGTTACCAATAGGGAGGTTTCATCGATTCCAGGGAACACCCCTCGTTGGCTTAAGGGGGATTGTTTAGGGTGATGTTGAGGGGTGGCTTGCATTCCTTGAGCACCAGCTCTGCCTCAACTTTTGTTGGCAGGATGCCTCCTGGCCCCACCATTCTCGAGGGCCTTTAGCATGAGAATCCTATTATGTTGAGTGAGGATGGGTCTTTGGCATCCTCATCCTCGACTAGGTAGTTCATCAAACAGGATGTCTCCTCGTCCACCACTTTCAGCTAGGCTTACCAGCTAGCCAGTTCTGTGGGTGGTGGTCCTCTCTTGCTGTTGGAATAGGGGGCAGCCAACGATGCAAGGGCAAGGAATTCCTTGACAACACATGGGCTGAACACTCTACGACCTTCACTCTTGGGCCTCCTAGTGGCTTGGTGCCTCGGAGCAGGGATGGTGCTTGATGGGCCTCAAGGTTGACCAAGTTTTAAAGATCCCTTACCAATTCCAGATGGGCCAATCATAAGATCAAGAGCTAAGAGGATTGATGAAGCAATGTAAGGATTGGTGCAATGCACTTGGAATGAGACTAGCAAGAGCCCAACATTCAAGATGGGCTTAGAGATCCAGTTTTCATCCATGTGATACTGATGTGAACCCCAATAGATTTGCTTAGAGACCCAACAATAATACTGGAAAAACAACCCCAAGAAAGCCAAACTCAGGTATATGGATGGAGAATCTAGACCCGATGAGAACTCGTTCAAATAACTTAGATTATATCAAAATTTAGACCATTTGAAGAACCCGTCTCAAGAGTCTAGATTACAAAGGAAGAACGCCACAAAGGTTTTGATTTACCTCTGATAAGTTCAGAAGTTCAAGAAAAACAAAAAGAGATAACTCAACTCTCAATGACAATTCCATATAGCCTGCCTCTCAAATGAGGTTACAAGTAGTTTAAATAGACAATTCTAAAAAACCCTAAGTAAACAATGCCTCGGGGACTGTAGCGTGAACATGGCCATACGCCGCACTACAGTAACTTCTGAAATCCTAGTGAAACATAAAATTATAACTTTCCAAATAAACTCTTGGCCAAAATACAATGCCTTCTCTAAAACCCTAATTCATTAGAAATAAGACGTGTGGGTTGGACATCCCCCAAACCCAATTATTTTTTATTAAATTCATTTGACTAATAAAATAATCCCTTTTAATGAAATAAAAAAAATCCATGGCTTTCAATAACAATAGGCCCAAGTCGTGTCTTCCATAACTTGGATCAAGTGGATCAAAACTGGTTCTCCTTCTTTCAAGCCCATCATGAGTGTCGGGCTCTTACTAGGTTGATCCCAATTGGATTGCACCAATTCTTGCATTGCTTCTGTGATCTTCTTGGCTCTTAATCCTGTAATTGATCGTTAAGACTTGGTCCGCCTTAGGGCCCATCATTCACCCTCTCCTCAAAAGGATTTGACCTCAAATCTCCATCTGGATCAAAGGGGAAAAAATTAGTAACATTGAAAATAGTAAACACATGATACTTACTTGAAAGATCCACTAGATATGACGTCGTATCATTAACTTTATTAAGAATTTGGAAATGTCCATCTAAGCTACTCCTGTCATCAACAGGTAAATGCATTAAATCAAAAGAAATAAATATATTAAAACCATAAATAATTTCAAAAGGATAATATGAAGTAGCTGTATGCATGGTCCTATTATATGCAAAGTCTATAAATGACAAACGTTCATGTAACAATTCAATAAATGGAAAATGATACTCCCACAAACGTTCATGAAACACATCTAAAGTCTTCTTTACACCAAAATGACCACTCCAATTATATGCGATCTCAATGAATGGCAAACCATACTCCAAAAAGTTGTCATGTAATATGCGTAAACTCTTCTTTACACCAAAGTGACCACTTCAACTATATGCAAACTCAATGAATGGGAAACAATACTCCCACCAATGTTCATACAATATGCCTAAAATATTCTTTATACCAAAGTGACCACTCCAACTATATACAAACTTAATGAATGGCAAGTAGTACTCCCACCAATGATCATGCAATACGTCTAAAGTCCTCTTTATATCAAAATTTTCCAACAGACCACATCCATGCACAAGCAACTCATGCATAAGACTAGTAGGCACACAAAGTCTTTTCTTCCTAAACTGGTACCAATCTAGTCTATATAAATGAGAAAACGATGCTTTCTCACGTACTCCATACACACTAGCCAAGCCATCAGTATTAACAAATAAGTTCTTATCATATTCAAATCTCAATAACTTTGCATTCAAAATGAAGACAGAGACATACCTTCTTGATAATGCTTCAAATATAAGATTTCTCTTACCATACGTGTACTGAATTACATGAGGAAATGTCTCAATGAATTGAACACACTTGGCATGCATTCTATCCAACTTAACTTGTCCCTTCAAGTGCGTCAAGGACTTATGCTCTTCAAATAAAGGTCGGCTAGGGATTGTCGTACCTGGCACAAGATCAATGTCTTGCTCTATCTCTCTAATAGGTTGCAATCCACTAAACACACCGCTAGGAATCATGACCTCATATTCTTGCAACAAAGAGATAACAAAACTAGGTAAAGATTTGTTAAGTCCGTTAGTATTAAAATTTGCCTTAGCATAAAAACTCACTTCTCTTTTTATTTTTCTCTCACTTTCTTCACTCTCATCTTTCTTTTCACTCTCTTTTTTTCTTGTGGTTTCAACCTCACCCTCATTTCTTTCACTCTCTTTTTCCTTTACACTCTCCTTTCTTTCAATCCCTTTCTCAACATCTTTTTTTGAACTCTCAGTCTCACAATTATTTTTCAACTCATTCTCTCTTTTTCTTGAGGTTTCACTATTTCTTTCTTCCTCAACCTCACTTTTAACTCTTTCTTTTTTTATCAACCTCACTTTTCAACTTGAGTTGGTCCTCATGGACCTGTGTTGGAGTTAAAGGAGAAAGTTTGATTGTTTTTCCATCATTTTCAAAACTATACATATTCCTAAACTCATCATGGATCACTCTCCTATCACACTGCCACGACCTCCCCAACAAAATATGGCCAGCATGCATAGGCATTACATCACAAAGCACCTCATCCTTGTACTTCCCAATTGAAAACCAATCCTTAATTTTATAAGTGATCCTTTAAGACTTGGTCCACCTTGGGACGCATCATTCCCCCTCTCCTCAAAAGGATTCGACCTCGAATCTCCACTTGGATCAAGGGAAAAAGGATTAGTAATATTGAAAATAGCAAACACATGATACATACCTGGAAGATCCACTAAATATGAAATATAATTAATTTTATCAAGAATTTGAAAATGTCCATCCAAACTACTTGATGTGAACCCCAATAGACTTGCTTTGAGACCCAACAACAATACTGGAAAAACAACCCCAAGAAAGCCAAACTCAGGTATATGGATGGAGAATCTAGACCCGATGAGAATTCGTTCAAAGAACCTAGATTATATCAAAATCTAGACCCATTGAAGAACCCGTCTCAAGAACCTAGATTACAAAGGAAGAACGTCACAAAGGTTTTGATTTACCCTTGATAAGTTCAGAAGTTCAAGAAGAACAAGAGGAGATAACTCAACTCTCAATCACAATTCCATATAGTCTGCCTCTCAAATGAGGTTACAAGTGGTTTAAATAGACAATCCCCAAAAACCCTAAGTAAACAATACGTCGGGGTACTGTAGCGTGAACAGTGCCATACGCCGCGCTACAGTTACTTCTGAAACCCTAGTAAGACATAAAATTATAACTTTCCAAATAAACCCTTGGCCAAAAATATAAGGCCTTTCCCAAAAATAACCCTAGTCCATTAGAAATAAGACATACGTGGGCCAAGCATCCTCAAGCCCACTTCTTCTAAACTAATAATAAAATACCGTTAAACAAATTGAAAGCCTTAACAACAATAGGCCCAATCTCTAAGTCATGTCTTCCATAGCTTGTATCAAGTGGATCAAAACTGGTTCTTTTTCCTTGAAGCCCATCTTGAATGTTGGGCTCTTCCTAGCTTTATCCCAAGTGGATTGCACCAATCCTTGCATTGCTTTCTTGATCTTCTTGGCTCTTGATCTTGTAATTGGCCCATCTGGAATTTGTAAGGGATCTTTAAGGATAGCTCCACCTTGGTTCCCATTACTACTTCTGTCATCAACAGGTAAATGTATTAAATCAAAAGGAATAAGTAGATTAAAGCCAAAAACAACTTCAAAAGATGAATGAGAAATAGTAGTATGCATGGTCTTATTATATGAAAGCTCTAATAATGACAAATGATACTCTCACAAACGTTCATGCAACAATTTAATGAATGGAAAGTGATACTCGCACAAACGTTCATGAAACACATCTAAAGTCTTCCTTACACCAAAATGATCACTCAAATTATATACGACCTCAATGAATGGTAAACCGTACTCCCAACAATGTTCGTGCAGTACGCCTAAACTCTTCTTTACCTCAAAGTGACGACTCCAATTATATGCAAACTCAATGAATGAGAAACAATACTCCCACATTGTTCATGCAATATGCCTAAACTATTCTTTATACCAAAGTGACTACTCCAACCATATGCAAACTTAATGAATGGCAAGAAGTACTCCCACCAATGGTCATGTAACACGTTTAAAATCCTCTTTATATCAAAATTTTTCAACATATCACATCCATGCACAAGCAACTCACGCATAAGACTAGTAGGCACACAAAGTCTTTTCTCTCTAAAAAAGTATCAATCTAGTCTATAGAACTTACCAAACAATGTTTTCTCACATACTCTATACGCACTAGCTAAGCCATCATCAATAACATACAATTTCTTATCATATTCAAGTCTCAATAATTTTGTATCTAAAATGATGACAAGGACATACCTTCTTGCTAAAGCATCGAACACAAAATTTTTCTTACCATGTATGTACTGAATTACATGAGGAAAGGTCTCAATGAATTGAACCCACTTGGCATGAATTCTATTCAACTTATCTTGTCCCTTCAAGTGTGTCAATGACTTTTGTTTTCCTCTCATTTTCTGCATTATTTCTTCTCTTTTCACTCTCTCTTTTCCTTTCACTCTTTTTTTTTTCTTCAGTCTCTTTATTCTTTTTACTCTCTTTTTTCTTTTCACTTTCTTTTTCCTTTTTACTCTCTATTTTCTTTTTACTCTCTGTTTTTTCTTCACTCTCTCATTCTCTTGAGGTTTTGACCTCACTATTTTCTTTTTTTTTTTCTCAATCTCACTTTCACTCTTTCTTTTTTTATCAATCTCACTTTCTCTCTTTCTTTTTTTTATCAACCTCACTTTTCAACTTCAGTTGGTCCTCATGGACCTGTGTTGGAATTAAAGGAGCAAGTTTGATTCTTTTTCCATCCTTTTCAAAACAGTACATGTATCTAAACCCATGATAGATCACTCTCCTATTACACTGCCATGGCCTCCCCATCAAAATATGGCCAGCATGCATAGGCACAACATCACAAAGTATCTCATCCTTGTATCTCCCAATCGAAAAAGAAACTAACACTTGCTTATTTACCCTAACCTCTCCACAATCATTCAACTAGTGCAACTTGTATGGTCTAGGGTGTTTTAAGATAGGTAAATTCAATTTCTCAACTAAAGTAGTGCTGGCAACATTAGTACAACTTCCCCCATCAATGATCATACTACATACCTTGTTGTTGATGTGACATCTAGTATGAAAAATGTTCTCTCTGCTGCTCTGTATCATCTATTTTACTTTATGTATTGAGAGCACGTTTGACAATGAGAGACTCACCATACTCCTGATTCTTATACTCATGTTCAATACTAGGCTTACGTCTCCTCCTATCTCCTCCCACTTTACAGAGTTCTAATCAACGCACCTTGTTGATCCATCTTATTCCTCACTTTCCCAAACTTCCAATTTAACTGCTTAAGTTGTTGTTGCATTGCTTGCAACACAAATGAATTATTTGACATCCCCTTTGGGAAAGTTATTATTTGCAACACAAATTGGCCAAGGGCATATTTGTAAAGTTATTATTTAAAGTAAACTACGGTTTTAGAAGTACTGTAGCCCAGGAACTGTTTATGCTACAGTACCCGCGGCTCACTCAGGGTTTTGGGGATTTTATTTAAACCACTTGTAGCCTCATTTGAGAGGGTAAGACATTTTTTATTAAATTTTCATGTTGAGTGAGTTTTCTCCTCTTGTTCTTAATTGAACTCTTGTCACAACCTTTGTGGCGTTCCTCCTTGTAATTTGGGTTCTTGAGACGGGATTTCATTGTGTCTAGATTTTAATATAAACTAGATTCTTGAAACGAGATCTCAATGGGTCTAAATTGTTAGGTTTGGCATTCTTGGGTTTGTTTTTCCAATATTGTTGGGTTTCAAAGCGGGTCGATTGGAGTTCACATCATTTAGTATCAGAGCAAGGTTTCCAATCAGGTCTGATTCTATTTTTTTATTTATTGTATCCTTAATTCTAGGGCTTCGATGTTCTAGGATTGCCAAAATACAAGGCCTTCTCAAAAATCCTAATTCATTAGAAATAGAGTTTTGCTATATACAAGCACAGTCGCACACTAATTTGTGTACCAATACTGATTTATTCATACTTAAAATTTAAATAGATACTGTTTTCAATAAAATCTACTTTTTAATCAATCACATCACATTGGTGCACAGATTAGTGCACAATTGTGCTTGTAACTATATTTTTCCTTAGAAATAAGACATATTTGTAGGCTGACATTCTCAAGTCCACTTATTCTAAACTAATAAAATAAACTCTTTTAATGAAATAAATAAGTCCAAAGCCTTCAATAACAATAAGCCTAAGTCGTGTCTTTTGTAGTGTATCACGTGGATGAAAACTAGATCTCCTCCTCTCAATCCCATCTTAAATGTTGGGCTCTTGCTAAACACGTCTCAAGTGGATTTCACCAATCCTTGCATAGCTTTCTTCATCTTCCTAGCTCTTGATCTTGTAATTGCCCATTCTGAAATTTGCAAAGGATCTTTACGACTTGGTCCACCTTGGGGCCATCATTCCTCATTCTTATACTCATGTTTAATACTAGGCTTACGTCTCCTCCTATCTCCCCCACCTTGCAGAGTTCTAATCAACGCATCTTGTTGATCTATGTTATCCCTCACTTCTCCCAACTTCAAATTTAACTGCTCAAGTTGTTGTTGCATGGCTTGTAACACAAATGAATTATTTGACATCAGCTTTGGTTATAAGTCACTTTAATGAGACATTGTATGTGCTGCACAAAAAGAATGTTAGTAGAAAAAGACCTCACACGCTCTCCCTTACGTGTTTACACTCAAATAATGGCACTCCACTCATGTTTCACTTTAAATTGACCTTTTTTTTTTATAATGATCTCATACTCTCTTACCTTTTTACCTCAAGAGTTTTCCGACTCAAGTTCTTTCAGAACTAGGGTACCTTGTTTCGGCTTGGGACCTTATAACCACACGAATACTTAGTGAATTTGACTTTTGGAGTTCTTTTTGCCTTGTGATTGTGAGTTATATGTCTTCTTGCTTTGCCACATCGTCGTTCAAATTATTGGGGGCAGAAACATATGATGTGGTCACATGGGTTGACGTTCCACACTTGAACTCGACGGGCGTAGGGGGGATGACCTCCCCCAAGTTTCCCAATCCCCCCCATTGCCACTCAACATAGGTCGATTTCAGATCCTGCCTGGTGACATAAGCTGATGCTCTATGCTCTCTCGTCTTTGTGTCTAAACCACTCTTACTGTGGTCAATTTCAGATCTAGCTTGATCGCTCTTGTAAATGCTCCACACTTGAACCTCGATGTGCACAACTGATGTGAACCCCAATAGACATGCTTTGAGACCCAACAATAATACTGGAAAAATAACCCCAAGAAAGCCAAACTCAGGTATATGGATGGAGAATCTAGACCCGATGAGAACTCGTACAAAGAACCTAGATTATATCAAAATCTAGACCCATTGAAGAACCCGTCTCAAGAACCTAGATTACAAAGGAAGAACGCCACAAAGGGTTTGATTTACCTTTGATAAGTTCAGAAGTTCAAGAAGAACAAGAGGAGATAACTCAACTCTCAATCACAATTCCATATAGTTTGCCTCTCAAATGAGGTTACAAGTGGTTTTAATAGACAATCCCCAAAACCCTAAGTAAACAATGCGTCGGGGTACTATAGCGTGAACAGTGCCATACGCCGCGCTACAGTTACTTCTGAAACCCTAGTAAGACATAAAATTATAACTTTCCAAATAAACCCTTAGCCAAAAGTACAAGGCCTTCCCAAAAATAACCCTAGTCCATTACAAATAAGATATACGTGGGCCAAGCATCCTCAAGCCCACTTCTTCTAAACTAATAATAAAATACCGTTAAACAAATTGAAAGCCTTAACAACAATAGGCCCAATCTTTAAGTCATGTCTTCCATAGCTTGTATCAAGTGGATCAAAACTGGTTCTTTTTCCTTTAAGCCCATCTTGAGTGTTGGGCTCTTCCTAGCTTCATCCCAAGTGGATTGCACCAATCCTTGCATTGCTTCCTTGATCTTCTTGGCTCTTGATCTTGTAATTGGCCCATCTGGAATTTGCAAGGGATCTTTAAGGATAGCTCCACCTTGGCTCCCATCATTCCCCCTCTCCTCAAAAGGATTCGACCTCGAATCTTCACCTACATCAAAAGGAGAAAGATCAGAAACATTGAAGGTAGCAGAAACATTATATTCACTTGGAAGATCCACTTTATATGCATTGTCATTAATTTTCTCAAGAATTTGGAAAGGTCCATCTCCTCGAGGATGCAACTTAGTCCGTCTATGGGCTGGGAATCTTTCTTTGCGCATGTGAACCCAAACCCAATCTCCTGGTTCAAAGATGACACGTCGTCGCCCTTTATTGGCTTGGGAAGCAAACCTTTCATTGTTTTGGGCAATTTGAAGCCGTACCCTCTCATGAAGTGACTTCACCAACTCTGCCTTCTTTTGCCCATCTAAGCTACTCCTGCCATCAATAGGCAAAGGCATCAAATCTAAATGAGTAAGTGGATTAAAACCATAAACAATTTCAAAAGGAGAGTATGAAGTAGTAGTATGCATGGTCCTATTATATGCAAATTCTATAAATGGCAAACAATCCTCCCAAGTCTTTAAATTCTTATGAACAACAGTGCGTAAAAGCTGTGTTAAAGTCCTATTAACTACTTCAGTCTGACCATCAGTCTGTGGGTGACAAGTAGTGGAAAATAAGAGTTTAGTACCTAATTTTCCCCACAACACCTTCCAAAAGTAGCTAAGAAATTTAACATCCCTATCACAAACAATGCTCCTGGGCACACCATGGAGTCGCACTATCTCTTTGAAAAATAAGTCAGCTATGCTTGTGGCATCATCTGTTTTATGGCATGGAATGAAATGTGCCATCTTGCTAAATCTATCCATAACCACAAAAATAGAATCTCTACCCCTTTTTGTCCTAGGCAGCCCCAAAACAAAGTACATAGATATGTCTACCCATGGCTCACTAGGAACGGGTAAGGGTGTATATAACCCATGTGGCAAAACTTTAGATTTCGCCTTTCTACATGTGATGCACCTGCTACAAATGCGATTGATGTCTCTTTTCATCTTAGGCCAAAAGAAATGTTCATGCAATATGTCTAAGGTTTTCTTGACATCAAAGTGTCCCATTAATCCCCCGCCATGTGCCTCACGCACCAATAACTCACGCATAGAACAACTAGGTACACACAGTTTATCTTCTTTATGCAAGTAACCATCATGCTTGTAAAACATACCAAATGCCGCCTTATCACATGCCATATACACATCAGAAAAGTCAACATCATCGGCATACATATCTTTCGCATATTCAAACCCAAGCATTTTAGCACTCATAGAAGTAAGAAGCACATACCTCCGTGATAAAGCATCAGCAACAATATTCTCCTTACCTTGCTTGTAACGGATGACATATGGAAAGGGTCTCAATGTATTCCATCCATCTAGCATGCCTCTTATTCAACTTACCTTGACCCTTGAGATGCTTCAACGATTCATGATCGGTGTGGATCACAAATTCCCTAGGCCACAAGTAGTGCTGCCAAGTCTCTAATGCACGAACAAGAGCATAAAGTTCTTTGTCATAAGTAGGGTACTTCAGGGATGCCCCACTTACCTGATGGGAACCAAGGCAGGCCTACTCTTAAAGATCCTTTGCAAGTTCCAGATGGGCCAATTACAAGATCGAGAGCCAAGAAGATCAAGGAAGCAATGCAAGGATTAGTACAAACCACTTGGGAAGAAGCTAGCAAGAGCCCAACACTCAAGATGGGCTTGAAAGAAGAAAAACCAGCTTTGATCCACTTGATCCAAGCTGTGGAAGACTTGACTTAGAAATATGGCCTTTAGATATTAAGGCTTTCAATTTGTTTAAAGGATTTTTATTATTAGTTTTGAATAAGTGGGCTAGAGGATGCTTAACCCACATATGTCTTACTTATTTGAACTAGGGTTTAGAAGTACTGTAGCATGAAACTGTTCACGCTACAGTACACGCGGCTACTGTTCACCAAAGGGCATTTTTGAGAGAAAGGGTCTCAAATTTTAGTCTAGGGTTTTATCATGTTTTGGGGAGGGTATTTAAAGGATGTAATCAGCCATTTCAAGGCAGACATTATTTTATTTCGAATTTTAATTGTGAGTGAGTTTTCTCCTCTTGTTCTTAATTGAGCTCTTGAACTTATCAAAGGTAAATCACAACCTTTGTGGCGTTCCTCCTCGTAATTTGGGTTCTTGAGACGGGATTTCAACGGGTCTAGATTTTGATATAATCTAGGTTCTTGAAACGAGTTCTCAACGGGTCTAAATTCTCCATCCATAGACTTGAGTTTGGCATTCTTGGGTTTGTTTTTCCAATATTGTTGTTGGGTCTCAAAGCGAGTCGATTGGGGTTCACATCATTTGGTATTCAGAGCAAGGTTTCCAATCAGGTCTGATTCTATCTTTTATTTATTGCATCGTAAATTCTAGGGCTTCAATGTTCTAAGGTTCCAAAAAAAAAAAAAAGGGTGCAGAAATTCGTTTTTCCTTAGGCTGCCAAAATTTGCACCAGCTAGGGTTTGAAATTTGTAGGGTTTCATTGATTCCCTTCTATTTCCTTGTCATTTTTTATATGTTTGAATTGAATTGTTTGATTATCCCAATTGAATATTTCTGTTTGTGGATGAATTGTTGAGAAAAGAAAAGAAAAGAAAGGAAAGGAAAAGAAAAGAAAAGAAAGGAAAGGAAAGGAAAAGAAAAGAAAAGAAAAGAAAAGAAAAAAAGAAAAAAAAAATCGTCCAAAAAAAAAAAAAAATCGTCCAAAAAAAAAAAAAAAAAAAAAAAAAAAGAGGTGTAGAAAAATCCAAAATTTTTTTCTTGAGCCTTTCATCATAGGAGTTGTGCATCCTTCATTATAGTTGGTATCTTGTGTTACAGTCACTCTTCCATTCGTATAATTTCCGTGATTCTCGTGTCGTTTCTTTCCTTCCGTGTTTCTCTTGTTCTTGTTTCTTGGATCTAATTGCTAGTTGGGATTAAACAAGGTTGCTTTGTCTTGATTAAGTAAATTAGTTCTGAAAGAACTTGAGTGGGAAAACTAGAGGTAAAAGGCAAGAGAGTGTGAGATTATTATCGAAAAAAAAAAAGCCAATTCAGAGTGAAAAACACGAGTGGAGTGCCATCGTTTGAGTGTAAACACGTAAGGGAGCGTGTGAGGTCCTTTTTTTCTGCTAACATTTTCTTTTAGCTGCACATTACAATGTCTCACCGCAGTGGCTCATCACCCAAGGGGATAGCAGATAACTCATTTGTGTTGCAAGCCATGCAACAACAGTTTGAGCGGATGAACATGCTATTGGGACAAATGGAGGATAGGATGAATCAACAACAAGCAGAGATTAGAAATTTGCAAGGTGGGAGACATCGGAGGCGACGTGAGCCTAGGGTTGAAAATGCATATGAGAATGAAGGAGATGATGAGGATGAGGAAGACCTAACATCTGAAATTGGGTTGGGTAGACATAGAGGAGTTAGGCGTGAAAGAGGATTTGAGGGGAACCTAGGGGGTCGGGATGGTGTCGATAGAGACTTGGGGAGCATCAAAATGACAATACCATCTTTCCAAGGTAGAACTGACCCAGAGGTTTATCTAGAGTGGGAGAAAAAAATAGATTTGGTATTTGATTGTCATAATTACTCTGAGGAGAAGAAAGTAAAGTTGGCAGTAATTGAATTCACTGATTATGCTATTATTTGGTGGGATCAATTAGTGACCACTAGGAGAAGGAATCATGAGAGGCCTATAGAGACATGGGGAGAGTTGAAAGCTCTCATGAGGCGGAGATTTGTACCTAGTCACTACTATAGGGACCTTTATCAAAAGCTCCAAAATCTTACACAGGGGTCTAGGAGTGTGGAGGATTACCATAAGGAGATGGAGGTGGCTATGATTCGGGCTAATGTAGAGGAGGACCGGGAGGCCACCATGGCTAGATTTTTGAGTGGTTTGAATAGAGATATAGCCAATGTAGTTGAATTGCAACATTATGTGGAGATAGAGGACATGGTGCACATGGCTATGAAGGTGGAGAGGCAATTAAAGAGAAAAGGGACAGCAAGGTACACTTCGGTTCCTAGCACTACTTGGAAATCAAAGTGGGATAGGAATGATTCTACTGAAGCAAAGAGAAAGATCGAACCACCTAAGGGCAAAGTTGAGGGACCTAGCAGCAAAGCCAAGGTAGAATCTCAACCTTCAAGGAATAGAGATATTAAATGTTTTAAGTGTTTGGGTTCAGGGCACATTGCTTCTCAATGTCCAAATAGGCGAGTGATGATTATGCGTGACAATGGGGAGGTGATGACTGAGAGTGAGGATGATCGTGATGGAGTGCCCGAGTTAGTTGATGCTAGTGATGACGAAGGAGTGATATATGCTGTGAGTGAGTCTCTTGTTGCTAGGCGTGCTCTCAACACACACATAAAGGTGGATGATGCCGAGCAACAGAGAGAGAACATTTTCCATACTAGATGTCACGTCAACAGCAAAGTATGTAGTATGATTATTGATGGAGGGAGTTGTACTAATGTGGCTAGCACTACTTTGGTTGAGAAATTGAATTTACCAACCTTAAAACACTCTAGACCATACAAATTGCAGTGGTTGAATGATTGTGGGGAAGTTAGGGTGGATAGACAAGTGTTAGTTCCTTTTTCAATTGGAAGGTATCAGGATGAGGTGCTTTGTGATGTTGTGCCTATGCATGCTGGCCATATTTTGTTGGGGAGGCCGTGGCAATATGATAGGAGGGTGACACATGATGGGTTCAAAAACATGTACAGCTTTGTAAAGGAGGGTAAAACAATCAAGCTTGCTCCTTTAACTCCAAGCCAGGTCTATGAAGACCAATTGAAACTGAAAAGTGAGGTTGCTCAGAAAAGAAAGAGTGAAAATGCGAGTGATCAAAAAAGAAAGAGTGAAAATGAGAGTGATAAAAAAAGAATGAGTGAAAAAGAGATTGAGCAGAAAAGAAAGAGTGATAGTGAAAATGAGCACAACAAAAAGAGTGAAAAAGAAAGTAGAGATGTGGCTGAGAGTAGAGAAAAAAGAGTAGAGCCACGAGAGAAAAAAGAAAGAGAGTCTGCAGAGAGAAAAGGAAAGACAAAAGTGAGTTTCTATGCCAGAGAGAGTGAGGTTAAGAGGGCTTTCTTCGCAGATCGCCCTATGATTTTTCTTGTCTATAAAGAGTCTTATCTTACTCTTGATGACACTCACCAGTCTCTTCCTAGTTTGGCTATTTCCTTGTTGCAGGAGTTTGATGATGTATTCCCAGAGGAGATGCCTAATGAGTTGCCACCCATTAGAGGCATTGAGCATCAGATTGATTTTGTACCTGGAGCTGCTATTCCAAACCGACCAGCCTATAGGAGTAATCCAGAGGAGACAAAGGAACTTCAGAGGCAAGTTGAGGACTTGATGAGCAAGGGGTACGTGAGGGAGAGCATGAGCCCATGTGCAGTACCAGTGCTATTAGTGCCAAAGAAGGATGGGACGTGGAGAATGTGTGTTGATTGCAGGGCGGTCAACAATATTACGGTAAAGTATCGGCATCCCATTCCTAGATTAGATGATATGCTTGATGAATTGCATGGCTCTTGTATTTTTAGTAAAATTGATCTTAAAAGTGGGTACCATCAAATTAGAATGAAAGAGGGTGATGAATGGAAAACTGCTTTTAAGACAAAGTATGGCCTTTATGAATGGTTGGTTATGCCATTTGGACTTACAAATGCGCCCAGTACTTTCATGAGATTGATGAACCATGTCCTACGTGCATTCATTGGCAAGTTTGTGGTTGTGTATTTTGATGATATCCTAGTGTATAGCAAGGACTTAAATGAGCATATTGAGCATTTGAGATATGTGTTTGATGTGTTGAGATGTGAAAAGTTGTATGCTAATTTCAAGAAATGTACCTTTTGCATGGAAAGAGTTGTTTTTCTTGGATATGTTGTTAGTACAAAGGGTATTGAGGTGGATGAAGAGAAAGTCAAGGCCATCAAGGAGTGGCCAACGCCAAAGAGTATCACTGAGGTAAGAAGCTTTCATGGTTTAGCTAGCTTTTATCGGCGTTTTGTTAAAGATTTTAGCACCATTGCTGCACCACTCACTGAAGTCATTAAAAAGAATGTTGGGTTTCATTGGGGGGCTACTCAAGAGAATGCTTTTGCCACCATTAAAGAAAGGTTGTGCTCTGCACCTGTGCTAGCATTACCTGATTTTAACAAAGCTTTTGAGATTGAATGTGATGCCTCAGGTATAGGGATTGGAGCTGTTTTGATGCAGGATAGGCGGCCCATAGCTTTCTTCAGTGAAAAGTTAAGTGGGGCCTCACTCAAGTACCCTACTTATGACAAAGAGCTTTATGCTCTTATTCGTGCATTGGAGACTTGGCAGCACTACCTATGGCCTAGGGAATTTGTGATCCACACCGATCATGAATCATTAAAGCATCTCAAGGGTCAAGGTAAGTTGAATAAAAGGCATGCTCGTTGGATGGAATACATTGAGACATTTCCATATGTCATCTGTTACAAGCAAGGTAAGGAGAACATTGTTGCTGATGCTTTATCTCGAAGGTATGTACTTCTTACTTCTATGAGTGCTAAGATGCTTGGGTTTGAATACGTAAAAGACCTATATGCCGATGACGCTGACTTCTCTAATGTGTACGTGGCATGTGATAAGGTGGCATTTGGTAAGTTTTACAAGCATGAGGGTTACTTGTTTAAAGAAAACAAACTTTGTGTGCCAGGTTGTTCCATGCGTGAATTACTAGTGCGTGAGGCACATGGTGGTGGATTAATGGGACACTTTGGTGTCAAGAAGACTTTGGATATTTTGCATGAACATTTCTTTTGGCCTAAGATGAAGAGAGATGTCACTCGCATTTGTGGCAGGTGCATTACATGTAGGAAGGCCAAATCTAAAGTGTTGCCACATGGGTTGTATACACCCTTACCCGTTCCTAGTGAACCATGGGTCGACATATCTATGGACTTTGTTTTGGGGCTACCTAGGACCAAAAGGGGTAGAGATTCTATTTTTGTGGTTGTGGATAGATTTAGTAAAATGGCACATTTCATTCCATGCCATAAAACAGATGATGCCACAAACATAGCTGACTTGTTTTTCAGGGAGATAGTGCGACTCCATGGTGTTCCCAGGAGTATTGTTTCTGATAGGGATGTTAAATTCCTTAGCTACTTTTGGAAGGTGTTGTGGGGGAAATTGGGTACCAAGCTCTTATTTTCCACTACTTGTCATCCGCAGACTGATGGTCAAACTGAAGTAGTTAATAGGACCTTAACTCAGCTTTTACGCACTGTTGTTCATAAGAATTTAAAAACTTGGGAGGATTGTTTGCCATTCATAGAGTTTGCATATAATAGGACCATGCATACTACTACTTCATATTCTCCTTTTGCAATTGTTTATGGATTCAATCCGCTTACCCCTTTAGATTTGATGCCTTTACCGGTTGATGGCAGGAGTAGCTTGGATGGACAAAAGAAGGCGGAGTTGGTGAAGTCACTCCATGAGAGGGTGCGGCTTCAAATTGTGCAAAAGAATGAAAGAGTTGCTTCCCAAGCCAATAAAGGGCGAAGGCGTGTCATCTTTGAACCTGGAGATTGGGTTTGGGTTCACATGCGCAAAGAAAGATTCCCAGCTCATCGGAGGACTAAGTTGCATCCTCGAGGAGATGGACCTTTCCAAATCCTTGAGAAAATTAATGACAATGCCTATAAAGTGGATCTCCCAGGTGAGTATAATGTGTCTGCTACTTTCAATGTTTCTGATCTTTCTCCTTTTGACGTAGGTGAAGATTCGAGGTCGAATCCTTTTGAGGAGAGGGGGAATGATGGGAACCAAGGCAGGCCTACTCTTAAAGATCCTTTGCAAGTTCCAGATGGGCCAATTACAAGATCGAGAGCCAAGAAGATCAAGGAAGCAATGCAAGGATTAGTACAAACCACTTGGGAAGAAGCTAGCAAGAGCCCAACACTCAAGATGGGCTTGAAAGAAGAAAAACCAGCTTTGATCCACTTGATCCAAGCTGTGGAAGACTTGACTTAGAAATATGGCCTTTAGATATTAAGGCTTTCAATTTGTTTAAAGGATTTTTATTATTAGTTTTGAATAAGTGGGCTAGAGGATGCTTAACCCACATATGTCTTACTTATTTGAACTAGGGTTTAGAAGTACTGTAGCATGAAACTGTTCACGCTACAGTACACGCGGCTACTGTTCACCAAAGGGCATTTTTGAGAGAAAGGGTCTCAAATTTTAGTCTAGGGTTTTATCATGTTTTGGGGAGGGTATTTAAAGGATGTAATCAGCCATTTCAAGGCAGACATTATTTTATTTCGAATTTTAATTGTGAGTGAGTTTTCTCCTCTTGTTCTTAATTGAACTCTTGAACTTATCAAAGGTAAATCACAACCTTTGTGGCGTTCCTCCTCGTAATTTGGGTTCTTGAGACGGGATTTCAACGGGTCTAGATTTTGATATAATCTAGGTTCTTGAAACGAGTTCTCAACGGGTCTAAATTCTCCATCCATAGACTTGAGTTTGGCGTTCTTGGGTTTGTTTTTCCAATATTGTTGTTGGGTCTCAAAGCGAGTCGATTGGGGTTCACATCATTACCTTCTCACTGAAGAAGGCAATTGGCCGCCTATCCTGCATCAAAATGGCTCCAATCCCTATTCCTAAGGCATCACATTCAATCTCAAAAGCTTTGTTAAAATCTGGTAATGCTAACACGGGTGCATAGCACAACGTTTCCTTAATAGTGGCAAATGCATTCTCTTGATTAGCCCCCCAATGAAATCCAACATTCTTTTTAATGACTTCAGTGAGTGGTGCAGCAATGGTGCTAAAATCTTTAACAAAACGCCGATAAAAGCTAGCTAAACCATGAAAGCTTCTTACCTCAGTGACGCTCTTTGGTGTTGGCCACTCCTTAATGGCCTTGACTTTCTCTTCATCCACTTCAATACCCTTTGTACTAACAACATAACTAAGAAAAACAACTTCCTCCATACAAAAGGTACATTTCTTGAAGTTAGCATACAACTTTTCACATCTCAACACATTAAACACATATCTCAAATGCTCAATATGCTCATTTATGTCCTTGCTGTACACTAGGATATCATCAAAGTACACAACCACAAACTTGCCTATGAACGCACGTAGGACATGATTCATTAATCTCATGAAAGTACTGGGCGCATTTGTAAGTCCAAATGGCATAACCAACCATTCATAAAGCCCATACTTAGTCTTAAAAGCCGTTTTCCATTCATCACCCTCTTTCATTCTAATTTGATGGTACCCACTTTTAAGATCAATTTTACTAAAAATACATGAGCCATGCAATTCATCGAGCATATCATCTAATCTAGGAATGAGATGGCGATACTTTACCATGATATTATTAACCGCCCTGCAATCAATGCACATCCTCCATGTCCCATCCTTCTTAGGCACTAGAAGCACTGGTACTGCACATGGGCTCATGCTCTCCCTCACGTACCCCTTGCTCATCAAATCCTCAACTTGCCTCTGAAGCTCCTTTGTCTCATCTGGATTACTTCTATAAGCTGGTCGGTTTGGAATAGCAGCCCCGGGCGCGAAATCAATCTGGTGCTCAATGCCTCTAATGGGTGGCAACTCATTAGGCATTTCCTCTGGGAATACATCCTCAAACTCCTGCAACAAAGAAACAGCCAAACTAAGAAGAGGTTGGTTAGTTTCATCAAGATTAAGATAAGACTCTTTATAGACAAGAAAAATCATAGGGCGATCTGCTAAGAAAGCTCTCTTAACCTCACTCTCTCTTGCATAGAAACTCACTTTTGCCTTTCCTTTTCTCTCAGGAGACTCTTTTTCTTTTTCACTCTTTCTTTTTTGCTCAATCTCTTTTTCACTCTTTCTTTTTTTATCACTCTCATTTTCACTCTTTCTTTTTTGAGCAACCTCACTTTTCAGTTTCAGTTGGTCCTCATAGACCTGTCTTGGAGTTAAAGGAGCAAGCTTGGTTGTTTTGCCCTCCTTTACAAAGCTGTACATGTTTTTGAATCCATTATGTATCACTCTCCTATCATACTGCCATGGTCTCCCCAACAATATATGGCCAGCATGCATAGGCACAACATCACAAAGCACTTCATCTTGATACTTTTCCCAATGGAAAAAGTAACTAACACTTGTCTATCCACCCTAACATCCCCACAATCATTCAAAAACTGCAGCTTGTATCGTCGAGAGTGTTTCAACGTAGGTAAATTCAATTTTTCAACTAATGTAGTGCTAGCAACATTAGTACAACTCCCCCCATCGATTATCATACTACATACCTTGCCATTGATGTGGCATCTAGTATGGAAAATGTTCTCCCTTTGTTGCTCTGCTTCATCCATCTTAATTTGTGTGTTGAGAGCACACCTGGCAACAAGGGACTCAGGTATCTCATCACGATCATCCTCACTTGCAGTCATCACCTCCCCATTGTCACGCATAATCATCACACGTTTGTTTGGACATTAATAAGCGATGTGCCCTGAACCCAAACACTTAAAGCGTTTAATATCTCTATTTCTAGAAGGTTGGGATGCCAACTTGGGTTTGTTGCTAGCTCCTTCATTGTTTCCTTTAGGTGGTTCTGTCTTTGCCTTTGTTACAGCTCGATCATCTTTCTCCCACTTTGGTTTCCAAGGAGTGCTAGAAACTGAAGTGTACCTTGATGTCCCTTTCCTCTTTAATTGCCTCTCCACCTTCATAGCCATGTGCACCATGTCTTCTATTTCTACATAATGTTGTAACTCAACCACATTAGCTATCTCCCTATTCAAACCACACAAAAATCTAGCCATAGTGGCCTCCCTATCCACCTCTACATTCGCTCGTATCATAGCCACCTCCATCTTCTTATGGTAGTCCTCCACACTCCTAGACCCTTGTGTAAGATTTTGTAATTTCTGGTAGAGGTCCCTATAGTAGTGGCTAGGTACAAATCTCCGCCTCATGAGAGCTTTCAACTCTCCCCATGTCTCGACAGACCTCTCATAATTCCTCCTCCTATTGGTCACACCAAATAATAGCATAATCAGTGAACTCAATTACTGCCAACTTCACTTTCTTCTCCTCTGAATAGTTATGACACTCAAAGATCAACTCTATCTTTTTCTCCCACTCTAAATAAGCTTCAGGGTCAGTTCTACCTTGGAAAGATGGTATTTTCATTTTGATGCTCTCAAGGTCCCTATCTACTCCATCACGACCCCGTGGGTTTCCCCTAAATCCTCTTTCACGCCTGACTCCTCTATGCCTACCCATCCCAACTTCAGAAATTAGATCTTCCTCATCCTCACCATCTCCTTCATCTTCATACTCATGTTCTCTTCTAGGTTCACGTCTCCTCCTATCTCTCCCACCATGTAAATTTTTAATTACTTCATCTTGTTGATCCATCCTATCTCTCACTTCCCCTAACATCATGTTCAATCGTTCAAACTGTTGTTGCATAGCCTGCAACATAAAGGAGTTATCTGCCATCCCCTTTGGTGATGAGTCACTTTTATGAGACATTGTACGCGCTGCACACAAAAAAACTATTAGTGGAAAAGACCTCACACGCTCCCTTACGTGTTTATACTCGAATAATAAGCACTCCACTCGTGTTTCACTCTTAATTGGCTTTTTTTTCGATAATTATCTCACACTCTCTTGCCTTTTACCTCAAGAGTTTTCCCACTTAAGTTCTTTCAGAACTAATTGAACTAAATCAAGACAATACAACCTTGTCTTATTCCAACTAGTAATTAGGTCCAAGAAACAAGAACAAGAGAAAACACAGAAAGAATAAAATGACACAAGACTCAAGGAAATGATACAAGGGAAATAGTAATCACAAGACAATATATAACTATAATGATATATGCAGCCCCTTTGAAATAAAATAAAAATTCGGATTTTTTTTTTTCGATTTTTTTTTCTTTTTTTTTTTTTTCTTTCCTTTCTTTTCTTTTCTTTCCTTTTCCTTTCCTTTCTTTTCTTTTCTTTTCCTTTCTTTTCTCACTATTTCAGTCAAAAACAGCAATATTCAATTGCAACAATCAAACAACTGAATTCAAACACATAAAAATTGGCAAGGAAATAGAAGAGAATCAATGAAACGACATTCCAAGGAATTGACAAACTTAAAGATGCAAGAAACCCAGAACTTTCCAACCCTACAGATGCTGCAAATTTTGGCACGTAATTTAGCCACCTAATGTTGATAAACATGAAATCAAAATGATAGAGTAATCTGGCAGCCCTAGGAAAAACGAATTTCTGCACTTTTTTTTTTTTTTTTGCAACCCTAGAACAATGAAACCCTAAAATTAAAGATGCAATAGATAAAAGATAGAATTACACCTGATTGAAAACCTTGCTTTGATTACCAAATGATGTGAACCCCAATAGACATGCTTTGAGACCCAACAACAATACTGGAAAAATAACCCCAAGAAAGCCAAACTCAGGTATATGGATGGAGAATCTAGACCCGATGAGAACTCGTTCAAAGAACCTAGATTATATCAAAATCTAGACCCATTGAAGAACCCGTCTCAAGAACCTAGATTACAAAGGAAGAACGCCACAAAGTGTTTGATTTACCTTTGATAAGTTCAGAAGTTCAAGAAGAACAAGAGGAGATAACTCAACTCTCAATCACAATTCCATATAGTCTGCCTCTCAAATGAGGTTACAAGTGGTTTAAATAGACAATCCCCAAAATCCTAAGTAAACAATGCGTCGGGGTACTGTAGCGTGAACAGTGCCATACGCCGCGCTACAATTACTTCTGAAACCCTAGTAAGACATAAAATTATAACTTTCCAAATAAACCCTTGGCCAAAAATACAAAACCTTCCCAAAAATAACCCTAGTCCATTACAAATAAGATATACGTGGGCCAAGCATCCTCAAGCCCACTTCTTCTAAACTAATAATAAAATACCGTTAAACAAATTGAAAGCCTTAACAACAATAGGCCCAATCTTTAAGTCATGTCTTCCATAGCTTGTATCAAGTGGATCAAAACTGGTTCTTTTTCCTTTAAGCCCATCTTGAGTGTTGGGCTCTTCCTAGCTTCATCCCAAGTGGATTGCACCAATCCTTACATTGCTTCCTTGATCTTCTTGGCTCTTGATCTTGTAATTGGCCCATCTGGAATTTGCAAGGGATCTTTAAGGATAGCTCCACCTTGGCTCCCATCAACAACTTTCACAAGTGTCCCAATCCCCTTTCACCACCCAGCACAAGCGATGCTCTACTCTACGCTTGCGCTCAAAAACCCACGAAGTGCGGTCGATTTCAAATCCCACTTACTCACTCGGGTCGATGCTTTGTGCTTGAACCTTGACGGGTCATTGGAAGGAACACCTCTCGCAAGTGTTCGAATCCTGCCTCGTCACCAATGTGGTTGATTTTAGATCTCGCCTGACCACTTAAGCTGATGCTCCGCCCTCATGCCTTAATGTCCTAATGCCCCACAATGTGGTTAATTTTAGATCCCACTGTTTACTTTTAGGTTAGTGGTCTAACTCACGCCTCAGCATCCAAATGCAACCAAGTGTGATGGATTTCAAATCCCCGCTGGTTACTTAAGTCGAAGCTCTGTGCTAGGAACGTCAATGGCCATATAGGGGAACGCCTCTCCAAAGTGCCCCACTCCCCCTCACCATCTAGGGAGGTTGATTTCAGATCCCGCTTGGTCACTTAGGTCAATGCTCCACATTCGCACCTTTGCGTCTGACCGCCACCAAGTGCTATCAATTTTAGATCTTGCTTGGTTAGTCAGGCTGTTGCTCCACACTCAGTCGCAGCATCCAAATGCACCCTAATGCGGTAGATTTTAGATCCCCTGATTAGTCAAGTAGATGCTCTATGCTCGAACCTTGGTAGAAGCAAGGGGGAAACACCTGTCCAAATCATCCCAATCCCCCCACGTCACCTAGTGCAGTCAATTTCAAATCCTACTCACGAAAGCTGATGCTCCACCTTGGTCAGCTAGTTTGATGCTTCATGCTTAAAACTAGATCCCTCCTGGTTAGGTCCATGCTCCATTCTCGAATCTCAGATCCTGCCTGATCGCTTGGGTCAAATCACTCGCCAAACCTTGGCGGGTGCCAGGAGTTACACCTCTCCCAAGTGCAGTAGATTTCAAATTCTACGATCTGACTTAGGTCGATTCTCCATGCTTGCCTCGGCCTCCAAAAGCTACCCAATGTTGTGAATTTCATATTCGGCCTGGAAAATTAGGTCGATGCTCAACTCTCGAACCTCGATGGGCACAGGGGGACCACCTCTTCCAAGTGTGCCAATGGGGCCTCACCGACCAGCATTGTTGGTTCCATATCTTGATTCAGCTTGGGTGGCATCTGACTGCCCCTCCAAGCTCACCCTCCAACCACATCACCCTCTCCTCACGGTCGAGAGCATGTACTCATAGCTGTTGGTGTTGGTACCTATTGGGGCTGCTTGTGGCCCACTCCACACCATTGTACCTTGGATTGGTCAGAGCCTAGATGGTGTTATCGGCATTGATGAAGTCATTAGCCCGATCCATGAAGTCCCATACGGTCGCTTGAGAGAGCGTTGTGGCTAGCATACAAAAGGCTTGCTAACCTTAATAGGCCAAAATAATATAAGACCCAAAAGACAGTGCCAACGGTTGACGTGTGTTTTGTAACAGCTTTGCAGCAAGAACTCTCTTGTACCTGCGAGGGTGGAAGAAAGGGTGGCAAAGGGTGTTTTCTTCAAGGAACGGGAAAGCAGGAAGCTTTGGAAGTTAGAGAAAGCAGGAGCTTGAGGATGCATAACGTGAGGAAAAGAGATGCAAGCCCTCCAAGCAAAATCCACACCTTCGCCAAGGAATCTCCTATGGTGGCGCCCCCCGCATCGAGCGAAGGCCTATGCCCAAAGTGCGAGATAAGAAGAGGTTTTCAGTATTTGTAGACCGCCCAAATAGTCCCGAACTTAGAGGACACCCTGTCTCCTTTGACAACTTGGAATGTGAGGGACTCATCTATCTACTTGATGACGCCCTGGTGGTGATGATGTTGGTGGCCAACTACACAACCATAAGAATACTGGTAGACAACATCAGCTTAGTTGACAACATCAGCTTCGTTGACATCATCTTCTTGGAGGCATTCTCCAAAATGGGGAACATTCAAGATAGGTTGCGTCCATCCTGATGCCTCTGTCTCTGGCAATCTGGTACTGCGATTGGGGGCCATAACGCTCCCCATCACCATTGGGACAGAAAGTAGCACAATGACCCATATGCCAAATTTCCTTCTACTCAAGGCACACTCCTCATACAATGCCATCATCAGGCAGCTGACACTAAACTGCCTGAAGCTAGTTACCTTGACCTTCCACCTGAAGATTAAGTTCCCAAGAATGGTGTGAGAAGGTTACATGCAATAACTACAAGGAAAGGAACTGGGTGAGCTCAAGTCCGCATACCTGATATGGGAAATGGGCCTCTTGCTTCCTAACATTTCTAGGGGCTAACCAAGCTGTTGTCCTACCCACCAGCAGCACGAGGCATTCCGGTGCTGACGAAAGCCCACTTTTTTCTTCTTTTCTTTTGCTTTCGGTGTCTCCCAATTGTATAGAAAATATGATGAGAATAATAAAAAGTGACTAAGCAGGGATCTAAAATTGATTGCGCTAGCTGGCGTTTGCATGCCTTAGCGCAAGCGCATAGCATCAGATTGCATGACAAGTTGGGATTTAAAACTGCCACCAATTACGGTTGATTTTGGGTCTTACCTAGTCACTTGGGTCGATGCTCTACGCTCAAACCTCGACGGGCACAAGAAGGAACACTTGATGTGAACTCCAATAGACTTGCTTTGAGACCCAACAACAATACTGGAAAAACAACCCCAAGAAAGCCAAACTCAGGTATATGGATGGAGAATCTAGATCCGATGAGAACTCGTTCAAAGAACCTAAATTATATCAAAATCTAGACCCATTGAAAAACCCGTCTCAAGAACCTAGATTACAAAGGAAGAACGTCACAAATGTTTTGATTTACTCTTGATAAGTTCAGAAGTTCAAGAGGAGATAACTCAACTCTCAATGACAATTCCATATAGTCTGTCTCTCAAATGAGGTTACAAGTGGTTTAAATAGACAATCTCCAAAAATCCTAAGTAAACAATGCGTCGGGTACTGTAGCGTAAACAGTATCATACGCCGCGCTACATACGCCGCGCTACAGTTACCTCTGAAACCTTAGTAAGACATAAAATTATAACTTTCTAAATAAACCCTTGGCCAAAAATAAAAGGCCTTCCCAAAAATAACCTTAGTCCATTAGAAATAAGACATACGTGAGCCAAGCATCCTCAAGCCCACTTCTTCTAAACTAATAATAAAATACCGTTAAACAAATTGAAAGTCTTAACAACAATAGGCCCAATCTTTAAGTCATGTCTTCCATAGCTTGTATCAAGTGGATCAAAACTGGTACTTTTTCCTTGAAGCCCATCTTGAGTGTTGGGCTCTTCCTACCTTCATCCCAAGTGGATTGCACCAATCCTTACATTTCTTCCTTGATCTTGTAATTGGCCCATCTGGAATTTGCAAGGGATCTTAAAGGATAGCTCCACCTTGGTTCCCATCAACACTTCTCCTAAGTGTCAGTTGGGGCCCCCCTCACCATTCTACGTAGTTACTTCAACAGATGATTCACCCTCACTCCTTAGGATCCTAATGCCACATAGTGCGGTCATTTTTAGATTCTGCTAGTTAGTCAGGTATATGCCCCAACTCACGCCTCAGTGTAAAAATGCCACCAAGTACGATCTATTTCAGATCTCCCCTAGTCACTCGTGTTGAAGCTATCCATTTGATCCTCGATGGCTATAGGAGGGAAAACCTCTCCCAAGTTTCCCAGTACCCCATTGCCACCCAAAGTAGTCAATTTTTGATCCCTCTTGGTTACTTAGGTTGAAGCTACGTGCTCATGCCTTAGCATTGAAACACCACTTGATGCGTTCAATTTCAGATCGCGCCTAGTCGGTTCGCACTCAACCCTCGACAGGTGCAGCTGTCCCTAGATTCTAGTCCCCCCCACCACCCACAGCACGGTTGATTTTAGATCCCCCCAAGTCTTATCGGTCGATACTCTCTACACACGCGGCTCAACATCCAAATTCTAGCAAGTACTATAGACTTCAAATGCCACTTGGTCACTTAGTTCGATACTCTATGCTCAAAATTTGATAGGCACAAGATGGAACACCTCTCCCAAGTGTTATAAACCCCCAAATGGATCTTTCTGCTCATCAAATTATCGAGCAACTATTGGAGTACTCAGAGGATGAGTTTTGTCCATATAAAAGTGCTTTAAGACTTTATAGTGAAATTCACTATATTCATTCAAGATCATTTTAACATTAACTTTACTACTCTTCTGGAGTTGTGCGCTTCTGCCCTGACGCCTTAGCGTCCAAATGCCACACAGTGTGGTCAATTTTAAATCATAGTCGAACCTCAATGGAATTACCTTTCCCCATGGTCTTAGGCCCCCATCACCAACTAGCATGGTTGATTTCTAAGTTAGCATGGTCTCCACTTAGGCCTCAGCGTCCAAACACCACCAGCTGTCGATTTTAGATTCCATTTGGTCACTTAGGTGGATGCTTTGTGATTTAACCTTGATGGATGCATGAGGGAACAACTCTCTCAAGTGTCCCAATCCCCTTACGCCACCCAACACGATTTATTCTTTCAACTCCACCCAGTAAGGTTAATTTCACATCTGGCTTGGTCACTCATGTCGATGCTTCGCGCAATCTCAATAAGCGCATGGGGCATACCTTTCCCAAATGTCCTAATCCCCCCTCTTTACCCAACGTGGTCAATTTCAGATCTCGCTTTACTAATTAGCCTGATGCTTCATGCTCTCACCTCAGTGTCCATACGCCACCAAGTGTGGTGGATTTCATTTCCCACCTAGTTACTCAGGTTGATGCTTTGTGCTCAAACCTCGACCGCTGCTGGGGGGAACCCCTCTTGCAAGTGTCCTAGTCCCCCTTACTACCCAGCACGGTCGATTAAATTCTTGCCTGGTCTCGCAGGGTGACGCTCTGCGCTCATGCCTTGGCATCCAAACACTACCCAATGCAGTTGATTATTGAATCTTCCTGGTCACTCAGGCCAATAATCCATGCTCGAACCATAGATACAGATATATGACATATCGAAGGATCAGGCCAAGCACCTGAAAACGTTTAAAACTCACATGAAATACATGGCCTCTAGGCTTTCCTCCTGAGTTATGGTTTGTCACCCTTTGATGAGCCATTATCAGCTTCAGGGAGCTGGGCCACCAATTCATGTCTAGCAGGAAAAAAAGATAGTCAGCCATTAACCTCTTTAATAAGGAGAGGACGACCACGAATGATTTGGACGAGAAGATCACCCTAGCAGCACTCCTGGGTTTCATTTAGCCCCTTGGGGAAATCGTACGAAATATCCTAACAACCTTGTGGGACTTTAGGGATCGAGCTAATGACTTCATTGATGCTAAGGATACCCTCCGGGCTCTAACCACCCTATGATACACAGGCGCGAAACTGGCCACAAGCAACCCCAAAAGGGGTACCAACACCAAAACCAACGAAAATGAGATAGAGGCAAGGAAACAGTTGGCGAGGAAATAAGCGACTTCTTCACCTCATTGAGGAAGGTGCACACAAGCATACACATGTAGATGCTAAAGGAAGGGCATCATGGAGGAAGGCTGCTCGTACTGTGCCTACTATCAGGAGGTGGGCCACCAGAGCGAAGCTAGAAGACTCCAGCTGAGGAGGAAAGTCATGGAGGAGATCTGCAAAGACGAATTGGAGGAAATCAGGGGCGGGGATAGATGTGTAGATAGTCGGGCGCCAGTCTACCTCAAAGTGAGTAGGTAGAGATAGGTACATCAATATTGTGGATTGACATGCATTTATCTCTTCTAACTGCCTACTTCTGCGATCTAGATAATACAACAAAAAGTCTATTTGCAGTCACCTATAAACTGAAATCCAATGAGATAAGTTCTTTATCCCCTAACATAACTGCAAGCAAAGCAGCTGCTAGTATGCTAAAAATGTTTGGATGAGAAGAAACCGTGTTTCTTGGGAAAGTATGTCGAGAGCCAAAAAAATTTTCACAGAGAGAGATGTAGCCATTTGAGCAAAAGGTACCGTTGATGATTTTTTGTTTTGTTTTCTTTTTTCTTCAAATGAGAACTTTGGAACACAGACATTTGAATTTCAAATTGTTTCAGAAGCTGAGATAGCTTAATATCGTCTTACTATCTATTTACTAGTTGGTATATAACATGTATTCTTGCTATGGTCTTGATGCACAAATTGAACAGTGTAGAGTGAGGAGCGGTGCCATATTGGGGATTCCTTGATTCATTTACTGCGACATCATTCATTATAAAACCATGCTTCAGTGAACCATTAACTGATTCACCATCATCCCAATTATGTGCATTGGATTCCCATGACGATGTAAATGTATTGCCAGTTTGATTGTTATTTAAAGGCATTAAAAAAATAGAACGTCATTTAGTGTTGCACCCCTCACAGTCAACATAAGGTTTTGTGTAGATGCCGCCATTTTGACCACCCTTTTTGGTATTACCAACTAGTCTTGCTAGAGGTGTGTTTTGGTTGTCTATGTCATTATTGCCTTCATCTAAATTTTCCTCTGAGATTGCATAGCATGATCAATTTTGTCTCTTATAAACTCTTTATATCCTAAAGCTTTCATCTCATGGCGGGCAGATCTAAAGAAAAAATCAAAGAAGTAGCATCTAAATTAAGTAAATAATAGTGAGTGAAAGAACCCAATAGAGGCAAATGTTGATTTCTGAAGAATGGTGTTGGAAATCCAAAATCTCTCCTATACGCCTTGAATTTGGTGAATATGGTCTCTCTCTTCTTGGTTTGGCACCAACCCAAGAGACAACTTTAATTTTTGAAAGCTACAAAGAACCAACTATGAGAGAGAGAAGCCGTGCAGAGGAAGGGCGAATCAGAAAGGCTGAAGTTTTTTGTTTCATTGTTTCTTTAATTTATCCATGATGGGAACCAAGGTGGAGCTATCCTTAAAGATCGAGCTGGAGAGGCAATTAAAGAGGAAAGGGACATCAAGGTACACTTCAGTTTCTAGCACTCCTTGAAAATCAAAGTGGGAGAAAGATGATCGAGCTGTAACAAAGGCAAAGACAGAACCACCTAAAGGAAACGATGAAGGAACTAGCAACAAACTCAAGTTGGCATCCCAACGTTCTAGAAATAGAGATATTAAATGCTTTAAGTGTTTGGGTTCAGGGCACATCGCTTCTCAATGTCCAAACAAACGTGTGATAATTATGCGTTACAATGGGGAGGTGATGACTGCAAGTGAGGATGATCGTGATGAGATACTTGAGTTAGAGGATGCTAGTGATGATGATGGAGTAGAATACCCCGTAACAGGTGAGTCCCTTGTTGCCAGGCGTGCTCTCTACACACAAATTAAGATGGATGAAGCAGAGCACAAAGGGAGAACATTTTCCATACTAGATGCCACATCAATGGCTGTATGTAGTATGATGATTGATGGGGGGAGTTGTACTAATGTTGCTAGCATTACATTAGTTGAAAAATTGAATTTACCTACCTTGAAACACTCTCGATCATACAAACTGCAGTGGTTGAATGATTGTGGGGAGGTTAGAGTGGATAGACAAGTGTTAGTTACTTTTTCCATTGGGAAGTATCAAGATGAAGTGCTTTGTGATGTTGTGCCTATGCATGCTGGCCATATATTGTTTGGGAGACCATGGCAGTATGATAGGAGAGTGATACATGATGGATTCAAAAACATGTATTGCTTTGTAAAGGAGGGCAAAACAACTAAACTTGCTCCTTTAACTCCAAGACAGGTCTATGAGGACAACCTGAAACTGAAAAGTGAGGTTGCTCAAACAAGAAAGAGTAAAAATAAGAGTGATAAAAAAAGAAAGAGTGAAAAAGAGATTGAGCAAAAAAGAAAGAGTGAAAAAGAAAAAAAAGTCTGCTGAGAGAAAAGGAAAGACAAAAGTGAGTTTCTATGCAAGAGGGGGTGAGGTTAAGAGTGTTTTCTTAGCAGATCGCCCTATGATTTTTCTTGTCTGTAAAGAGTCTTATCTTAATCTTGATGAAACTAACCAACCTCTTCCTAGTTTGGCTGTTTCTTTGTTGCAGGAGTTTGATTCCCAAAGGAAATGCCTAATGAGTTGCCACCCATTAGAGGCATTGAGCACCAGATTGATTTCGTGCCCGGGGCTGCTATTCCAAACCGACCAACTTATAGAAGTAATCCAGATGAGACAAAGGAGTTTCAGAGGCAAGTTGAGGATTTGATGAGCAAGGGGTTGAGGGAGAGCATGAGCCCATGTGCAGTACCAGTGCTTCTAGTGCCTAAGAAGGATGGGATGTGGCGGATGTGCATTGGTTGCAGGGCGGTTAATAATATCACGGTAAAGTATCCTAGATTAGATGATATGCTCGATGAATTGCATGGCTCATGTATTTTTAGTAAAATTGATCTTAAAAGTAGGTACCATCAAATTAGAATGAAAGAGGGTGATGAATGGAAAACTGCTTTTAAAACTAAGTATGGGCTTTATGAATGGTTTGTTATGCCATTTGGACTTACAAATGCGCCCAGCACTTTCATGAGATTAATGAATCATGTCCTACGTGCGTTCATAGGCAAGTTTATGGTTGTGTACTTTGATGATATCCTAGTGTACAGCAAGGACTTAAATGAGCATATTGGAAAGGCCTTGTATTTTTGGCCAAGGGTTTATTTGAAAAGTTATAATTTTATGTCTTACTATTTCAGAAGTAACTGTAGCGCGGAGTATGGCACTGTTCACGCTACAGTACCCGACGCATTGTTTACTTAGGGTTTTTGGAGATTGTCTATTTAAACCACTTGTAACCTCATTTGAGAGGCAGTCTATATGGAATTACCATTGAGAGTTTTGTTATCCCCTCTTGTTCTTCCTGAACTTCTGAACTTATTAAGGGTAAATAAAACCTTTGTGGCGTTCTTCCTTTGTAATCTACGTTCTTGAGACGGGTTCTTCAATGGGTCTAGATTTTGATATAATCTAGGTTCTTTGAACGAGTTCTCATCGGGTCTAGATTCTCCATCCATATACCTGAGTTTGGCTTTCTTGGGGTTGTTTTTCCAGTATTGTTGTTGGGTCTCAAAGCAAGTTTATTGGGGTTCACATCAATCCATGTTAGCAATTTCATGCTATTAAGAGGGCTTCCTTGTAGCACTATTGTTTTAATTGTAAAAAAAGAGAAAATGTTCATGCGAATGTAAACTTGAAAGAAGGACAAAAAACAAGCTGAAAAAACTCTTCGAATATTATTTTTTGTGAGTAATATTTATATTGGGCACTTAAAACATGAATGGAAAGAATCTAGGCCAGCTTAGAAGACTGACGTTTCTTCAATCCACTTATGATTTTGCACATAATTTTGATTTTAAAAGTAATAAATGCCAATTTAATTAAATTTGTAACATTCTATTATATAAGAATGATTGGGATTTTAACAAAACTTGCAAATTCAATAGAAACATATAGTAACTTATAATTTAATAAATAAACTAGTTGCTTATCCTCCCATATATTACAGTAACTATTTTCTCTACAAGAAATTAAAATGAAAGAATAAATGAATAAATTTATCACGTCTTCAATATATAAATTAAACCTCTTACCAAACCAGTCACTGCATATTCACATGAACATAACTGTGTAGGCTGCCTGGCAACCAAAAACAATATCTCATGGGGGAAAGCTTTTGTTGCCCCCAAAAACATAGTCTCGAGCGCTTAATGTGATTGGCAGGAAACTTTGGAGTGCTTAACGCGAGGCCTTCTCTAGATGCTATAAGGTCTTACATTCACAATCGTTGGGGTTTATCATGCTTACCAATTGTTTCAGTAATGAGGCATTGATCACGGCTAAAGAATAACGCGGTAATTGTATAGCACAGCTTTGGAGTGTCAATTCCCCTTAAAGACAAATTAAAAGAATAGTAAGAGGAACAAAGAAACTAAAGAAAAATAAGTGGAGAACAAAGATTAATTTTAAATGTAAATTAAAATGAAGCAAAGTGATTAACGGAAAAAGCACTCAAATTTGAAGAACAGTTGAGCATCGGGAATCCCTTGCACAAATCCGGTATTTTAATTATTCTTAATTCATTGAATAACTCAATTAGGAACTCAATTTACGAAATTCCCAATTAGAAGGTATAGATTTATAAACCAAAATTAAATGAAATTAACCCTTTGAAAAAAATCATTCACCACTTTTAAAATACGTAAATTTACTATCCCTATTGAAAAAAATCCAATGATGACAATATACTTAGGGAACGATATTGCAGCAAAAAACAAAATCAATATAGATAAATAATTGGTCCAAACATAATCAAAGAATTAATTCATTCAATAGAAAAAGCATGACTGAATCCATAAACAGAAAAAATTCTATGATTACTCGGAGAAGAAAACATTAACGATGAATTGAGAATGATAAAACAAAAGAGTTTTTGCAGTGGAAAATCAAATACATGAATTAAAAATAAATTAGAAATACCAACTAATGTGCAAGTTCATCCGTAACCCTACTTAAGAATTTAGTTACCCATAAATATACTGGACAACAAGAATCTCCAGGAAAAACTGAAGCAAACGGTGGCCATGGAAGTGATTTTCTCCTCTCTTCAGATCTGGCTCTTATGCCTCCTCCCCTTCCTCTATTTCGTGCTAATGACATTAGGGTAAGAAAGAAACCCTAATGTCCTCTTAATTTCTACATAAAAAAAAGGCCTAAATTTTAGGACTTATCTTGGTAGCCACATACGTACGCCCTTTAGGAGTTCTAATTTGTAAATCCTTATTAGAGACAAACTTATAGCCCTTTAAGATATCTTTCTAATGTATCAAGAATCGCATCAATCCAATATGTGAGTAAAAAGTACAGTCAAAGATTAAAGTATGTCCAGATTGTCTCCTAGCGAATTTCGGACTTGGACTTTTTGTGGTTTTATTTTGTGATTTTTTTTTTCGTTTTCTTTCCTTCCAAATTGCTCTCAAACCCCATGAATGTCCTCCTTTGAATTTGACTAGGCTTGACTTGCTTTTTATAAACTCTGAAATTAAATATAAAAAAAACTGCTTAGGAGTGTCCCAACGTAAATAGATATTCAATTTAAGAATACACATTAATTCCTATGATTTTTATTCACATTTTAGCATTTTAGTCTAATAATAGGGTATTTAGAGTGCACTTTCGCACGCTCATCAGACATCCCAGAAACGTGTTTGTACGCGTGTCAAATGAATCAGATTTTCAGAAATCTCTTTCATATGTAGTCTGTGAGGTGAATGGTGTGCAATACCATGTGTTTCACTAGAACCTGATTTCAATCAAGATGAAAAAACCTTCTTTGGTCCTTGTTTGGATTGTGTTGTTAGGGCTCCCGGCCAACTTTTGCCAAGAATCATTTTTAAAAATCTCCAATACACCGATAGGCCGTTATATTCACAGAGACAACCCTATATAGTTTGTGCAACTCATACAGATGGTGCACATCTGTGTTTTGGAGATTGATGCAGAGAAGGAGCCAATTCTTTATTTTTGGATCAGGTTGCCAGGGAGTGGTCATAAATAGGAAGTGATCTATAATACCTTACTAGCTTTCTGTTCTCGGTGTAAGATCCAATGTGTGTACCCGCAAAATGGTGAAAAAATTTGGGAGAGAGTAAGAAGAGATTAGAGACTGAAACAGTGAAGGAAGTTAAAGGTACTCCCCTACTGGATGATGTTGGAAAAGGCAAAGGTACATTGGTTATTTCAGACTCTGATCTTTGCAACACTAGTAAAAACTTGCCTCCCCAGGTTATGGATTTGGTGGAACCAATCCATATTCAGGAGGAGGATACGTCTCACAGTAGAATGCAAGTTTCCTATAATATCCCAAAGGAGGAAACCAACGTTGATGTTAAGTTGGGAGAAGAGAATTTGCCTAAAGAGGGTGAACAGCAGATTGAAAGGGCTGAAAATATTCAAGAGGTTGTAGGAGAGGGACTTCTGGCAGCCAGTGGTGATGATGATGCTAATGCACCTGCTGTGCGACCTTTACGTTGGATGACTCTGTTTTTGAACGTGATCCGGAACTCGATGTTGAGATCTTTACTATAAATAAAGATTATGCCACTGAAAATGAGGACCTTGAATTTAAACAATTGGTTTTAAGCAGTGAGCAATTTATTTTACTTCGAATTGGCGATGGTCTCAATAATTTCCCTTGCTGTTTTGTTTTTGCCAAATGCACTATGATTGATAGAAGAGCCTTATGGGAGGATTCTAATATCAGAAGGGAGGATTCTAAACGCCGGGGTGAGAGACCTCATCCGATAGCAGCAATTGAAGATTTAAATTCTTGGTTTCACCAGTGTGGTATTATTGAAATGAAGTATGTGGGAAGGAGGTTCTCTTGGTGTAATGGGTAGAGTGGTTTATTGAGGAGTTGGGTGAAACAGGATAGATCTTTCTTGAATGCTAGTTGCCTAACCAAAGTGCCGAATGCAACCAACAATTACTTATTGAGATCAACATCAGATCATTGTCCGATGCTTATGGAGATTCAATCTGATCTTTCCCTTATGGTCCTTCTCCTTTTTGTTTACAGAAACTGTGGATTGGGCATGCAGGTTTTCATTCTTTTGTGGCTACTTTTTGGCAGTAGGACATAGGTGGTACTAGTCTTTTGAAGCTGGCCCTTAAACTTAAAAAACTGAGGGGGGCAATATAAGATTGGAATGCATATGCCTTTGGTAGAACTGATTCTCATATTCGGGTTCTTGAAGAGCAGGTTGGTGTTTTGGAGTCAGCCTTGCTAAATGAATGGGACCTTGGGATTGAGCATGAGATGTTGTAGAAACAGATGGAGTTGGCTAAATGGAGCATCGTGAAGAAATTAGATTGCCTGAAATGTCGGAAGTTAAGTGGTGACTTGAAGGAGACCAAAATTCTAAATTTTTCCGTGCCTTTTTATCATATAAAAGGAAAAAAAGAGTTTTGAATTTGAGACTTCAAGATGCTACCTATTTGAGATACCCAGAGGAAATTCATGTAGTTGTTAATTATTTTCTAGAATTTTTGCAAGAAGAGTCCTCTAATAGGCTACCAGATTTAACTAATCTCATTTCGTTGATTGCCGATAGTAACACTATTTGTGCTATTTCTTCTATTGAAGAAGTTCACCAAGCTTTGGTTTCTATCCCTTTTAATCGTGCGCGGGGCCGGATGGATTTGGATCAGGATTTTTTAAGAGATGTTGGGATATTATTCAACCTGATGTTATGGCGGCAATCCCAGAATTTTTCTGAGGAGGTATATTTTCAAAATTTTATACATCTTCTTATGTGGATTTAATCCCAAAGATTCATATTCCTACAGGGTTTGATAAATTTAGACCCATAAGCCTTTGTACGGTGTTTTATAAAATCTACTCGAAGGTGATAGTGAATCGTTTGACTCCTCCTCTCTCTAAAATGATATATCTCTGGAACAAGGCACATTCTCATCCCTAGCAGAAGTATTTTGAGAACATCAGTCTTAATTAGGAAATGATTCATTCTATTCACAAGAAGGTTCATGGGGGGAATGTGGTGCTTAAATTGGATATGGTGAAGGCATATGACCATGTTAGTTGGGCCTTCCTCTTCATTGAAGAGCTCGATTTCGTCCTAGTCGACTAACAGGGCCTGTCTCACTTGGAGTTCGTCAACGCCTCCATCGCTGACTCGGAAAAAGAAGAACAAGGAGATGAAATCGACGAAGACAAAGAAGATTGCAAGGGAAATGGGATTGGCTCGTTGGATTCTGATACCTGCATGCCCATTTGTTTAAAGAATAATCAAATGGAAAACCGTGATGTAGATCATCATAATCCTCATCATCATGATGTGGATGCGGGTGTGAAATACAAGGCTGGGTATTGCGGTTTTAGTCATGGGTAAATGATGGCGGGCGTAGTGAGGAACAACTTGACGATGAGGGCGACAACGATGATGATGGAAATGATTGGTATTACTTGGATGATGAGCTCGTGCTGTGGAATGTGAGCATAGGGAGGCAGAGGATGAGGAAGTTGGGGAAGAGGGTGTTTCCGAAGATGCACAACTCCAAGAGGTCTCCTTATCTGGTTGTGAGGCCTGCTTGTGTGCGTGGAAAGCATGGTCTTGGTGTGACGTGGCTTAGTTTATCTGGTTTCTATGTAATTCACTTGTTATCTTTCCTTGTCGATGGAGATCATTAACTTTTAATGGAAAAGATCTCAAACGAGATCTACGAAGACCCAGAGTATACTTATTTCATCCATGTTGGTAGTCGATGAACGTGATTTGTCTTTGAGAAAGTTTGAGGAGTTGCACAGAGAGCTGCATGAATTTTCAAAAGGTGAAGGTTGAATTATATTTCAATATTTTCTCATTCCCGTTTCATTTATGGTTCTGCCTGTCATTGCGCTAGTGGATGGTTCTGCCTTGCATGTTCAATATTATTTTGATATACAAAATTCCCTCTGTTGCATGCTATTTGTTTCGTGCGTTCCACTTGAAGCACGATTTCATTTCTTCTCAAAAGCAAAAGCACGATTTCATCTTCTTTATAAGCAAATTCACAATTTCAGAAACCAACAACGCCACACCAGCTACTAGAAACATGATTTCCTCATAAACATTACCAGCAGCCTAAATCCCAAAGTTCCACGCCGTTGTCTCAGATCTCATCCTCTGTGGTGAGCATTCTCAGATCTCATCTTCTTACCAGTTTGGCAAACCAGTTCGACGAACCATCTTCTGGTAAGCATTCTCATATCTCTCGTCTTCAGGTTTGCATTATTAAATGGGGAAGAACCTAGGAATTTTTCAGATCTCATATATATGAATGTTCGGGCATTGTTGGTTTGTGAGGTTAGCATTATCTGAATATAGTAATTCTAGTTTGAATTATGAGAACACAATGAAAAAAAATTGCCTCACAGAACTTGGGAATTTATATGACATCTTGCTTTGAAGCCAAAAATAGTTTGAAAAGGAACGTTTTTCTCTTCGTCAGTTTGGAGGAATTTACCACAAATTGCTAAGTTGTCTTATCTAGAAAATCCACTTAATTTTCTGTCTGTCACTTTCAGATGACACTTCCCATCAAATGAGATGAAGAGAAAAAATTAATGGTGCAGTTTCAATTGCAGTCAGATTTTCATACTTGCTGCTGTGAAGAAACTTCCTTCAAACAGATGGCATAATCGGGCATCATGATTCTGTGATTTGTGCCTCCTATATTGGGCATCATGATTCTGTGATTTGTGCCTCCTATATTGTTAAGACAATAATCACACACACACAGAGGATTTCCTTCTTATGATTAGTAAAACAGTTACCTAATAACTGAACATAGGAGGTGGATATTACATGTTAACTTGCAAACTAGAATGTCTATGGCATGATTTATTTATTTATGTCTTTTGGATAATTGTCTATGGAATAATTTATAGAAGCAAAAATCTTAGGAGTTCCACTAGGTTTTTGGATCTTCTAGGTTTCAGACCTCAGAAAAATGATTGAGGGAAAGTAACAGTCGAAATAATGGAACTTAAGTTTGATTGAGCTTGAAAGATCTGCTCATAATTTTTATGATCACTTGCCTAATTATTATGATAAGGTTGACAGCCTTTCATAGAAGAGAAATGCTGCTGTGCCGCCCCATGTGTAACGCTGCCTTTTTTTTTTCCCTTTTACTTAGTGATTTTAAGTGTATTGGTGTATTTTTTTTAACTTAGCAATGGTTGATGCGTTGGCTTCAAAAATCCTGGCATGGGAAGGAAAGAGGCATTGAGTTCACATATGATGGTGTAAGTACTATCTTTAAGGTGATGAGTGTTTAATTAGTTAGTCTCACTTCACAGCTTATTGAAATGGTTGGCTGTAATATGCTGTTGTCTAGATCCTTCTGCTTAATGTATCACTTTTTGGTGGTTCAGGATGAGAACCGATCGATACAAAGCTGGAAGAGGTGCGCATCTTAATCTCAAGCGTGCTGAGAAAGCTTGCTTTTAACATAAACTTCCAGGTATACTCTGATCATATAGCTTGGCAGCCTTAATTATATATGGGGCTCTTAAAAAAGAAAACACAACACGAGACCAAACTGAATCTTGAATTCGCATTTATGCGAGTTCATTAATTGGAATTATTTTATTAGTATCTATAGGATTAACTAATTTGGCTGGTTTTCATTGAAGTTATGATTCTTTAGTTTTGAGTTTGCTCAAGAAGAAGCCAAATATATTATATATTAATATACATACATATATATATATATATCATAATAGTTATAATCTTTCTACTTTATTATTTCTGTTGATTGCTTCCTTTTTGTGCCCACCTATTGCTGCTATTTCTTTACTTACTAGTTGCCATTCCCCCGCATACTTTTTGCTGGTAACTCAAAACTTCCGTCGACATGGTTTGCATACAACAATAGTTGATGCTTTGGCTTCAAAATGAAGGAAATAGACATTTAGTTGACATATGAAGGTCTAAGGCATCAACAAACCTCGATGGACATGCTGATCATGCTGGACAGGCTGATCATACACGTGAAAATGAAGCTGAATTTGCACAAGACCCTTTGTCACTTCCTAGTGGCCCAATTACAAGACATAGAGCCAAACATTTCAAGAAAGCATTAAATAGGCTAATCCAAGATAATTGGGCTGATTCCAAAAAGATCAAGATGGGCTCAAATAATAATCAAGGCTTAGTCCATCTCATCAAAGCAATTGAAGAAATTAATTAGCATGCAAATTCGTAACCTGGATTGTCTGACCATTAAAGAGCATGAGTTTGTTGAGTTTCAAGGATATTAAATAGGAGAATGGACTAGGTCTTGGTTGGGCATGTTAAATACATTAAATGTAGTCATTTAGCTATTTTTAGGTGCTTTTATAAGTCCAGGAGCCTTAAAAAAACGTGGGGACTTGTTTAGGTTAATGTTTGTGTTGTTTTTAAAGCTGTAATTTTGACTTTTGCCTATTCTTGGACAGTTGTTCCAAGTACATGGAGGGATATTTCGAATTTGAAGGAAACTTTTGATGATTCAGAAAATTACTTTCACTGAGAGGTCTTGTGTTCCACTTGGTTCTTAAAAAGAACTCTTTGAACTTATCACCTTGAATCCTTGAGAGATTCTGATGGGAATCAAGGTGGAGCTATCCTTAAAGATCCCTTGCAAATTCCAGATGGGCCAATTACAAAATCAAGAGCCAAGAAGATCAAGGAAGCAATGCAAGGATTGGTGCAATCCACTTGGGATGAAGCCAGGAAGAGCCCAACACTCAAGATGGGCTTCAAGAAAAAAGATCCAGTTTTGATCCACTTGATACAAGCTATGGAAGACATGACTTAGAGATTGGGCCTATTGTTGTTAAGCCTTTCAATTTGTTTAACGGTATTTTATTTTTAGTTTAGAAGAAGTGGGCTTGAGGATGCTTGGCCCACGTATGTCTTATTTCTAATGGACTAGGGTTATTTTTGGGAAGGCCTTGTATTTTTGGCCAAGGGTTTATTTGGAAAGTTATAATTTTATGTCTTACTAGGGTTTCAGAAGTAACTGTAGCGCGGCTTATGGCACTGTTCACGCTACAGTACCCAACGCATTGTTTACTTAGGGTTTTTGGGGATTGTCTATTTAAACCACTTGTAACCTCATTTGAGAGGCAGACTATATGGAATTGTGATTGAGAGTTGAGTGATCTCCTCTTGTTCTTCTTGAACTTCTGAACTTATCAAGGGTAAATCAAAACCTTTGTGGCGTTCTTCCTTTGTAATCTAGATTCTTGAGACGGGTTCTTCAATGGGTCTAGATTTTGATATAATCTAGGTTTTTTGAACGAGTTCTCAAACTCCAAGACATTGAAGTGCTTATGCATGCTGGCCATATATTGTGCCTACGCATATTGTTGGGGAGACCATGGCAATATGATAGGAGAGTGATACATGATGGATTCAAAAACATGTACAGCTTTATAAAGGAGGGCAAAACAACTAAGCTTGCTCCTTTAACTCCAAGACAGGTCTATGAGGACCAACTAAAACTGAAAAGTGAGGTTGCTCAAAAAAGAAAGAGTGAAAATGAGAGTGATAAAAAAAGAAAGAGTGAAAAAGAGATTGAGCAAAAAAGAAAGAGTGAAAAAGAAAAAGAGTCTGCTGAGAGAAAAGGAAAGACAAAAGTGAGTTTTTCTATGTAAGAGGGAGTGAGGTTAAGAGAGCTTTCTTAGCAGATCACCCTATGATTTTTTCTTGTATATAAAAAGTCTTATCTTAATCTTGATGAAACTAACCAACCTCTTCCTAATTTAGCTGTTTCTTTGTTGCAGGAGTTTGAGGATGTATTTCCAAAGGAAATGCCTAATGAGTTGCCACCCATTAGAGGCATTGAGCACTAGATTGATTTCGTGCCCGGGGTTGCTATTCCAAACTGACCAGCTTATAGAAGTAATCCAGATGAGACAAAGGAGCTTCAGAGGCAAGTTGAGGATTTGATGAGCAAGGGGTACGTGAGGGAGAGCATGAGCCCATGTGCAGTACCAGTGCTTCTAGTGCCTAAGAAGGATGGGACGTGGCGAATGTGCATTAATTGCAGGGCAGTTAATAATATCACGGTACAGTATCGCCATCCCATTCCTAGATTAGATGATATGCTCGATGAATTGCATGGCTCATGTATTTTTAGTAAAATTGATCTTAAAAGTGGGTACCATCAAATTAGAATGAAAGAGGGTGATGAATGGAAAACTGCTTTTAAGACTAAATATGGGCTTTATGAATGGCTAGTTATGCCATTTGGACTTACAAATGTGCCGAGTACTTTCATGAGATTAATGAATCATGTCCTACGCGCGTTCATAGGCAAGTTTGTGGTTGTATACTTTGATGATATCCTAGTGTACAGCAAGGACTTAAATGAGCATATTGAGCATTTGAGATATGTGTTTAATGTGTTGAGGTGTGAAAAGTTGTATGCTAATTTCAAGAAATGTACCTTTTGTATGGAGGAAGTTGTTTTTCTTGGTTATGTTGTTAGTACAAAGGGTATTAAAGTGGATGAAGAGAAAGTCAAGGCCATTAAGGAGTGGCCAACACCAAAGAGCGTCACTGAGGTAAGAAGCTTTCATGGTTTAGCTAGCTTTTATCGGCGTTTTGTTAAAGATTTTAGCACCATTGCTGCACCACTCACTGAAGTCATTAAAAAGAATGTTGGTTTCATTGGGGGGCTAGTCAAGAGAACGCATTTGCCACTATTAAAGAAAGGTTGTGTTCTGCACCTGTGTTAGCATTACCAGATTTTAACAAAACTTTTGAGATTGAATGTGATGCCTCAGGAATAGGGATTGGAGCCGTTTTGATGTAGGATAGGCGGCCGATTGCCTTCTTCAGTGAGAAGCTAAGTGGGGCATCCCTGAAGTACCCAACTTCAGTGAGAAGCTAACTTTATGCTCTTGTTCGTGCATTGGAGACTTGGCAGCACTACTTGTGGCCTAGGGAATTTGTGATCCACACCGATCATGAATCGTTGAAGCATCTCAAGGGTCAAGGAAAGTTGAATAAGAGGCATGCTAGATGGATGGAATACATTGAGACCTTTCCATATGTTATCCGTTACAAGCAAGGTAAGGAGAATATTGTTGCTGATGCTTTATCACGGAGGTATGTACTTCTTACTTCTATGAGTGCTAAAATGCTTGGGTTTGAATATGTGAAAGATATGTATGCCGATGATGTTGACTTTTCTAATGTGTACATGGCTTGTGATAAGACAGCATTTGGTAAGTTTTATAAGCATGATGGTTACTTGTTTAAAGAAGATAAACTGTGTACCTAGTTGTTCTATGCGTGAGTTATTAGTGCGTGAGGCACATGGCGGAGGATTAATGGGACACTTTGGTGTCAAGAAAACCTTAGAAATATTGCATGAACATTTCTTTTGGCCTAAGATGAAAAGAGACATTAATCGCATTTGTAGCAGGTGCATCACATGTAGAAAGACCAAATCTAAGGTTTTGCCACATGGGTTATATACACCCTTACCCGTTCATAGTGAGCCATGGGTAGACATATCTATGGACTTTGTTTTGGGGCTGCCTATGACAAAAAGGGGTAGAGATTCTATTTTTGTGGTTGTGGATAGATTTAGCAAGACGGCACATTTCATTCCATGCCATAAAACAGATGATGCCACAAGAATAGCTGACTTATTTTTCAAAGAGATAGTGTGACTCCATGGTGTGCCCAAGAGCATTGCTTCTGATAGGGATGTTAAATTTCTTAGCTACTTTTGGAAGGTATTGTGGGGAAAATTTGGTACTAAACTCTTATTTTCCACTACTTGTCACCCACAGACTGATGGTCAGACTGAAGTAGTTAATAGGACTTTAACTCAGCTTTTACGCACTGTTGTTCATAAGAATTTAAAGACTTGGGAGGATTGTTTGCCATTTATAGAGTTTGCATATAATAGGACCATGCATACTACTACTTCATACTCTCCTTTTGAAATTGTTTATGGTTTTAATCCACTTACTCCTTTAGATTTGATGCCTTTGCCTATTTATGGCAGGAGTAGCTTAGATGGACAAAAGAAGGCAGATTTGGTGAATTCACTTCATGAGAGGGTACAGCTTCAAATTGCCTAAAAGAATGAAAGGTGTGCTTCCCAAGCCAATAAAGGGCGACGGTGTGTCACCTTTGAACCAGGAGATTGGGTTTGGGTTCACATGCGCAAAGAAAGATTCCCAGCCCATAGACGGACTAAGTTGCATCCTCCAGGAGATGGACCTTTCCAAATTCTAGAGAAAATTAATGACAATGCATATAAAGTGGATCTTCCAAGTGAATATAATGTTTCTGCTACCTTCAATGTTTCTGATCTTTCTCCTTTTGATATAGGTGAAGATTCGAGGTCGAATCCTTTTGAGGAGAGGGGGAATGATGGGAACCAAGGTGGAGCTATCCTTAAAGATCCCTTGCAAATTCCAGATGGGTCAATTACAAGATCAAGAGCCAAGAAGATCAAGGAAGCAATGCAAGGATTGCTGCAATCCACTTGGGATGAAGCTAGGAAGAGCCCAACACACAAGATGGGCTTCAAGGAAAAAGAACAAGTTTTGATCCACTTGATACAAGGTATGGAAGACATGACTTAGAGATTGGGCCTATTGTTGTTAAAGCTTTCAATTTGTTTAACGGTATTTTATTATTAGTTTAGAAGAAGTGGGCTTGAGGATGCTTGGCCCACGTATGTCTTATTTCTAATGGACTAGGGTTATTTTTGGGAAGGCCTTGTATTTTTGGCCAAGGGTTTATTTGGAAAGTTATAATTTTATATCTTATTAGGGTTTCAGAAGTAACTGTAGCGCGGCGTATGGCACTGTTCACGCTACAGTACCTGACGCATTGTTTACTTAGGGTTTTTGGGAATTTTCTATTTAAACCACTTGCAACCTCATTTGAGAGGCAGACTATATGGAATTGTCATTGAGAGTTGAGTTATGTCCTCTTGTTCTTCTTGAACTTCTGAACTTATCAAGGGTAAATCAAAACCTTTGTGGCGTTCTTCCTTTATAATCTAGGTTCTTGAGACGGGTTCTTCAATGGGTCTAGATTTTGATATAATCTAGGTTCTTTGAACGAGTTCTAATCGGGTCTAGATTCTCCATCTGTATACCTGAGTTTGCCTTTCTTGGGGTTGTTTTTCAATATTGTTGTTGGGTTTCAAAGCAAGTCTATTAGGGTTCACATCATTTGATAATCAGAGCAAGGTTTCCAATCAGGTGTAATTTTCATATATTTTATCTATTGCATCTTTAATTCTAGGGTTTCATTGTTCTAGGGTTGCAAAAAAAAAAAAAAAAAAAGCGCAGAAATTCGTTGTTCCTAGGGCTGACAGATTACTCTATTATGTTGGTTTCATGTTTATCAACATTGGTTGGCTAAGTTGCTTGTTTGAGGGCTGCCAAAATTTACACCATATAGAGGGTGGAAATTTCTGGAGTTTCTTGCATCTTTAAGTTTGTCAATTCCTTGGAATGCCGTTTCATTGATTCTCTTCTATTTCCTTGTCAATTTTTATGTGTTTGAATTCAATTATTTGATTTTTACAATTGAATATTGCTGTTTGTGATTGAATCGGTGAGAAAAGAAAAGAAAGGAAAAGAAAAGAAAAAAAAGAAAATTCGAAAAAAAAAAAGTTTAGGAATCAGACTTTTTTATCATCAAAGGGGCTGCATATATCTTTATAGTTGGTGTATTGTCTTGTGAGTACTCTTTCCCTCATAGCATTTCTTTGAGTCTTGTGTCATTTTATTCTTTCTATATTTTCTCTTGTTAAGAGTTTCTTGGAGCTAATTACTAGTTGGAATAAGACAGGTCTGTATTGTCTTGATTTATAGTTTAATTAGTTCTGAAAGAACTTGAGTGGGAAAACTCTTGAGGTAAAAGGCAAGTGAGTGTAAGATCATTATCGGGAAAAAGCCAATTAAGAGTGAAACACAAGTGGAGTGGTATTTCGAGTGTAAACACGTAAAGGAGCGTGTGAGGTCTTTTCCACTTATAGTTTTTTAGTGTGCAGCTGATGAGTGTGCGAAAGTGCACTTTATATACCCTATTATTGGACTAAAATGCTAAAATGTGAATAGAAATCATAGGAATTAATGTGTATTCTTAAATTGAATTTCTATTTACGTTGGGATACTCCTAAGCAGTTTTTTTATGTCTAATTTCAGAGTTTATTAAAGAGCAAGTCAAGCCCACTCAAATTCAAAGGAGGACATTCATGGGGTTTGAGAGCAATTTGGACATTTATAGAGACGCCTTGGGTCAGTTTGCTTGTAGACCTGTGTTAGAGTCAGAGTTTAATTCTTCTGATCATTTGTTTGATAATTTTTCTAATTCTGAGAAAATGAGTGAACACGAAGATCATCCCAGTAGGACCCTTCAGGATTACCTCCACCCTACACGCACAACCACACCATCATGCATCAGGTTTCCAGCTAATATTCGCCAATTGGATTTTAAAACAGGGATGATACAGTTACTCCCTACTTTTCATGGCTTGGAAAATGAAAATCCATATGTGCACATTAGTGTGTTTGAAGAAGTAGTTGCGACTTTTCATAGTCAAAATGCAACTGATGACATTGTGAGACTTAAGTTCTTTCATTTCTCTTTGAAAGATAGAGCTAAGAGTTGGCTATACTAATTGAGACCACAATATATTGAGTCATGGAATGAGATGACTCAGGTCTTCTTTAATAAATACTTTCCCCAACAATAGACCAATGCTTTAAAAAAACAAATCTCTACCTTTGTACAAAAGGATAGTGAGACTTTGTATCAGTCTTGGAAGAGATTTAAGGAGCTATGAAGTATGTGTCCTCACCATGAATATGAGAATTGGCGCTTAGTGAGCTATTTTTATGAGGGAGTTACACCTAGAGAGCGTCAATTTGTGGAGATGATGTGTAATGGTGAGTTCTTGCAGAAAGATCCTGATGAGGCCATAGAATACCTCAATGAGCTTGCTAAAAAAGCTCACACTTGGATTGGACCTAGTGCTATAGAGAGCACAAATAGGTCACGACCTGCAGGAAACCTAAATGGTGGTGAAATTTACCATCTCAGGGAAGAAGATAACCTAAAACCTAGGTTGAGATGCTCACTAGAGAGCTAGAGGCGTTGAAGACTAAGGATTTAAAGCCAACACACGTGGCTAATCATGCAGAGTCTTTTGAACCATGTTTTGTGTGTGGTGGGGTAAATCACCTTGCCCAAGAGTGTCCCACATTGGCTGAGATGAGAGGAATGTATGAGGAACAATGTAATGCCTTAGGTATGTACAAGAAGCCTTTTACATATTTTTCTGACACCTATAATCTGGGGTGGCGTAATCATCCCAATTTTAGCTGGAAGTCTGAAAACCAGCCGCCAGCACAACCCCCTAGATCATATCCTACACCATATCATGCACCTTCATCTTCTAGGAGCCCCTTAGAATATACTTTACATGCTTTTATTGAGGCACAAGGTAAGACTAACCAAAAGTTTGAATCTTTGATTACGCAGGTTGTTGAAGAAAATAAGGAGATAAAAAGCCAAGTGTCCAAATTGATGAGCTCCTTGAGTATGAATGGGCGAGGTAAGTTTCCTTCTCAAGCTCAATCCGTACCCCATGGTCAACACATAGCACAAGAGAATTTGAAGGATGCGAATGCCATTGTGACATGAAGTGGTAAGTCATTACACATCCCAACAACGAACAAATCAGAGGATGTGGAACAGGATCAAAGCAATAGTGGTGCCGAGCTACCCAAAGAAGCCGAGGTAATAAAGAGCCCAATTAAGGTACCATTTCCTCAAGCTTTAAAACTGAATAAGCGAACTTTGGATCCTAACAATGAAATCTTGGAGAATCTCAAGCAGGTAAAAATTAACCTCCCTCTTTTGCATGTTATGAAACAAGTTCCTACTTACGTAAAAGTTCTTAAAGATTTGTGTACAGCCAAGAGGAAGCACCATGTTAAGAACACAGCATTTCTGACAGAGCAAGTTAGTGCTCTAATTGAGCAGCGTATTCCTCCCAAGTACAAGGATCCTGGTTGCCCAACCATTGCATGCAGCATTAGAAATCATGAGTTTGGTGGGCAAGCTTTGCTAGATTTAGGAGCTAGCGTGAATCTAATGCCATATTCAATTTATTTGCAGTTGGGGGGTTGGGAGAAATCAAACCAACCACTGTGGTATTACAATTGGCTGACCGTTCAGTCAAAGTACCCCGGGGTGTGGTAGAGGATGTTCTAATTCAAATTGATAAATTTTATTATCCTGTTGATTTACTAATCCTTGACACTAGCTCTGTTGTTGATACTACTTCTAAAATTCCTGTGATTTTAGGTAGGCCTTTCCTTGCCACTGCTAATGCTCTTATTAATTGCAGGAATGGACTCATGAAGCTTTCTTTTGGAAACATGACTCTCGAGGTGAATATCTTTCATATTGCAACACAGCCAGAAGATGATGATGAGAGCCACCAGACATACATGATTGACTCACTCATAGAAAATGGAGTTTCTATAGCTCATGATTTTGATCCCCTTTGAGTATTTTATTGTTAATTCTGAGTTTGATTCTATCAGTAATCCATCTGATGTAGTTGATATTTGTGCTATCTTTGATAGAACTCAGGATTATGGCACTCGAGCCTGGCAACCGAAGTTTGAGGAGTTGCCTGATAGAGAGGAAAAGCAAATTCCTTCAAGTGTGGAAGCACCCAAAGTTGAACTGAAAACTCTGCCTAAGGGTTTAAAGCATGTTTTACTTGGTCCAGGTGATACTTTTCTTGTTATTATCTCATCTGAATTGTCTGAGTCTCAAGGTGAGAAATTAATTCGGATCCTAAGTGAGCATAAGTCAGCCTTAGGTTGGAGCATTGCTGATATAAAAGGTGTTAGTCCCTTGGTCTGTTCTCATAAAATTAATTTAGAGGGAGGAACTAGCCCTCGTAGAGACCCCCAGCGTAGGCTTAATCCTACTATGAAAGAAGTGGTGAAAAATGAAGTGTTGAAAATATTAGATGCAGGAATCATATATCCTATTGCTGATAGTAAATGGGTAAGTCCTACATAGGTTGTTCCTAAGAAGTCAAGTGTTACTGTGGTGAAGAATGACCTGGGAGAGATAGTCCCTACAAAACTTGTGACTGGGTGGCGGATGTGCTGCCACCTGGAAAATTGAATGCTGCCACCCGGAAAGACCATTTTCCTCTCCCTTTTATTGATCAAATTCTTGAGCGTGTGGCTGGTCATCCTTTCTATTGTTTCTTGGATGGTTATTCTGGTTATTATCAAATTGAAATTGCATTAGAAGACTAGGATAAAACCACTTTGACTTGTCCTTTCGGTACTTATGCTTTTTTGTAGAATGCCATTTTGAGTGTAATGCACCTGCTACTTTTCAACGTTGCATGATGAGCATTTTTAGTGACATGGTTGAAAATTGCATGGAAGTTTTTATGGATGACTTGACTGTTTTTGGATCTACTTTTGATGCATGCTTATTGAATTTAGAGAGGGTGTTGACTCGCTGTGAGGAGAAGGAATTGGTTTTGAATTAGGAAAAATGCCACTATATGGTATCTTTAGGTATTGTGTTAGGGCATATTATTTCTTCTAGGGGAATAGAGGTAGATAAATCTAAGATTGAATTAATCTCTAAGTTGCCTACACCTAGGACAGTAAAGGACGTGAGATCCTTTCTTGGTCATGCTGGCTTTTATAGGAGGTTCATACAGAATTTTTCCACCATATCTAGACCACTATGTGACCTCCTAGCTAAAGATGCCCCATTTGAGTGGACACAAGATTGTCAAGAGGCTTTTAGAACGCTAATTGGTAAGCTTACCTCAGCACCCATAATACAGCCACCTGATTGGATTTTACCTTTTGAGATTATGTGTGATGTAAGTGATTTGGCTATAGGTGCTGTACTTGGATAGCGAAGGGAGGGAAAAGCTTTTGTCATTTACTATGCTAGTAGAACTCTAAATAGTGCTCAAATGAATTACTCCACCACTGAAAAAGAGTTGCTAGCTATAGTGTTTGCTTTGGATAAGTTTCGTGCTTATGTGATTGGTTCTCCTATTATTATTTTTACGGATCATGCAGCCCTTAAGTACCTTCTTACAAAGAAGGATGCTAAGGCACGATTAATACGATGGATTTTACTTTTGCAGGAATTTGACATCACCATCAAAGACAAGAAAAGAGTGGAGAATGTAGTGGTTGACCATCGCTCGAGGCTCACATTTGAGGACACCTCTGACCACCTGCTAATTAGGGATGATTTTCCCGATGAGCATTTGCTATCTATTACTTCTCTGCCATTGTTTGCTCTTATTGTGAATTATTTGGCTGCAGGTGAGATACCGGTGGATTGGAGCGCTCAGGACAAGAGGAAGTTCATAATTGAGGTACATAATTTCGATTGGGATGATCCTTTTCTTTTCAAATACTGCCCTGACCAAATTTAAGGCGTTGCATCCCTAATGAAGAGATTGCTAGCGTCTTGGAATTTTGTCACTCTCAAGCTTGTGGGGGCCACTTTTCAATCAAGAAAACCGCTGCAAAAATTCTGCAGTGTGGATTTTATTGGCCCACCATATTTAAGGATGCAAACATCTATTGTTGCTCATGTGAAAAATGTCAAAAGTTAGGAGTTATATCCCGTCGTAATATGATGCCCTTAAACCCAATTTTAGTAATTGAAATTTTTGATTGTTGGGGCATTGATTTTATGGGACGATTTCCTCCTTCTTTTGGATATCAATATATTATTGTAGCAGTAGATTATGTGTCAAAATGGGTAGAGGCAGCAGCTTGCAGGAGCAACGATAATAGGACGGTAATCAAATTTGTCAAAGAGAATGTGTTATCTCGATTTGGTACACCACGTGCTATCATTAGTGATCGGGGTACACATTTTTGCAACCGTTCTTTTGAGGCTTTGATGAAAAAATATGGGGTGGTACATAAGATCTCTACTGCCTACCACCCCCAAACAAGTGGACAGGTAGAACTTGCAAACAGGGAAATTAAGCAAATTTTAGAAAAAACGGTCAATCCAAATCGCAAAGATTGGTCTTTAAGACTAGTTGATGCGCTTTGGGCCTATCGTACAGCTTTCAAAACTCCCTTAGGTATGTCACCTTATAGGCTTGTTTTTGGGAAGCCTTGCCACTTACCTGTGGAGCTCGAGCATCGAGTTTATCGGGCCATCAAGCATTTCAATTTTGATATGGGAGAAGCAGGAAAGTTTAGAAAATTTCAGTTGACCGAGTTAGAGGAGTTGAGAAATGATGCTTATGAGAGCTCCAGAATCTATAAGGCTAAAATGAAAGAGTTTCATGATAAAAATATTTTGAGTAAAATGTTTAAGTTTAATGATCGAGTGTTTTTATATGATTCTTGACTCCATAAGCACCCAGGAAAACTTCAGTCTAGGTAGACTGGCCCCTTTTTAGTAAGGAATGTTTTTGTAAATGGGGCGGTAGAAATAGAAGATTCTAAGGATGGTCGGATCTGTAAAGTAAATGGTCAACACCTTAAAATATTAATTGATATGCAAGTTCCGGAAGTGGAAGACATTCCACTTGTAGATCCAGTCTATCAACCTTGATCACACCACCAAGGTATGTGTTTCTTTATTTATTTTGTTTTGCTTTGTTTTGTTTTTGCTCTTTCTTATTTTCTTTATTTTACTTTTGTTTGCTATTGTTTTCTTTCTTTTTGATTGCAGGATAGTTTCATTTCGTCATTTCAGGTTACCATCTTTGGTATTTAGGGAGCTACCCACGTCACTCATTAGGTGTATTCTACCATTTTCAGTTACTCCCCATTCAATTTTGATTCTTCAACATTGAGGACAATGTTTCATTTAAGTTGGGGGGTGGTCGTGCCAATTCAGTTTTTAAAATGCTTGTTGGAATTCTGTGGCATATTTTCTCGTGTCAATTTTTTTTAATTTGCATCACATGTGCATCATTTTCACATGTGTACTCATTCTCATTCATAGCCATCTTCGTGAATTCACCAAACCCACCAGATCATTTTTTGCTGAAACATTCATAGAATCCTTAATGCACTTATCCAAATTTTGTGGTAAGATGGTGGTTTGACACATGTAGCTAGAGAACTCTTTTGTTTAAGTTTTCATGTGAGTTTGGAGAGGATTGAGGGCATACAAATGTAGTAAATTGTGATAAGTGTTCATTGATCTGTTGAATTGGGCACTTATTTTGAGAATTTTATTACATGGTTTGCGGTACAATGGTGGATATACTTGGGATATGGCGAAGGTTAACTTAGGATTAACGTTTGAGCCTTTCAAGCTATCCTTTCTATCATAGACCCCAGTAGCCAACTTTGAGCCAATAAAACACTTGTATCTTTTTCTTTTCATATGCCCATATCATCCATGCCTCTCCACAATGGAGTATAACCTATATACAGATTTTCTTACCCTTTTTACTTCCAAGTGTAAACTAGGTGTGGAATTTGTATTTTGTTTCTTTAATTTTATCATTTTCAATTAAAAAAAAAAAAGAGAAGAAGAAGACGATGGAAAAAAAGTGACTCATAAAAGTGACTCATCACCAAAGGGGATGGCAGATAACTCCTTTATGTTGCAGGCTATGCAACAATAGTTTGAACGATTGAACATGATGTTAGGGGAAGTGAGAGATAGGATGGATCAACAAGATGAAGTAATTAAAAATTTACATGGTGGGAGAGATAGGAGGAGACGTGAACCTAGAAGAGAACATGAGTATGAAGATGAAGGAGATGGTGAGGATGAGGAAGATCTAATTTCTGAAGTTGGGATGGGTAGGCATAGAGGAGTCAGGCATGAAAGAGGATTTAGGGGAAACCCACGGGGTCGTGATGGAGTAGATAGGGACCTTGAGAGCATCAAAATGAAAATACCATATTTCCAAGGTAGAACTGACCCTGAAGCTTATTTAGAGTGGGAGAAGAAGATAGAGATGATCTTTGAGTGTCATAACTATTCAGGGGAGAAGAAAGTGAAGTTGGCAGTAATTGAGTTCACTAATTATGCTATTATTTGGTGGGATCAATTAGTGACCAATAGGAGGAGGAATTATGAGAGGTCTGTCGAGACATGGGGAGAGTTGAAAGCTATCATGAGGCGGAGATTTGTACCTAGCCACTACTATAGGGACCTCTACCAGAAATTACAAATTCTTACACAGGGGTCTAGGAGTGAGGATGACTTATCATAAGGAGATGGAGGTGGCTATGATACGGGCGAATGTAGAGGAAGATAGGGAGGCCACTATGGCTAGATTTTTGTGCGGTTTGAATAGGGAGATAGCCAATGTGGTTGAGTTGCAACATTATGTAGAAATAGAAGACATGGTGCACATGGCTATGAAGGTGGAGAGGCAATTAAAGAGGAAAGGGACATCAAGGTACACTTCAGTTTCTAGCACTCCTTGGAAACCAAAGTGGGAGAAAGATGATCGAGCTGTAACAAAGGCAAAGACAGAACCACCTAAAGGAAACGATAAAGGAACTATTAACAAACCCAAGTTGGCATCCCAACCTTCTAGAAATGGAGATATTAAATGCTTTAAGTGTTTGGGTTCAGGGCACATCGCTTCTCAATGTCCAAACAAACGTGTGATGATTATGCGTGAGAATGGGGAGGTGATGACTGCAAGTGAGGATGATCGTGATGAGATACCTGAGTTGGAGGATGCTAGTGATGATGATGGAGTAGAATACCCCGTAACAGGTGAGTCCCCTGTTGCCAAGCGTGCTCTCAACACACAAATTAAGATGGATGAAGTAGAGCAACCAAAGGAGAACATTTTCCATTCTAGATGCCACATCAATGGTAAGGTATGTAGTATGCTAATTGATGGGGGGAATTGTACTAATGTTGCTAGCACTACATTAGTTGAAAAATTGAATTTACCTACCTTGAAACACTCTCGACCATACAAGCTGTAGTGGTTGAATGATTGTGGGGAGGTTAGGGTGGATAAACAAGTGTTAGTTACTTTTTCCATTGGGAAGTATCAAGATGAAGTGCTTTGTGATGTTGTGCCTATGCATGCTTGATGTGAACCCCAATAGACTTGCTTTGAGACCCAACAACAATACTGGAAAAACAACCCCAAGAAAGCCAAACTCAGGTATATGGATGGAGAATCTAGACCCAATGAGAACCCGTTCAAAGAACCTAGATTATATCAAAATCTAGACCCATTGAAGAACCCGTCTCAAGAACCTAGATTACAAAGGAAGAACGCCACAAAGGTTTTGATTTACCCTTGATAAGTTCAGAAGTTCAAGAAGAACAAGAGGAGGTCACTCAACTCTCAATCACAATTCCATATAGTCTGCCTCTCAAATGAGGTTACAAGTGGTTTAAATAGACAATCCCCAAAAACCCTAAGTAAACAATGCGTCGGGTACTGTAGCGTGAACAGTGCCATACGCCGCGCTACAGTTACTTCTGAAACCCTAGTAAGACATAAAATTTTAACTTTCCAAATAAATCCTTGGCCAAAAATACAAGGCCTTCCCAAAAATAACCCTAGTCCATTAGAAATAAGACATACGTGGGCCAAGCATCCTCAAGCCCACTTCTTCTAAACTAATAATAAAATACCGTTAAACAAATTGAAAGCCTTAACAACAATAGGCCCAATCTCTAAGTCATGTCTTCCATAGCTTGTATCAAGTGGATCAAAACTGGTTCTTTTTCCTTGAAGCCCATCTTGAGTGTTGGGCTCTTCCTAGCTTCATCCCAAGTGGATTGCACCAATTCTTGAATTGCTTCCTTGATCTTCTTGGCTCTTGATCTTGTAATTGGCCCATCTGGAATTTGCAAGGGATCTTTAAGGGTAGCTCCACCTTGGTTCCCATCATTCCCCCTCTCCTCAAAAGGATTCGACCTCGAATCTTCACCTACATCAAAAGGAGAAAGATCAGAAACATTGAAGGTAGCAGAAACATTATATTCACTTGGAAGATCCACTTTATATGCATTGTCATTAATTTTCTCAAGAATTTGGAAAGGTCCATCTCCTCGAGGATGCAACTTAGTCCGTCTATGGGCTGGGAATCTTTCTTTACGCATGTGAACCCAAACCCAATCTTCTGGTTCAAAGGTGACACGCCGTCGCCCTTTATTGGCTTGAGAAGCAAATCTTTCATTCTTTTGGGTAATTTGAAGCCGTACCCTCTCATGAAGTGACTTCACCAACTCTGCCTTCTTTTGTCCATCTAAGCTACTCCTGCCATCAATAGGCAAAGGCATCAAATCTAAAGGAGTAAGTGGATTAAAACCATAAACAATTTCAAAAGGAGAGTATGAAGTAGTAGTATGCATGGTCCTATTATATGCAAACTCTATAAATGGCAAACAATCCTCCCAACTCTTTAAATTCTTTTGAACAACAGTGCGTAAAAGCTGAGTTAAAGTCCTATTAACTACTTCAGTCTGACCATCAGTCTGTGGGTGACAAGTAGTGGAAAATAAGAGTTTAGTACCTAATTTTCCCCACAACACCTTCCAAAAGTAGCTAAGAAATTTAACATCCCTATCAGAAACAATGCTCCTGGGCACACCATGGAGTCGCACTATCTCTTTGAAAAACAAGTCAGCTATGCTTGTGGCGTCATCTGTTTTATGGCATGGAATGAAATGTGCCATCTTGCTAAATCTATCCACAACCACAAAAATAGAATCTCTACCCCTTTTTGTCCTAGGCAGCCCCAAAACAAAGTCCATAGATATGTCTACCCATGGCTCACTAGGAACGGGTAAGGGTGTATATAACCCATGTGGCAAAACCTTAGATTTGGCCTTTCTACATGTGATGCACCTGCTACAAATGCGATTGATGTCTCTTTTCATCTTAGGCCAAAAGAAATGTTCATGCAATATGTCTAAGGTTTTCTTGACACCAAAGTGTCCCATTAATCCCCCGCCATGTGCCTCACGCACCAATAACTCACGCATAGAACAACTAGGTACACACAGTTTATCTTCTTTAAACAAGTAACCATCATGCTTGTAAAACTTACCAAATGCCGCCTTATCGCATGCCATATACACATCAGAAAAGTCAACATCACCGGCATACATATCTTTCACATATTCAAACCCAAGCATTTTAGCACTCATAGAAGTAAGAAGCACGAAGCACATACCTCCGTGATAAAGCATCAGCAACAATATTCTCCTTACCTTGCTTGTAACGGATGACATATGGAAAGGTCTCAATGTATTCCATCCATCTAGCATGCCTCTTATTCAACTTACCTTGACCCTTGAGATGCTTCAACGATTCATGATCGGTGTGGATCACAAATTCCCTAGGCCACAAGTAGTGCTGTCAAGTCTCTAATGCACGAACAAGAGCATAAAGTTCTTTGTCATAAGTAGGGTACTTCAGGGATGCCCCACTTAGCTTCTCACTGAAGAAGGCAATCGGCCGCCTATCCTGCATCAAAACGGCTCCAATCCCTATTCCTGAGGCATCACATTCAATCTCAAAAGCTTTGTTAAAATCTGGTAATGCTAACACGGGTGCAGAGCACAACCTTTCCTTAATAGTGGCAAGTGCATTCTCTTGATTAGCCCCCCAATGAAACCCAACATTCTTTTTAATGACTTCAGTGAGTGGTGCAGCAATGGTGCTAAAATCTTTAACAAAACGCCGATAAAAGCTAGCTAAACCATGAAAGCTTCTTACCTCAGTGACGCTCTTTGGTGTTGGCCACTCCTTAATGGCCTTGACTTTCTCTTCATCCACTTCAATACCCTTTGTACTAACAACATAACCAAGAAAAACAACTTCCTCCATACAAAAGGTACATTTCTTGAAGTTAGCATACAACTTTTCACATCTCAACACATTAAACACATATCTCAAATGCTCAATATGCTCATTTAAGTCCTTGCTGTACACTAGGATATCATCAAAGTACACAACCACAAACTTGCCTATGAACGCACGTAGGACATGATTCATTAATCTCATGAAAGTACTAGGCGCATTTGTAAGTCCAAATGGCATCACCAACCATTCATAAAGCCCATACTTAGTCTTAAAAGCAGTTTTCCATTCATCACCCTCTTTCATTCTAATTTGATGGTACCCACTTTTAAGATCAATTTTACTAAAAATACATGAGTCATGCAATTCATCGAGCATATCATCTAATCTAGGAATGGGATGGCGATACTTTACCGTGATATTATTAACCGCCCTGCAATCAATGCACATCCTCTACGTCCCATCCTTCTTAGGCACTAGAAGCACTGGTACTGCACATGGGCTCATGCTCTCCCTCACGTACCCCTTGCTCATCAAATCCTCAACTTGCCTCTGAAGCTCCTTTGTCTCATCTGGATTACTTCTATAAGCTGGTCGGTTTGGAATAGCAGCCCCGGGCACGAAATCAATCTGGTGCTCAATGCCTCTAATGGGTGGCAACTCATTAGGCATTTCCTCTGGGAATACATCCTCAAACTCCTGCAACAAAGAAACAGCCAAACTAGGAAGAGGTTGGTTAGTTTCATCAAGATTAAGATAAGACTCTTTATAGACAAGAAAAATCATAGGGCGATCTGCTAAGAAAGCTCTCTTAACCTCACTCTCTCTTGCATAGAAACTCACTTTTGCCTTTTCTTTTCTCTCAGTAGACTCTTTTTCTTTATCACTCTTTCTTTTTTGCTCAATCTCTTTTTCACTCATTCTTTTTTTATCACTCTCATTTTCACTCTTTCTCTTTTGAGCAACCTCACTTTTCAGTTTCAGTTGGTCCTCATAGACCTGTCTTGGAGTTAAAGGAGCAAGCTTGGTTGTTTTGCCCTCCTTTACAAAGCTGTACATGTTTTTGAATCCATCATGTATCACTCTCCTATCATATTGCCATGGTCTCCCCAACAATATATGGCCAGCATGCATAGGCACAACATCACAAAGCACTTCATCTTGATACTTCCCAATGGAAAAAGTAACCAACACTTGTCTATCCACCCTAACCTCCCCACAATCATTCAACCACTGCAGCTTGTATGGTCGGGAGTGTTTCAAGGTAGGTAAATTCAATTTTTCAACTAATGTAGTGCTAGCAACATTAGTACAACTTCCCCCATCAATTATCATACTACATACCTTGCCATTGATGTGGCATCTAGTATGGAAGATGTTCTCCCTTTGTTGCTCTGCTTCATCCATCTTAATTTGTGTGTTGAGAGCACGCCTGGCAACAAGGGACTCACCTGTTACGGGGTATTCTACTCCATCATCATCACTAGCATCCTCCAACTCAGGTATCTCATCAGGATCATCCTCACTTGCAGTCATCACCTCCCCATTGTCACGCATAATCATCACACGTTTGTTTGGACATTGAGAAGCGATGTGGCCTGAACCCAAACACTTAAAGCATTTAATATCTCTATTTCTAGAAGGTTGGGATGCCAACTTGGGTTTGTTGCTAGTTCCTTCATCGTTTCCTTTTGGTGGTTCTGTCTTTGCCTTTGTTACAGCTCGATCATCTTTCTCCCACTTTGGTTTCCAAGGAATGCTAGAAACTGAAGTGTACCTTGATTGTCTCTTTCCTCTTTAATTGCCTCTCCACCTTCATAGCCATGTGCACCATGTCTTCTATTTCTACATAATGTTGTAACTCAACCACATTGGCTATCTCCCTATTCAAACCACACAAAAATCTAGCCATAGTGGCCTCCCTATCCTCCTCTACATTCGCCCATATCATAGCCACCTCCATCTCCTTATGGTAGTCCTCCACACTCCTAGACCCTTGTGTAAGATTTTGTAATTTCTGGTAGAGGTCCCTATAGTAGTGGCTAGGTACAAATCTCCGCCTCATGAGAGCTTTCAACTCTCCCCATGTCTTGACAGACCTCTCATAATTCCTCCTCCTATTGGTCACTAATTGATCCCACCAAATAATAGCATAATCAGTGAAACTCAATTACTGCCAACTTCACTTTCTTCTCCTCTGAATAGTTATGACACTCAAAGATCAACTCTATCTTCTTCTCCCACTCTAAATAAGCTTCAGGGTCAGTTCTACCTTGGAAAGATGGTATTTTCATTTTGATGCTCTCAAGGTCCCTATCTACTCCATCACGACCCCGTGGGTTTCCCCTAAATCCTCTTTCACGCCTGACTCCTCTATACCTACCCATCCCAACTTCAGAAATTAGATCTTCCTCATCCTCACCATCTCCTTCATCTTCATACTCATGTTCTCTTCTAGGTTCACGTCTCCTCCTATCTCTCTCACCATGTAAATTTTTAATTACTTCATCTTGTTGATCCATCCTATCTCTCACTTCCCCTAACATCATGTTCAATCGTTCAAACTGTTGTTGCATAGCTGCAACATAAAGGAGTTATCTGCCATCCCCTTTGGTGATGAGTCACTTTTATGAGACATCGTACGCGCTGCACACAAAAAAACTATTAGTGGAAAAGACCTCACACCGCTCCCTTACGTGTTTACACTCGAATAATAGCACTCCACTCGTGTTTCACTCTTAATTGGCTTTTTTTTTTTTTTTTCCGTTAATGATCTCACACTCTCTTGCCTTTTACCTCAAGAGTTTTCCAACTCAAGTTCTTTCAAAACTAATTGAACTAAATCAAGACAATACAACCTTGTCTTATTCAAACTAGTAATTAGGACCAAGAAACAAGAACAAGAGAAAACACTGAAAGAATAAAATGACACAAGACTCAAGGAAATGATACAAGGGAAAGAGTAATCACAAGACAATATATCAACTATAATGATATATGCAGCCCCTTTGAAATAAAATAAAAATTCGGATTTTTTTTTTTTCGATTTTTTTTTTCTTTCCTTTCCTTTCTTTTCTTTTCTTTTCTTTTCCTTTCTTTTCTTTTCTTCTCTTTTCTTTTCCTTTCCTTTCTTTTCTTTTCTTTTCCTTTCTTTTCTTTTCTCACTATTTCAGTCAAAAACAGCAATATTCAATTGCAACAATCAAACAACTGAATTCAAACACATAAAAATTGGCAAGGAAATAGAAGAGAATCAATGAAACGACATTCCAAGGAATTGACAAACTTAAAGATGCAAGAAACCCAGAACTTTCCAACCCTACAGATGCTGCAAATTTTGGCAGCCCACAAACAAGCAATTTAGCCACCTAATGTTGATAAACATTAAACCAAAATGATAGATTAATCTGGCAGCCCTACGAAAAACGAATTTCTGCACTTTTTTTTTTTTTTTTGCAACCCTAAAACAATGAAACCCTAGAATTAAAGATGCAGTAGATAAAAGATAGAATTACACCTGATTGGAAAACTTGCTCTGATTACCAAATGATGTGAACTCCAATAGACTTGCTTGGAGACCCAACAACAATACTGGAAAAAACAACCCCAAGAAAGCCAAACTCAGGTATATGGATGGAGAATCTAGACCCAATGAGAACCCGTTCAAAGAACCTAGATTATATCAAAATCTAGACCCATTGAAGAACCCGTCTCAAGAACCTAGATTACAAAGGAAGAACGCCACAAAGGTTTTGATTTACCCTTGATAAGTTCAGAAGTTCAAGAAGAACAAGAGGAGGTCACTCAACTCTCAATCACAATTCCATATAGTCTGCCTCTCAAATGAGGTTACAAGTGGTTTAAATAGACAATCCCCAAAAACCCTAAGTAAACAATGCGTCGGGTACTGTAGCGTGAACAGTGCCATACGCCGCGCTACAGTTACTTCTGAAACCCTAGTAAGACATAAAATTTTAACTTTTCAAATAAACCCTTGGCCAAAAATACAAGGCCTTCCCAAAAATAACCCTAGTCCATTAGAAATAAGACATACGTGGGCCAAGCATCCTCAAGCCCACTTCTTCTAAACTAATAATAAAATACCGTTAAACAAATTGAAAGCCTTAACAACAATAGGCCCAATCTCTAAGTCATGTCTTCCATAGCTTGTATCAAGTGGATCAAAACTGGTTCTTTTTCCTTGAAGCCCATCTTGAGTGTTGGGCTCTTCCCAGCTTCATCCCAAGTGGATTGCACCAATCCTTGCATTGCTTCCTTGATCTTCTTGGCTCTTGATCTTGTAATTGGCCCATCTGGAATTTGCAAGGGATCTTTAAGGGTAGCTCCACCTTCGTTCCCATCAATGCTGCCCATATATTGTTGGGGAGACCATGGCAGTATGATAGGAGAGTGATACATGATGGATTCAAAAACATGTATATAGCTTTGTAAAGGAGGGCAAAACAACCAAGCTTGCTCCTTTAACTCCAAGACAGGTCTATGAGGACCAACTGAAACTGAAAAATGAGGTTGCTCAAAAAAGAAAGAGTGAAAAAGAGATTGAGCAAAAAAGAAAGAGTGAAAAAGAAAAAGAGTCTGCTGAGAGAAAAGGAAAGACAAAAGTGAGTCTCTATGCAAGAGAGAGTGAGGTTAAGAGAGCTTTCTTAGCAGATCGCCCTATGATTTTTCTTGTCTATAAAGAGTCTTATCTTAATCTTGATGAAACTAACCAACCTCTTCCTAGTTTGGCTGTTTCTTTGTTGCAGGAGTTTGAGGATGTATTACCAGAGGAAATGCCTGATGAGTTGCCACCCATTAGATGCATTGAGCACCAGATTGATTTCGTGCCCGGGGCTGCTATTCCAAACCGACCAGCTTATAGAAGTAATCCAGATGAGACAAAGGAGCTTCAGAGGCAAGTTGAGGATTTGATGAGCAAGGGGTACGTGAGGGAGAGCATGAGCCCATGTGCAGTACCAGTGCTTCTAGTGCCTAAGAAGGATGGGACGTGACGGATGTGCATTGATTGTAGGGTGGTTAATAATACCACGGTAAAGTATCGCCATCCCATTCCTAGATTAGATGATATGCTCGATGAATTGCATGGCTCATGTATTTTTAGTAAAATTGATCTTAAAAGTGGGTACCATCAAATTAGAATGAAAGAGGGTGATGAATGGAAAACTGCTTTTAAGACTAAGTATGGGCTTTATGAATGGTTGGTTAATCCATTTGGACTTACAAATGCGCCCAGTACTTTCATGAGATTAATGAATCATGTCCTACGTGCGTTAATAGGCAAGTTTGTGGTTGTGTACTTTGATGATATCCTAGTGTACAACAAGGACTTAAATGAGCATATTGAGCATTTGATATATGTGTTTAATGTGTTGAGAGATGTGAAAAGTTGTATGCTAATTTCAAGAAATGTACCTTTTGTATGGAGGAAGTTGTTTTTCTTGGTTATGTTGTTAGTACAAAGGGTATTGAAGTGGATGAAGAGAAAAGTCAAGGCCATTAAGGAGTGGCCAACACCAAAGAGCATCACTAAGATAAGAAGCTTTCATGGTTTAGCTAGCTTTTATCGGCGTTTTGTTAAAGATTTTAGCACCATTGTTGCACCACTCAATGAAGTGATTAAAAAGAATGACGGGTTTCATTGGGGGGCTAATCAAGAGAATGCATTTGCCACTATTAAAGAAAGGTTGTGCTCTGCACCCGTGTTAGCATTACCAAATTTTAACAAAGCTTTTGAGATTGAATGTGATGCCTCAGGAATAGGGATTGGAGCCGTTTTGATGCAGGATAGGCGGCCGATTGCCTTCTTCAGTGAGAAGCTAAGTGGGGCATCCCTGAAGTAGCCTACTTATTATGACCAAGAACTTTATACTCTTGTTCGTGCATTAGAGACTTCAAAGCACTACTTGTGGCCTAGGGAATTTGTGATCCACACCGATCATGAATCGTTGAAGCTTCTTAAGGGTCAAGGTAAGTTGAATAAGAGGCATGCTAGATAGATGGAATACATTGAGACCTTTCCATATGTCATTCGTTACAAGCAAGGTAAGGAAAATATTGTTGTTGATGCTTTATCACGGAGGTATGTAATTCTTACTTCTATGAGTGCTAAAATGCTTGGGTTTGAATATGTGAAAGATATGTATGCCGATAATGTTGACTTTTCTGATGTGTATATGGCATGTGATAAGGTGGCATTTGGTAAGTTTTACAAGCATGATGGTTAACTTTTTAAAGAAGATAAATTGTGTTTACCTAATTGTTCTATGCGTGAGTTATTGGTGCGTGAGGCACATGGCGGGGGATTAATGGGACACTTTGGTGTCAAGAAAACCTTAGACATATTGCATGAACATTTCTTTTGGCCTAAGATGAAAAGAGACATCAATCGCATTTGTAGCAGGTGCATCACATGTAGAAAGGCCAAATCTAAGTTTTGCCACATGGGTTATATATACCCTTACCCGTTCCTAGTGAGCCATGGGTAGACATATCTATGGACTTTGTTTTGGGGCTGCCTAGGACAAAAAGGGGTAGAGATTCTATTTTTGTGGTTGTAAATAGATTTAGCAAGATGGCACATTTCATTCCATGCCATAAAACAGATGATGCAATAAGCATAGCTGACTTGTTTTTCAAAGAAATAGTGCGACTCCATGCTGTGCCTAAGAGCATTGTTTCTAATAGGGATGTTAAATTTCTTAGCTACTTTTGGAAGGTGTTGTGGGAAAAATTAGGTACTAAACTCTTATTTTCCACTACTTGTCACCCACAGACTGATGGTCAGACTGAAGTAGTTAATAGGAATTTAACTCAGCTTTTACGCACTGTTGTTCATAAGAATTTAAAGACTTGGGAGGATTGTTTGCCATTTATAGAGTTTGCATATAATAGGACGATGCATACTACTACTTCATACTCTCCTTTTGAAATTGTTTACGGTTTTAATCCACTGGCATTATCCATTGGCAAATATGAGGATGAGGTGCTTTGTGATGTGGTTCCTATGCATGCATGTCATTTATTGTTAGGAAGACCATGACAGTATGATTTGAGGGTTAGGCATGATGGATTCACAAATAAATATTCTTTCAATTTTCAAAGGCAGCCTATTACTCTTGTGCCATTAACTCCAAAACTGGTTACGGAGGACCAATTAAAGTTACAAAGATCAGATGAAAAAAAAAAAAAAAAAATGAAAAAGAAAGCAAGGCCGAGATTGAAAAAAAAGAGTTTACAAAAAAAGGAGAGAAAAACATTGATCAGAGTGAAAAAGAAAGTGAAAGGATTTCTGCCATAGTGAGAGCAAGAGAGGAAAAATTCAATTGCATTGCAAAAAAAAGTAAGGTCAAGAGAGCATTATTTTCACACCAGCCACTTATTGTACTCATGTACAAGGAGTTTCTTTTATGTACTAATAATTTCGTCGATGCTTTGCCAAGCGATATTGTTTCTCTTTTGTAGGAATTTGAAGAAGCTCTTCCTGAAGAGGTACCTTCTGGTTTACCTCCAATCCGAGGAATTGAATATCAAATTGATTTTATACTTGGTGCATCAATTCCAAACCGACCTACTTATAGGAGTAATCCCTATGAGACCAAGGAACTTCAGAGGCAAGTAGGTGAATTATTGGAGAAGGAGTACGTGCGTGAAAGCATGAGTCCTTATGCGGTTCCGGTGCTATTAGTTCCTAAGAAGGATGGAACATGGAGGATACACGTTGACTGTCGAGCCATCAACAACATAACGGTAAAGTATCGTCATCCCATTCCTAGATTAGACGATATGGTAGATGAATTGCATGGTTCTTGTGTCTTTACAAAAATTGATCTTAAGAGTGGATATCATCAAATAAGGATGAAAGAAAGTAATGAATGGAAAACTGCTATTTATGCATTTGATGAACCATGTTTTGTGTGCATTTATTGGCAGATTTGTAGTTGTATATTTTGATGATATCCTAATTTATAGCAAAAACTTAGAAGAACATGTAATGCATTTGAAATCTGTTTTGGAATTTCTAAGGAAAGAAAGGCTGTTTGCTAACCTCAAGAAGTGCGAGGTCTTGTGTTCCTCTTGGTTTTGTTGTTAGTAAAAAAGGAATTGAGGAGGACGAGGAAAGTGAGGAGTTTCCATGGCTTAGTTAGCTTCTATAGACAGTTTGTGCGTGATTTTAGTAGCTTAGCCGCCCCTCGTACTGAAGTCATCAAGAAAAATGTGCCGTTTAAGTGGGGAAAAGAACAAGAAAAGGCATTTAATCTGGTCAAATAAAAGTTAACTAATGCACCTAACTTTGTTAAAACTTTTGAAATTGAGTGTGATGCTTCAGGAATAGAGGTATTGGAGCTGTTTTGATGCAAGAAGGCCGTCCAGTTGCTTATTTCAATGAAAAGTTGAGTGGGGCAGCCCTAAATTACCCCACTTATGATAAGGAGATCTATGTCTTGGTAAAGGCTTTGAAAAATTGGCAACACTATCTATGGCCAAAGGAATTTGTGGTTCACACAGATCATGAATCTTTGAAACATTTGAAAGGACAGCAAAGGTTGAACAAACATTATGCCTGCCAAGTGGGTGGAATTCATTGAAACATTACCTTATGTGATCGGATACAAGCAAGGTAAGGAAAATGTGGTGGCTAAGGCATTGTCCCGAAGGGATGCTTTACTTTCTATTTTAGATACAAAACTACTTGGCTTCAATACATCAAGGATTTGTATGAACAAGATTCTAATTTTGGTGATATGTTCAAAGCATGTGAAAAAGTGGCGTTTGGTAAGTCTTATAGGCATGATGGATTTTTGTTTCGGGAAAATAAACTGTGCCTATGAGTTCTTTGCGTGAATTGCTTGTGAGAGAAGCTCATGGTGGTGGTTTGATGGGACATTTTGGTGTTGCTAAGACTTGAGAAATTTTGCACGAACATTTTTTTTAGCCTCATATGAAACGTGATGTGGAAAGAATCTGTGAGAAACGTATCCCGTGTAAACAGGCTAAGTCTAAGTTGAAACCCCATAGTTTGTACATCCCTTTGCCTATACCTAGTGAACCTTGGACTGATATTTCTATGGATTTTGTTTTAGGTTTACCTAGGACTAAGAGGGGGGAGAAATTAAGTTTTTGTGATGGTAGATAGATTTTCCAAGATGATACATTTCATTGCATGTCATAAAACTGATGATGCATCGCATATAGCTGACTTGTTTTTCAGAGAAATTGTTAGGTTATACATGGTATGCCTAGGACCATTGTTTTTTATAGGGATGCAAAGTTTTTGAGTTACTTTTGGAAGACTTTTTGGGGAAAGCTGGAAACCAAGTTGTTGTTTTCTACTACTTGTCATCCACAAACGGATGGTCAAACTGAAAACTTTGTCTTCTTTGTTGCGTGCTATCATTAAAAAGAACTTGAAAACATGGGAAGATTGTTTGCCACATGTTGAATTTGCTTACAATGGAAGTATACATTCTGCATCTAAGTTTTCACCATCTGAAATTGTTTATGGCTTTAACCTGTTGTCACCTTTGGATTTAATTTTTTTACTTTTGAGTGAACGTGTGAACTTAGATGGAAAAAAGAATGCAAAATTTGTATAGAGGATTCATGAAAAGGCAAAGCTGAACATTGAAAGGAGGACTAAATCATATGTTCATCAAGCCAACAAGGGATGAAAGAAGGGTAGTGTTTGAACCAAGAGATTGGGTTTGGTTGCACTTAAGGAAGGATCGTTTTCCAGAGAAATGACGTTCAAAACTTCTACCTCGGGGTGATGAACCATTTCAAGTAGTGGAACGCATCAACGATAATGCCTACAAGCTTGACTTACCGAGGATGGTCCATCACCCTCGGGGTGATAGACCATTTTAATGTTGCTGATTTGTCTCCTTTTGATGTAGGTGATGATTTGAGGACAAATCCTTCTCAAGGGGGGGGAGAATGATGCAAACTAAGAAGCTGGACATGCTGATCATACACGTGGAAATGAAACTGCATTTGCACAAGACCCTTTGTCACTTCCTAGTGGCCCAATTACAAGACTTAGAGCCAAACGTTTCAAGAAAGCATTAAATGGGCTAATCCAAGATAATTGGGCTGATTCCAAAAAGACCAAGATGGGCTCAAATAATATTCAAGGCTTAGTCCATCTCATCAAAGCAATTGAAGAAATTAACTAGCATGCAAATTCGTAACCTGCATTGTCTGACCATTGAAGAGCATGAGTTTGTCGAGTTTCAAGGATATTAAATAGGAGAATGGACTTGGTCTTGGTTGGGCATGTTAAATACATTAAAGACTATTTAGCTATTTTTAGGTGCTTTTAGAAGTCCAGGAGTCTTAAAACACGTGGGGAAGTGTTTAGGTTAATGTTTGTGTTGTTTTTAAAGCTGTAATTATGACTTTTGCCTATTCTCGGAGGGTTGTTCCAAGTATATAGAGGGGTATTTCGAATTTGAAAGAAGCTTTTGATGATTCAGCAAATTACTTTTATTGAGAGGTCTTGTGTTCCTCTTGGTTCTTAAAAAGAACTCTTTGAACCTTATCAAGCTAATCTTGTGTGGTTCAAGCAATCAAACTTATCACCTTGAATCCTTGAGAGATTCTTAGATTTTCTTGGTGTGGCGTTTTCAATCATTTGTAGTCTTGGTTTTTCATCTATTTAGGTGACGGGTCAAGACTCAACATATCTTGTCTTCACGATCTTGGGGTTCCAAGCCATCATTGTTTCAGGTTTCATCACAATTGGTTGTGGAGTTCGTATCATTTTGGTACCAGAGCTTTGACTATCTTTTATTTTCGTTTTTATATCCTGTTCCTTGCTCAAACAAAAAAAAAAAAAATGCAGAAATTCATTTTTTTTTTTCCAATGGGCTGTCAAAATTCCTTGTTCCAAGGGCTGCTAATATATACTTGTTCTTAGGGTTTTCTGAATTCTTGTGTGTTTTTTGAATTCATTGTTGCTGTTTCTGATTGATTTAGTGAGAAAAGAAAAGAAAAGTTGCAGGTGTGGAGCATCAACCTAAGTCACCAGTTGGATCTAAAATTGGCCCCACTAGGCGGCGTGGGGACTGGAGAACTTGGGAGAGGTGTTAACCCCTTCGTCTGTCTAGATCATTGACCTAAGTTACCAGGCAGGAACTTCAATCAACCGCACACGGTGGCCGCACTCTGGCTTTTGGACCATGAGGAGCACTCCAAAGCATCAACCAAAGCAACCGCACGAGATTTGAAGTCAACCGCATATAGGTGAGGTAATCCCCCCTGTACCTATTGAGGTTCGAGCGCGAAGCATCGACCTGAGTGACTAGGTGAGATCTAAAATTGATTGCACTGGGTGGCATTTGGATGCTCAGCTGCGAGCACAGAACATCGACCTAAGAGACCAGGTGAGATCTAAAATCGACCTTGGTGGATGGCAAAGGAGAATCCCACATGGGAGAGATGTTCCCTTTGCGCCCGTTGCGGTTGGATCGTGAAGCATCAAACTGAGTGACTAGGCAGGATGGGGTGGGGTATGGTCAACCCTGTTAAATGGTGGTTAGAGGCTCCCCAAGTAAAGGTGGGATCTAGAATCAACCACACTGGGTGGCAAGAGGTGGATTAAGACACATGAGAGACGTGTTCCCCCAACAACAATGTTCGAGAGTAGAGCATTGATCCGATTAGGCAGGTGGGATCAACCTAGATCACCAAGCAGGATCAGGAATCCACCGTCTTAGATTGGGACTGGGGCACTTGGTAGAGCTCTTCCCTCTACACCCATCGAGTTCAAGGGCAAAGCATCGACCCTAGCGACCACGTCAGATATCAAATTGACTGCACCGGGTTTTGTTTGGATGACGAGGTTCTGGCATAAAGCATTGGCCTAAGTAACCTGATGGGATTTGAAATTGATTGCACAGTGTGGCGTTTGGATGCTAAGGCATGAAGGCGTAGCATTGGTCAAAGTCACTAGGCGGTATTTGAAATAAATGGTGTTGGGTGGCGAAAGGGGATTGGAACACTTGAGAGAGTTGTTCCCTCATCCATCCGTCTAGGTTAAATCACAAAGCTTCCACCCGAGTGACCAAATGGACTCTAAAATCGACCGTAGTTGGTGGTGTTTTGATGATGAGGCCTGAGCGCAAAGAATTGACCTATGAGACCATGATGAATCACAAATCGACCATGCTAGTTGTTGACGGGGGCATAAGACCCTTGGGAAAAGCGCTTCCATCGAGGTTTGACTGCGAAGCATTTACTTGAGTGACCAAGTGCAATTTAAAATCAATCACATTGTGTGGCATTTGGATGCTAAGGCGTGAGGGTAGAACAATGGCCTAAGTCACCAGACAGGATTTGAAATCAACCGTGTTAGGTGGCAAAGGGGGATTGGAACACTTGAGAGAGGTGTTCCCTCTTGTGCCTGTGATATTTCGAGCATATAGTATCGAACTAAGTGACTAGGTGGGATTTGAAGCCTATAGCACAAGCTAAAATTTGGATGTTGAGCCACGTGCGTAGAGTATCGACCTATGAGACTAGGGGGATCTAAAATTGACCGTGCTGGGTAGTGTGGGGCAGGGGGGGAACTGGAATCTAGGGAGAGGTGCACTTGTCAAGGTCTGAGTGTGAAGCATTTACCTGACCGACCAGGCGGGATCTAAAATGGAACGCATCAAGTGGTGTTTGAATGCTGAGGCATGAGCACGTAACTTCAACCTAAGTAACCAGGAGGGATCTGAAATCGACCGCTCTGGGTGGCAGTGGGGTACTAGGAAACTTGGGATAGGTATGCCTCCTACAACCATTGAGGATAAAAGTGCATAGCTTCAACCCGAGTGACCAATGGAGATCTTGATGTGAACCCCAACAGACTTGCTTTGAGACCCAACAACAATACTAGAAAAACAACCCCAAGAAAGCCAAACTCAAGTATATGGATAGAGAATCTAGACCCGATGAGAACTCGTTCAAAGAACCTAGATTATATCAAAATCTAGACCCATTGAAGAACCCGTCTCAAGAATCTAGATTACAAAAGAAGAACGCCACAAAGGTTTGATTTACCGTTGATAAGTTCAGAAGTTCAAGAAGAACAACAGGAGATAACTCAACTCTCAATGACAATTCCATATAGTCTGCTTCTCAAATGAAGTTACAATTGAATAGTGCCATACACTGCGCTACAGTAACTTCTGAAACCATAGTAAGACATAAAATTATAACTTTCCAAATAAACCCTTGGCTAAAATACAAGGCCTTCCCCAAACCCTAGTTCATTAGAAAAAAGACATTTGGGCTGGACATCCCGCAAGCCCAATTATTCTTGATTAATTCATTTGACTAATAAAATAAGCCCTTTTAATGAAATCAATAAATCCATGGTGTTCAATAACAATAAGCTCAAGTCGTGTCTTCCATAGCTTGGATCAAGTGGATCAAAACTGGTTCTTCTTCTTTCAAGCCCATCAGTGTTGGGCTCCTGCTAACTTGATCCCAATTGGATTTTACCAATTCTTGTATTGCTCCCTTGATCTTCGTGACTCTTAATCTTGTAATTGATTCTTAAGACTTGGTCCGCCTTGGGACCCATCATTCCCCCTCTCTTTAAAAGTCAGTAGTAACATTGAAAATAGCAAACACATGATACTTACCTGGAAGATCCACTAGATATGAAGTATCATTAACTTTATCAAGAATTTGGAAATGTCCATGCAAGCTACTTATGTCATCAAAAGAAATAAATGGATTAAAACCTTAAATAATTTCAAAAGGACAATATGAAGTATCAATATGTATGATCCTATTATATGCAAACTCTATAAATGACAAATGATACTCTCGCAAACGTTCATGTAACAATTCAATAATTGGAAAATGATACTCCCACAAACGTTCATGTAACAATTCAATAAATGGAAAATGATACTTCACAAACGTTCATGAAACACATCTAAAGTCTTTCCTTACACCAAAATGACCATTCCAATTATATGTGATCTCAATGAATGGCAAACCATAATCCCAAAAGTTTTCATGTAATACACGTAAACTTTTCTTTACACCAAAGTGACCACTCCGACTATATGCAAACTTAATGAATAGCAAGTAGTACTCCCACCAATGGTCATGCAATACGTCTAAAGTCCTCTTTATATCAAAATTTCTCAACAGGCCACATTCATGCACAAGCAACTCACGCATAAGATTAGTAGGCACACAAAGTCTTTTCTATCTAAACAAGTACTAACCTAGTCTGTATAAATGAGAAAAAGATGCTTTCTCATGTACTCCATACACACTAGTCAAGCCATCATCATTAACAAACAAGTTCTTATCATATTGAAATCTCAATAACTTTGCATCCAAAATGAAGACAAGGACATACCTTCTTGATAATGCTTCAAATACAAGATTTCTCTTACCATATTTCTACTGAATTACATGAGGAAAGGTCTCAATGAATTGAACCCACTTGGCATGCATTCTATCCAACTTAACTTGTCCCTTCAATTGTGTCAAGGACTTTTTTATGCTCTTCAAATAAAGGTCGGTTAGGGATTGTCACACCTGGCACAGGATCAATGTATTGCTCTATCTATCTAATAGGTGGCAACCCACTAATCACACCGCTAGGAATCATGACCTCATATTTTCACTCTGATCTTTATTTTCACCCTCTTTTTTTCTTGTGGTTTCAACCTCATCCTCATTTCTTTCAATCCCTCTTTCAACATCTTTTTTTGAACTCTCAACCTCACAATTGTTTTTCAACTCATTCTTTATTTTTTCTTGAGGTTTCATTATTTCTTTGTTCCTCAACCTCACTTTTACTCTTTCTTTTTTTATCAACCTCACTTTTCAACTTGAGTTGGTCCTCATAGACCTGTGTTGGAGTTAAAGGAGCAAGTTTGATTGTTTTTCGATCATTTTTAAAACTGTACATGATGTGAACCCCAATAGACTTGCTTTGAGACCCAACAACAATACTAGAAAAACGACCCCAAGAAAGCCAAACTCAGGTATATGGATGGAGAATCTAGACCCAATGAGAACTCGTTCAAAGAACCTAGATTATATCAAAATCTAGACCCACTGAAGAACCCGTCTCAAGAACCTAGATTACAAAGGAAGAACGCCACAAAGGTTTAATTTACCCTTGATAAGTTCAGAAGTTCAAGAAGAACAAGAGGAGATAACACACTCTCAATCACAATTCCATATAGTCTGCCTCTCAAATGAGGTTACAAGTGGTTTAAATAGACAATCCCCAAAAACCCTAAGTAAACAATGCGTCTGGTACTGTAGCGTGAACAGCGCCATACGCCGCGCTACAGTTACTTCTGAAACCCTAGTAAGACATAAAATTTTAACTTTCCAAATAAACCCTTGGCCAAAAATACAAGGCCTTCCCAAAAATAACCCTAGTCCATTGGAAATAAGACATACGTGGGCCAAGCATCCTCAAGCCCACTTCTTCTAAACTAATAATAAAATACCGTTAAACAAATTGAAAGCCTTAACAACAATAGGCCCAATCTCTAAGTCATGTCTTCCATAGCTTGTATCAAGTGGATCAAAACTGGTTCTTTTTCCTTGAAGCCCATCTTGAGTGTTGGGCTTTTCCTAGCTTCATCCCAAGTGGATTGCACCAATCCTTGCATTGCTTCCTTGATCTTCTTGGCTCTTGATCTTGTAATTGGCCCATCTGGAATTTGCAAGGGATCTTTAAGGGTAGCTCCACCTTGGTTCCCATCATTCCCCCTCTCCTCAAAAGGATTCGACCTCGAATCTTCACCTACATCAAAAGGAGAAAGATCAGAAACATTGAAGGTAGCACAAACATTATATTCACTTGGAAGATCCACTTTATATGCGTTGTCATTAATTTTCTCAAGAATTTGGAAAGGTCCATCTCCTCGAGGATGCAACTTAGTCCGTCTATGTGCTGGGAATCTTTCTTTGCGCATGTGAACCCAAACCCAATCTCCTGGTTCGGTGACACGTCGTCGCCCTTTATTGGCTTGGGAAGCAAACCTTTCATTCTTTTGGGCAATTTGAAGCCGTACCCTCTCATGAAGTGACTTCACCAACTCTGCCTTCTTTTGTCCATCTAAGCTACTCCTGCCATCAATAGGCAAAGGCATCAAATCTAATGGAGTAAGTGGATTAAAACAATAAACAATTTCAAAAGGAGAGTATGAAGTAGTAGTGTATGCATGGTCCTATTATATGCAAACTCTATAAATGACAAACAATCCTCCCAACTCTTTAAATTCTTTTGAACAACAGTGCGTAAAAGCTGAGTTAAAGTCCTATTAACTACTTCAGTCTGACCATCAGTCTGTGGGTGACAAGTAGTGGAAAATAAGACTTTAGTACCTAATTTTCCCCACAACACCTTCCAAAAGTAGCTAAGAAATTTAACATCCCTATCAGAAACAATGCTCCTGGGCACACCATGGAGTCGCACTATCTCTTTGAAAAACAAGTCAGCTATGCTTGTGGCATCATCTGTTTTATGGCATGGAATGAAATATGCCATCTTGCTAAATCTATCCACAACCACAAAAATAGAATCTCTACCCCTTTTTGTCCTAGGCAGCCCCAAAACAAAGTCCATAGATATGTCTACCCATGGCTCACTAGGAACGGGTAAGGGTGTATATAACCCATGTGGCAAAACCTTAGATTTGGCCTTTCTACATGTGATGCACCAGCTACAAATGCGATTGATGTCTCTTTTCATCTTAGGCCAAAAGAAATGTTCATGCAATATGTCTAAGGTTTTCTTGACACCAAAGTGTCCCATTAATCCCCCGCCATGTGCCTCACGCACCAATAACTCACGCATAGAACAACTAGGTACACACAGTTTATCTTCTTTAAACAAGTAACCATCATGCTTGTAAAACTTACCAAATGCCGCCTTATCACTTGCCATATACACATCAGAAAAGTCAACATCATCGGCATACATATCTTTCACATATTCAAACCCAAGCATTTTAGCACTCATGGAAGTAAGAAGCACATACCTCCGTGATAAAGCATCAGCAACAATATTCTCCTTACCTTGCTTGTAACGGATGACATATGGAAAGGTCTCAATGTATTCCATCCATCTAGCATGCCTCTTATTCAACTTACCTTGACCCTTGAGATGCTTCAACGATTCATGATCGGTGTGGATCACAAATTTCCTAGGCCACAAGTAGTGCTGCCAAGTCTCTAATGCACGAACAAGAGCATAAAGTTCTTTGTCATAAGTAGGGTACTTCAGGGATGCCCCACTTAGCTTCTCACTGAAGAAGGCAATCGGCCGCCTATCCTGCATCAAAACGGCTCCAATCCCTATTCCTGAGGCATCACATTCAATCTCAAAAGCTTTGTTAAAATCTGGTAATGCTAACATGGGTGCAGAGCACAACCTTTCCTTAATAGTGGCAAATGCATTCTCTTGATTAGGCCCCCAATGAAACCCAACAAACATTCTTTTTAATGACTTCAGTGAGTGGTGCAGCAATGGTGCTAAAATCTTTAACAAAACGCCGATACAAGCTAGCTAAACCATGAAAGCTTCTTACCTCAGTGACGCTCTTTGGTGTTGGCCACTCCTTAATGGCCTTGACTTTCTCTTCATCCACTTCAATACCCTTTGTACTAACAACATAACCAAGAAAAACAACTTCCTCCATACAAAAGGTACATTTCTTGAAGTTAGCATATAACTTTTCACATCTCAACACATTAAACACATATCTCAAATGCTCAATATGCTCATTTAAGTCCTTGCTGTACACTAGGATATCATCAAAGTACACAACCACAAACTTGCCTATGAACGCACGTAGGACATGATTCATTAATCTCATGAAAGTACTGGGCGCATTTGTAAGTCCAAATGGCATAACCAACCATTCATAAAGCCCATACTTAGTCTTAAAAGCAGTTTTCCATTCATCACCCTCTTTCATTCTAATTTGATGGTACCCACTTTTAAGATCAATTTTACTAAAAATGCACATGGGCTCATGCTCTCCCTCACGTACCCCTTGCTCATCAAATCCTCAACTTGCCTCTGAAGCTCCTTTGTCTCATCTGGATTACTTCTATAAGCTGGTCGGTTTGGAATAGCAGCCCCGGGCACGAAATCAATCTGGTGCTCAATGCCTCTAATAGGTGGCAACTCATTAGGCATTTCCTCTGGGAATACATCATCAAACTCCTGCAACAAAGAAACAGCCAAACTAGGAAGAGGTTGGTTAGTTTCATCAAGATTAAGATAAGACTCTTTATAGACAAGAAAAATCATAGGGCGATCTGCTAAGAAAGCTCTCTTAACCTCACTCTCTCTTGCATAGAAACTCACTTTTGCCTTTCCTTTTCTCTCAGCAGACTCTTTTTCTTTTTCACTCTTTCTTTTTTGCTCAATCTCTTTTTCACTCATTCTTTTTTTATCACTCTCATTTTCACTCTTTCTCTTTTGAGCAACCTCACTTTTCAGTTTCAGTTGGTCCTCATAGACCTGTCTTGGAGTTAAAGGAGCAAGCTTGGTTGTTTTGCCCTCCTTTACAAAGCTGCACATGTTTTTGAATCCATCATATATCACTCTCCTATCATATTGCCATGGTCTCCCCAACAATATATGGCCAGCATGCATAGGCACAACATCACAAAACAGTTCATCTTGATACTTCCCAATGGAAAAAGTAACCAACACTTGTCTATCCACCCTAACCTCCCCACAATCATTCAACCACTGCAGCTTGTACGGTCGGGAGTGTTTCAAGGTAGGTAAATTCAATTTTTCAACTAATGTAGTGCTAGCAACATTAGTACAACTTCCCCCATCAATTATCATACTACATACCTTGCCATTGATGTAGCATCTAGTATGGAAAATGTTCTCCCTTTGTTGCTCTGCTTCATCCATCTTAATTTGTGTGTTGAGAGCACGCCTGGCAACGAGGGACTCACCTGTTACGGGGTATTCTACTCCATCATCATCACTAGCATCTTCCGACTCAGGTATCTCATCACGATCATCCTCACTTGCAGTCATCACCTCCCCATTGTCACGCATAATCATCACACGTTTGTTTGGACATTGAGGAGCGATGTGGCCTGAACCCAAACACTTAAAGCATTTAATATCTCTATTTCTAGAAGGTTGGGATGCCAACTTGGGTTTGTTGCTAGTTCCTTCATCGTTTTCCTTCAAACCCATCTTGAGTGTTGGGCTCTTAATCTTGTAATTGATCCTTAAGACTTGGTCAGCTTTGGAGCCGATCACATTGGAAGAGCAAAATGACCGCCAACTGCGGAGCTGCCAGTTTAACCAAAGCATCGATCAAAGACGAGGACCAGTCTTCACTTAGCAGGATCAAACCTTCCCCCAATCTTTTGAGGAAGGCTAACAATGTGAAGGAGTTTACAGGCCCAAACCTTGAAGAAATGACCTAACTTTGGCATTGGTGGAGACACAACCACCTTCAACCCCTTTCTTCCAGCCTCATAGGTACCAAAGAGTTTTCATTGCCTAGCAGCAACAAAACACTCATCGACATGTGCATTGATTGTACTTCTGACATGCCTCAACAGTGTTTGAGGCCCGTGGTCAAAATCAACTTATGTTGGGGGAACACCTTTCTCAAGTGTCCCAGTCTCCCTTCACAATCCAAGGAGGTCGATCTCAACTCTCTGTTGGTGACTTAGGCCGATGTTCATCCCTCGTACCTCGACATCCAAATGCCACCCAGTGAGGTCGATTTCGGATCCTGCCTGATAGCTTAGGTAAATGCTCTGGGGTCAAGCCTTAGCGAGCATAGGGTTGAACACCTCTCTCCCAAGTATCCCAGTCCCCCTCGTCACCCAACATTGTCGATTTCAAATCCTGCCTGGTCTCATAGGTCAATGCTCTACGCTCGCGCCTTGACGTCCAAACACCACTGTGGTGTGTCCCAGTCCCCTCTTGCCACCTAGCGTAGTCAATTTCAGATCCCACTTAATCACTCAAGTTGATTGGCACAGGGGGGAACATCTTTCCATAGTCCCCCAATCCCCTATTGCTACACAGCGCATTCGATTTTAAATCATGTCTAGTGACTTAGGTCAATGCTCCAACTCTAGGGCCTTGGCATCCAAATGCCACCTATTGTGGTTGATTTCAGGTCCAGCTTGGTTACTAAGACCGATGCTCCATGGTCAAGCCCCATTGTCCAAATGCCACATGGTGCAGTTGATCTCAAATCCCACCTAATCACTTGGGTCGATGCTCTACACTCAAACCTTAGCGGGTCAGTCAAGTCAATGCTTCGAACTTGAAACTCGGCCATCTGGTCGCGCCCTAGGGAGTCAATAAGAAAGTCATCCTAAATAGTCATGGGTGGGAAGTGAGATCATGGAAGACATCAGCCATCTGGTCACCCCCTAGCAAGGGATTTGCAGTCCACTTAGGAAGGACTGAAGCAAATAGGAGAAGAGTCTTACTGAGGAAAGGATTCAGTTGAACTAATCCATCATTGCCTTTTGCCCTAGCGCACACACCTTGGTCACTTGGGGGGGGGGGGGCGGTAGCGAAAACATCCTGAGAGAATGGAAGGGGAGCAGCTCTCAAGGGAGGAATTGATCTAGATCACCCCGAGCTGCTTGCGAGTCCCTTCAGTTCAAAAGGGACCGTCTCCCCCTCCAAGCGTAACCTCTTTGCTATGCTATCTGATGAGCCCTCTGATGGCTGCTTAGCCCCTTGCGACATCAAAGAACCCCATAGGTAATCATGACCCACCTTGTGAGATTGATTTCCCTTCCCACTAAACTAGAGTGCTTGTCAGGCAGCGCTGGAAAGTGGTTCCATTAGCAGCAGTGCCTGTTGGGTGTGTCTCCTACCAACACAACGCTGCCCAATTATCCCGCCCTGTAGGGGAGACCATGGGAACCTAGTGTTGCTAAGTGAAGACTGGTCCTCGTCTTCGATCAAAGCTTTGGTGGTCATTTCGCTCTTCCAATGCCTTTGCCCCTTGGGCATTTCCATGGGTCAGGACTGTAGAGCAAGAAGGGTGTCTCGTCATCTTGCCCTGCAAAAGGGGTGCCAATAGGGCCAGGGTGGAGGCAATGCTAGGGTACCTTGTATCGGCTTGGGACCTTATAACCACACGAATACTTAGTGAATATGAATTTTGGAGTTCTTTTTACCTTGTGATTGTGAATTATATGTCTTCCTGGCTCGCCACATCGTCTTTCAAATTATTGGGAGCAAAAACATCTGATGTGGTCACACGGCTCAATGTTCCAGACATGAACTCAACTGCACTAGGTAGTGTTTGGGCACTAAGGTGCAAGCACAAAGCATCGACTAAAGTCATAGGCATGATCTAAAATCAACCATGCTGGGTGGCAAGGGGAGACTAAGAATACTTGGGACAGTTGTTCCCCCTATTCTGGTCGAGGTTCTGGTACGGAGCATTTACCCGAGCTATCAGGCGGGATCCAAAATCGATTGCACTAGGTCATATTTGGATTGGTAAGGCATGAACAAAGAGCATTGTTGACCTATGAGACCAAGTGGGATCTGAAATTGACCCTACTAGTTGGTGAGGTGGGACTAGGACACTTGCGAGAGGTGTTCACCCCTACGCTCGCTGAGGCTCTACCATAAAGCTTGCCTAAGCTACCAGATAGGATCTAAAATAGACTTCACTTGGTGGTGTTTGGACGCAGAGGTGCGAGTGATGAATATCGACCTATGTCACTAGGGTGGAACTTAAATGGACTGCTTTGGATGGTGAGGGGGACTCAAAAACTTGGGAGAGGTATTCCCCCTACATACGTTGAGGTTCGAGTGTAGGGCATCGAACCGTGTTTATGCGTGTAAGTACTATCAACAAACATGTTGGTGCGTGTTTTGTAGCTGCTAGGCAATAAAAACTCTCAAGTACCTGCAAGGGCAGAAGAAAGGGGCTGTGTGATTGTGTCACCACCAATGCCAGAGTCAGGTTTTGCATTAAGGACCAGAAAGCCATGGAAGGTTTGAGAGATATATCAAGCCTGTAATCTCTTTTCCATTATCAGTCTTCCCTTATTTATAGTGATTTCTCATGAGATACTTCCGAAACTATACTAACATTTGTCCTTAACAGCATGACATCCCATTTAATGTGGCCACTCATGTTAAACTATATGAGCCCAACGTCCCGGCATGTCTGTTTCTCATTAATCCGTGGTGACTGGAGAAACCTAGGGGCCCAAAGAGGGGTAAGGCAGCCAGTGGTTCCTCCAGCCACCATGTATTAGTGGGAAATAGATAGGTGTGAACCTGTCCTCTACAGGATGGGCCGCATTGAATGTAGCTTGGAGTGAAGTCTGGCTCCTACAGCTGACAGGAATGATAATGTCATGCCATCTGGAACAAATGCATTATAGCGATAGAAGGATCTCACGGAAATCGATTATAAATAGAGGAAGTATCATCCTAAGTCACCAAGAGGGATCTAAAATCCACTTTGTTAGGTTTCGAGGCGGGACTAGGGCACTTGGTAGAGCTCTTCCCCCTACGCCCATCGAGTTCAAGTGCAGACCATTGACCAGTGTGACCACATGACCGACTTTGGATCTTGTCTGGTGGCTTAGGTAGATGCTCCGTGCTCGTGCCTCAACATAAATGCTCTGGACTGAAACCAATGTTGAAGAATTTTAGATCCTGCCTAAGCAAACCTCGAGGCTCTGTACTCAAACCTCGAGGCTCAAATGTAAAGCATTGACCTGAGTGACCAAGTGGGATTTAAAATCAATTATAGTTACAAGAATTTGAATGCTAAGGAGTGAGCTTACGACATCTGCCTATGAGACCAGGTGAGACATAAAATCGACTATACTAGGTGGTGTGGGACAATTGGGAGAGGTGCACCCATCGAGATTTGGGTGTGCATCATTTAACCGAGCTACCAGGCAAGATCTGAAATTAATCGCATCAAGGGGTATTTCAATGCTGAGGCGTGAGCTCGTAGCAACAGCCTAAGTCACCAGGCAAGATCTGAAGTCGGTCATGTTGAGTGGCGAGGGGGGACTAGAACACTTCGAGTGGTGTCCACCTTGTGCCCGTTGATTGCAGTTATTAGGTGGCATTTGACATCCACAGCTCTATGTGGCGTTCCAACACTGAGTCGCGCCAGCATGGATCATCGACCTACAAGACCAGGCGGGATCTAAAATTGATAGCACTAGTTGGTGAGGGGGGCACTGGGACACTTAGGAGATTTGTTCCCCCTTTGCCTGTCTTGGTTCAAGCATAGAGCATTGACCCGAATGACCAAGCGTGATCAGAAATGAAGAACACTGGGTGGGATTCAAAGCCAAGGGGAGTGAAGAGCATCAACCTAGGCAGGATCTGAAATTGACCTTGCTGGAAGGACTTGGACACTTGGGATTGGTGTTCCCTCTAGTGCTTGTCAAGTTTTGAGTGTATAGACCTGAGTGACCAAGTGGGATCTGAAGTTGACAGCACTTGCTGGAATTTGGACGCTGAGGGGCGAGTGTAGAGTATTGGCCTAAGAGACTAGGCAAGATCTAAAATCAACCGTGCTTGGTAGTGTGGCAGGGACTAGACACTAGGGGGAGGTGCTCTTGTCGAGGTCTGAGTGTGGAGCATTTACCCAACCGAACAACCCGGGTCTAAAATCAAACGCATCAGGTGGCATTTGAATGTCAAGGCATGACCTCTTAGCTTCGACCCAACTAACCAGGAGGGATCTAAAATTGACAGCTTTGCATGATGACGGGGTACTGGAAAACTTTGAGACGTGTTCCCTCTTACGGCCATCGAGATTTGAGAGCATAGCTTCGACCCGAGTGACCAGGAGGGATCTGAAATCGATCCTTCTTGGTGGTGTTTGGACACTGAGGCGTGAGTCAAAGCATAGACCTAAGTAACTAGTGGAATCTGAAATTGACCACACTAGTTGATGCGAACCCCAATAGACTTGCTTTGAGACCCAACAACAATACTGGAAAAACAACTCCAAGAAAGCCAAACTCAGCTATTTTCAACCTCGAATCTCCATCCATATACCTGATACTCCCACAAACGTTCATGTAACAATTCAATAAATGGAAAATGATACCCCACAAAGGTTCATCAAACACACATCTAACGTCTCCCACAAACACACAAAGTTTGATTGTTTTTCCATCATTTTTAAAACTGTACATGTTCCTAAACCCATCATGGATCACTCTCCTATCGCACTGCCACGGCCTCCCCAATAAAATATGGCCAGTATGCATAGACACTACATCACAAAGCACCTCATCCTTGTACTTCCCAATTGAAAAAGAAGCTAGCACTTGCTTATTTACCTTAACCTCCCCACAATCATTAAACCATTGCAACTTGTATGATCTAGGGCGTTTCAAGGTAGGTAAATTCAATTTCTCAACTAAAGTAGTGCTAGCAACATTAGTACAACTTCTCCCATCAAATATCATACTACATACCTTGTTGTTGATGTGGCATCTAGTATGAAAAATGTTCTCTCTTTGTTGCTCTATATCATCCATCTTAAATTCTGTATTGGGAGCACGCCTAACAACAAGAGACTCGCCATACTCTTCATTCTTATCATACCTATTCTCAATACCTAGGCTCATGTCTCCTCCTATCTTTCCCACTTTGTAGATTTCTAATCACTACACCTCGTTGATCCATCATATCCCTTACTTCTTCCAACACCATGTTCAACCGCTCAAATTGTTGTTACATGGCTTGCAGCACAAATGAGTTATTTGACATCCCCTTTGGTTATGAGTCACTTTAATGAGTCATTGTATGTGCTGCACAAAAAAGAATGTTAGTGGAAAAAAACCTCACGCTCTCTATCTTACGTGTTTATACTCAAATAATGGCACTCCACTCATGTTTTACACTTAAGTGGCTTTTTTTTTCTGATAATGATCCCTCACACTCTCTTGCCTTTTACCTCAAGAGTTTTCCCACTCAAGTTCTTTCAGAACTAATTGAACTAAATCAAGACAATACAATCTTGTCTTATTCCAACTAGTAATTAGGTCCAAGAAAAAAAAAATACGGAAAGAATAAAATGACACAAGACTCAAGGAAATGATACAAGGGAAAGGAGTAATCACAAGACAATATCTCAAGCGTAGGAGGGAACACCTCTCACAAGTGTCCCAATCCCCCCTTGCCACCCAATGCGGTGGATTTTAGATCCTGTCTATGAGTTAGGTCGTTTCTCTTCCCTAATGCCTTTGCATTTGAATGCCACACAATGCAATCGATATTAAATCCTGCTTGGTTGCTCAAGTAATGCTCATCACTAAAACCTCGATGGATTTTAGGTCACCACCCAGCAACGTAGATTTTAGGTCCCTCCTAGTCTCGTAGGTCAATTCTTTCTTCTCACTCCTCAGCGTCCAAAGGCTACCCAAGTGCGATCGATTTCAGATCCGGTTGATGCTCTATGCTCACACATTGATGCCCTTGTGAACTGATGTGAACTCGAATGCCTGGTTGCATCTCTCCTGAGTGCCTGATGTGAACTCGAATAGACTTGCTTTGAGACGCAACAACAATACTCGAAAAAACAACCCCAAGAAAGCCAAACTCAGGTATATGGATGGAGAATCTAGACCCGATGAAAACTTGTTCAAAGAACTTAGATTATAGCAAAATCTACACCCATTGAAGAACCCGTCTCAAGAACCTAAATTATAAAAGAAGAACGCCACAAAGATTTTGATTTACTTTTGATAAGTTCAGACGTTCAAGAAGAACAAGAGAAGATAACTTAACTCTCAATGACAATTCCATATAGTCTGCCTCTCAAATGAGGTTACAATTGGTTTAAATAGACAATCCCCAAAAACCCTAAGTAAACAATGCCTTGGGTTCTGTAGCGTGAACACTATCGTACGCCGTGCTACAGTAACTTCTGAAACCCTAGTAAGACATAAAATTATAACTTTCCAAATAAACCGTTGGCCAAAATACAAGGTCTTCTCCAAAACCCGAGTTCATTAGAAATAAGATGTTTGGGCTGGACATCCCCCAAGCCTTATATTTCATTAAAAGGGCTTATTTTATTAGTCAAATGAATTAATCAAGAATAATTAGGCTTGGGGGATGTCCAGCCCACACGTCTTATTTCTAATGAACTAGGGTTTTGGAGAAGGCCTTGTATTTTGGCCAACGGTTTATTTGGAAAGTTAAAATTTTATGTTTCACTAGGGTTTCAGAAGTTACTGTAGCACGGCGTATAGCATTGTCCATGCTACAATACCCGACGCATTGTCTACTTAGGGTTTTTGGGAATTGTCTATTGAAACTACTTGTAACCTCATTTGAGAGGCAGATTATATGGAATTGTCATTGAGGGTTGAGTTATCTCCTCTTGTTCTTCTTGAACTTCTGAACTTATCAAAGGTAAATCAAAACCTTTGTGGCGTTCTTTCTTTGTAATCTAGGTTCTTGAGACGGGTTGCTCAATGAGTCTAGATTTTGATATAATCTAGGTTCTTTGAACGAGTTCTCATTGGGTTTAGATTCTCCATCCATATACCTGAGTTTGGCTTTCTTGGGATTGTTTTTCTAGTATTGTTGTTGGGTCTCAAAGCAAGTTTATTCGGGTTCACATCATTGGTAATCAAAGCAAGGTTTTCAATCAGGTGTAATTCTATCTTTCATCTATTGCATCTTTAATTATATGGTTTCATTATTTTAGAGTTGCAAAAAAAAAAAAAGTGTAGAAATTCGTTTTTTCTACGGCTGCCAGATTACTCTATCATTTTGGTTTCATATTCATCAACATTGGGTGGCTAGATTGCTTGTTTGAGGGCTGCCAAAATTTGCACCATCTATAGGATAGGAAATTTCTAGGGTTTCTTGCATCTCTAAGTTTGTCTACTTGGAGTGCCGTTTCATTGATTCTCTTCTATATTTCCTTGCCAATTTTTATGTGTTTGAATTTAGTTCTTTGATTATCCCAATTGAATATTTGTGTTTGTGGTTGAATTGTTGAGAAAAGAAACGAAAAAAAAAGGAAAGAAAAAAAATTTGAAAAAAAAAACAGAGAGAGAGAGAGAGAAGGAAAGTAAAGGTAGCATACTCAATGGTTGCTACATAGTTACAATAAAAGAGAAATAAAGAAATTTGTTGATTGGGTCTTGTCCTTAAAGGGGCTGAGTTACTTATTGTTACTTCATTCTAGTTGTTATCTTGTTTTGTAATTACTCTTTCTGTCATATAAATATACCTTGAATCTATTGTCATTTTGTTCCCTCCGTGTTTCTCTTGTTCTTGTTTCCTTGGACCTAATTACTAGCTGGAATAAAACAAGATTGTATTGTCTTGATTTAGTTCAATTAATTCTTCAATAAACTTGAGTGGAAAAATTCTTGAGGTAAAAGGCAAGAGAGTGTGAGATCATTATCGGAAAAAGTCAATTAAGAGTGAAACATGAATGGAGTGCCATTATTTGAGTGTAAACACGTAAGGGAGCGTGTGAGATCTTTTTTCTTCCAACATTATTTTTTGTGCAGAGCATATGATTTCTTATAAAAATGACTCATCACCAAAGGGGATGGTAGATAAATCATTCTTTGTGTTGCAGTCCATGCAACAAAAATTTGAAAGGTTTAAATTTGAAGTTGTGGGAAGTGAGGATAAGATGGAACAACAAGGTGCATTGATTAGAAATTTGCAAAGTGAGAGAGATAGGACGAGACGTGAGCCTAGTATGGAGAATAGGTACGATAAGAATGAAGAGTATGGCGAGTCTCTTGTTGTTAGGCGTCCTTCCAATACAGAATTTAAGATGGATGATATAGAGCAGCAAAGAGAACATTTTTCATACTAGATGTCACATCAACAACAAGGTATGTAGTATGTGATAATTGATAGGGGAAGTTGTACTAATGTTCCTAACACTACTTTAGTTGAGAAATTGAATTTACCTACCTTGAAATACCCTAGACCATACAAGTTGCAGTGGTGATGTAAACCCCAATCGACTCGCTTTGAGACCCAATAACTATATTGAAAAAACAAAGCCAAGAACGCCAAACTCAAGTCTATGGATGGAGAATTTAGACCCGTTGAGATCTCGTTTCAAGAACCTAGATTATATTAAAATCTAGACCCAATGAAATCTCATCTCAAGAACCCAAATTACAAGGAGGAACGCCACAAAGGTTGTGATTTACCTTTGATAAGTTCAAGAGTTCAATTAAGAATAAGAGGAGAAAACTCACTCACAATGAAAATTCAATAAAAATGTCTTACCCCCTCATATGAGGCTACAAGTGGTTTAAATAAACAATCCCCAAAACCCTAAAGTAAGCCGCGGGTATTGTAACGTGAACAGTACCCGGGCTACAGTACTTCTAAAACCCTAGTTCACTTTAATTTATAACTTTCCAAATATGCCCTTGGCCAAAATACAAGGCTTTCCCAAAAACCTAGTTCATCAGAAATAAGAGTGTGGGCTAATATCCTCAAGCCCACTTATTCTAAACTAATAAGATAAGCTCTTTTAATTAAATAAATAAGTTCATGGTCTTCATTAACAGTAGGCCCAAGTCGTGTCTTCCATAACTTGGATCAAGTGGATCAAAACTGGTTCTGGCTTTTGCTAACTTTATCCCAATTGGATTGTACCAATCCTTGCATTGCTTCTTTGATCTTCATGGCTCTTAATCTTGTAATTGATCCTTAAGACTTGGTCCACCTTGAGGCCCATCAAGTGGTTGAATGATTGTGGAGAGATTAGGGTAAATAAGCAAGTGCTAGATGCCACATCAACAACAAGGTATGTAGTATGATAATTGATGGGGGAAGTTGTACTAATGTTGCTAGCACTACTTTAGTTGAGAAATTGAATTTACCTACCTTGAAACACCCTAGACCATACAAGTTGCAGTGGTTGAATGATTGTGGGGAGGTTAGGGTAAATAAGCAAGTGCTAATTTCTTTTTCAATTGGAAAGTACAAGGATGAGGTGCTTTGTGATGTAGTACCTATACATGTTGGCCATATTTTGTTGGGGAAGCCATGGCAGTGTGATAGGAGAGTGATTCATGATGGGTAGGAGAGTGATTCATGATAGGAGAGTGATTCATGATAGGAGAGTGATAGGAACATGTATAGTTTTGAAAATGATGGGAAAACAAGCAAACTTGCTCCTTTAACTCTAACACAGGTCCATGAGGACCAACTCAAGTTGAAAAGTGAGGTTGATCAAAAAAGAAAGAGTAAAAATGAGGTTGAGGAAGAAAGAAATTGTGAAACTTCAAGAAAAAGAGAGAATGAGTTGAAAAACAATTGTGAGGCTGAGAGTTCAAAAAAAGATGTTTAGAAAGGGATTGAAAGAAAGGAGAGTGTAAAGGAAAAAGAGAGTCAAAGAAATGAGGGTGAGGTTGAAACCACAAGAAAAAAAGAGAGTGAAAAGAAAGATGAGGGAGAAGAAAGTGAGAGAAAAATAAAGAGAGAAGTGAGTTTTTAAGTTAAGGCAAATTTTCATACTAACGGACTTAACAAATCTTTGCCTAGTTTTGTTATCTCTTTGTTGCAAGAATATGAGGTCATGATTCCTAGCGGTGTGTTTAGTGGATTGCAACCTATTTAGAGAGATAGAGCAAGACATTGATCTTGTGCCAGGTGCGACAATCCCTAGCCGACCTTTATTTGAAGAGCATAAGTCCTTGACGCACTTGAAGGGACAAGTTAAGTTGGATAGAATGTATGCCAAGTGGGTTCAATTCGTTGAGACCTTTCCTCATGTAATTCAGTACACGTATGGTAAGAGAAATCTTGTATTTGAAGCATTATCAAGAAGGTATGTCCCTGTGTTCTTTTTGGATGCAAAGTTATTGAGATTTGAATATGATAAGAACTTGTTTGTTAATAATGATGGCTTGGCTAGTGTGTATGGAGTACGTGAGAAAGCATCATTTCCTCATTTATATAGACTAGATTGGTATTTGTTTAGGGAGAAAAGACTTTTTGTGCCTACTAGTCTTATGTGTGAGTTGCTTGTGCATGGATGTGGTCTATTGGAAAATTTTGATATAAAGAGGACTTTAGACGTGTTGCATGACCATTGGTGGGAGTACTACTTGCCATTCATTAAGTTTGCATATAGTTGGAGTGGTCACTTTGGTATAAAGAATATTTTAGGCATATTGCATGAACATTGGTGGGAGTATTGTTTCCCATTCATTGAGTTTGCATATAGTTGAAGTGATCACTTTGGTGTAAAGAAGAGTTTACGCGTATTACATGACAACTTTTGGGAGTATGGTTTGCCATTCATTGAAATCGCATATAATTGGAGTGGTCATTTTGGTGTAAGGAGACTTTAGATGTGTTTCATGAACGTTTGTGGGAGTATCATTTTCCATTTATTGAATTGCTACATGAACGTTTGTCATTTATAGACTTTGCATATAATAGGACCATACATATTGCTGCTTCATATTATCGTTTTGAAATTATTTATGGCTTTAATCTATTTATTTCTTTTGATTTAATGCATTTACCTGTTGATGACAGAAGTAGCTTGGATGGACATTTCCAAATTCTTGATAAAGTTAATGATACGTCATATCTAGTGGATCTTCCAGATAAGTATCATGTGTTTGCTATTTTCAAAGTTACTAATTTTTTTCCCTATGATCCAGGTGGAGATTCGACGTCGAATCCTTTTGAGGAGAGGCGGAATGATGGGCCCTAAGGCGGACTAAGTCTTAAGAATCAATTACAGGATTAAGAGCCAAGAAGATCAAGGAAGCAATGTAAGAATTGGTGCAATCCAATTGGGATCAACCTAGCAAGAGCCCAACACTCATGATGGGCTTGAAAGACGGAGAACCAGTTTTGATCCACTTGATCCAAGCTATGGAAGACATGACTTGGGCCTATTGTTATTGAAGGCCATGGATTTTTTTTATTTTATTTCATTAAAATAGCTTATTTTATTAGTCAAATGAATTAATCAAGAATAATTGGGCTTGGTGGATGTCCAGCCCACATGTCTTATTTCTAATGAACTAGGGTTTTGGAGAAGGCCTTGTATTTTGGCCAAGGGTTTATTTGGAAAGTTATAATTTTAAGTTTCACTAGGGTTTCAGAAATTACTATAGCGCGGCGTATGGCACTGTTCACACTATAGTACCTGAGGCATTGTTTACTTAGGGTTTTTGGGAATTGTCTTTTTAAACTACTTGTAACCTCATTTGAGAGGCAGGCTATATGAAATTGTTATTGAGAGTTGAGTTATTTCCTCTTGTAATCTAGGTTCTTGAGACTGGTTCTTCAATGAGTCTAGATTTTAATATAATTTAAGTTTTTTGAACGAGTTCTCATCAGGTCTAGATTCTCCATCCATATACCTGAGTTTGGCTTTCTTGGGGTTGTTTTTCCAGTATTGTTGTTGGGTCTCAAAGCAAATCTATTGGGGTTCACATCACAGTGGTTGACGTGCAGTTTCGTAACAGCTTTGCAACAAGAACTCTCTTGTACCTACGAGGGCGGAAGAAAGGGTGGTCGTGTCACCTTTGATGCCAAAGTCAGGTGTTTTCT